>NC_133325.1:679584624-679888742 GCF_042186555.1 Aquarana catesbeiana | reverse complement strand
GACGATGGATCTACACCGGGGGGAATTTTATTTATTTTTGTTTTTTTTATACAGAACTTGTCAAAAACGGCCTCCTGTCTTTTCTTACACTACACTTTGTTTTGGTGAATGAGTAGGGGTAGTATGTACCTCAAACTCATTCACATGGGGGGAAGGATCTTGGGGCCCCTTATTAAAGGGGGCTTTGAGATTATGATAAGCCCCCCACCAGCAGACCCCCACATCCACCGGCCAGGGTTGTGGGGAAGAGGCCTGTGTCTCCATCAACATGGGGACAAGGTGCTTTGGGGAGAGGGGGGCAGAGCGCCCTCTGCCACTAAGCACCCCTCCATGTGATGTGCATGTGGCCTGGTATGGTTCAGGAAGAAGGGACCAATTACTCATCCTCCCTTTCCCGACCTGCTGGGCTGCATGCTGAGATAAGGGTCTGCTATTGATTTTGGAGGGGACTCCACTTCATTTTATTTAAAATTTTGGCATGGGGGTTCCCCTCAAAGTTCATACCAGACCTGAAGGGCCTGGTATGGATTTTGGGGGGACCTCATGCTGTTTTATTCTTAATTTTTTATTGCCGGCAAATCTTTTTTTTTTATATTCAGTTATCAGCGGGGAACCCCGTGGACAGCTAATGACTCATCGGTTGTTAAGGAAGCGGTGGCTACCCACTTCTTAACAACCATGTTTTTATGGGTTGTTGAGGACGTCGGTGGCCGTCCACTCCTGAACAACCATTACACATTCCATAAATACCACATGCCTTGATCATTACTTAATTACCATATGCATTTAATTGTTTATTTCCTTCTGTGAATTCAGTTTAATGTCTGTTTATGTGGTATTCACAAAGCATTTTCAATGTTTTGCGGTAAATACTGCAGAACGATATAGTGAATTGACAGTTTCAGAATCGCGTGCGTTCAATTAGGGAAAATATGTCTGCACACCTACATACTACATGCAATTTGGTTCTGTGAATGGAGCGCACTGCTACAATGATGCCGCAGTCCCACTACTGTTGCAAATGACAACTTCCTGAGGTTGTTGGAATGTAAACTAGTCAGAAAAGAGCACAGGTGATGAGCCCATATCTGGTTAATTATGTCACCCAAGATGGTGGGGGTGTCATTTAGAGGTGGAAGTGCAATGCAGACTTATATGTGCATTCTGATAGTTACACAGAAAGAATGGCTTTTGTTGACTGCTTTTGTGCCTTTTGTAGTAAATTGCACTATGGAATGTGCAAATCAATAATTAACTTAAGCTGACCATACTTGGGGTGAATATTGTCTGGTTTGGAATACAATAGCCAAAGCAGGAGATTTAGCCATCTGCGCAGTTTAGCATGAATACAAAAAAAAATCTATGTGTATGTATGGTGTGCTTTACTTTTTTTTTAGTTATGGTTTGATGTAGCAGGTAGATAGACCTACAAAGATCAGAGAAAATCTCATTTTTATTTTAGGCACATGTGCTATAGCTGTCCTATATTCTAAGGCTGTAGCGTACATTCTATAGCAAACTACTCTTGTGTTTTTACTTTTGTTAAAAAGACAAAGTATGATGTATAGCCCACTCCAAATAGTGGGCCATATTTGGAACAGTCATAGGTGCTAACACTTTATTGGTACTATACATTTTTAGATATGAGCCTGTACTGATAGGATCTAATAGTCATATAAAATTGCAGCAAACCTTAATCCCTGGGCAGTTTGGAAAGTGAGATTAGCAAAGGTTTAAGTAGCAGCTGTATCTTCTGTAGAGAACTGTGTCTTATTCTGTAGTTGAAACATTTCCTAAGTTTAATTTATTTCAGAGAATAGAGAAGTATTACGGTTCTTTGCAGCTTCAAATTTTTTATTAGTTTTGGTCATAAACGCTTGCTAACAGGGTGCAGTTAAAAAAGCAATCCTGTAGATTAGTTTAAGTGTCTAAAGTACTACTGTGAAGACAAATTGATATTACATATTAAATGACAGTGTTATACTGATATGTCAGCTACGAGTAGGCTTTAATGGAATTAACCACCCACTGGCTTCATTTATCTTTTGGGGAATCCAGAATTCCTGACTCTGTCCCACTTCTTTTACCCTCACACCCTTTCCATTTCTGTATTTCCCAATTGTTGAGTAAAGTCAGCATACTGTTTATTTAAAGCGTTGGTTCTAGACATGTGCGGAAAGGAAAAATGTATTTTGTTTCATTTCAAATAGATTTGTTATATTAGTAATTTCATTTAGTTTCATTTCGTTTATTAATTTTTGAATGAATTCCACATTTTCAGAACAATAAGAATTTGAATCAGTCGAAAAATTTTTATATTTTTATATTTTTAATTTTGGCATGGGGTTCCCTTTAAAATCCATACCAGACCCAAAAGGCCTGTTGTGGATTTTGGGGGGACCCCATGGCCTTTTTTTCTGCACTTTTCATTGCTGGCATTCTTTTGTTTACATTCAGCTGTCAGTGGGGAAGCCCTCTGACAGCTGATGAGACAACGGTTGTAAAGGGTGTGGATACCGACTTCCCGGCTCATTCTTTAACAACCAGCTATTCTTCACACAGAATTAGAATCGGTCGATAATGTTTCAACCGATCCAAATTCGAATTGTTCTGAAAATTTGGAGTTCATTAGAAAACAAATATACAAAATGAAAATAAAGGAATTTCAAATAAATGCATTACTATTTCAGTCATCCGAATCTCCAAATAACCAAAAATTATTCCGAATTTAAATCCTGACTGAAACAAATTGCATATATCTAGTTGGTTCACCTCTTCAGAAAAAGTAACACCATGCACCCACCCCATCCCCTGGTATCTCCCTGGGTGATACAGTTTCACCACCCACATAGTCCAATATAGCAGTACTATACTGGTTATACCCATGACCATATTTGGTCAATGACATCACCCAGGATTACCAGCTGGCTTTGCCATACAAGGGGTTTTCAAAAAGTTTCCACACTTTTTTTTATATTTAATAGAGTTTAATTGGTGTGGATATACAAATAATTGACATTTTACATTATAGGACATTTTTTAATGACTTTTATTGGTGTGCATGCTTTTATTTAGAAATAGTCAAATAGTGCACAATCTACTGTAAGTGCTAAACTATCAGTGGTAATATAAAATTAAAAAATAAACAAACAAAAAAAAACCCCATATATATATATATATATATTTATATTTATTATTATCATTTAAGGCACTTATATAGCGCTGTCAATTTACGCAGTCCCTACCCTCAAGGAGCTTACAATCTAAGGTCTATCTATCTATCTATCTATCTATCTATCTATCTATCTATCTATCTATCTATCTATCTATCTATCTATCTATCCATCTATCTATCTATCTATCTATCTATATTTGTTTTTAACATAAAAGGTTGCTGCTTTGTCATGTGTATTCCCACATTTTTTTTTTTTTTTTTGTGAATGAGTAACAAGGGGTACTATGTACCTATACTCATTCTTGTACATTGGTCTAATATCTAGGGGCTTTCCTATTCTGAAGCGGACTTCCAGATTATAATAAGTCCCCCCCCCTGCAGACCCTGACAGTCTTTCAAAGACACAAGATGTGGGGATGAGGCCTTTGTCCTCTTAACATTGGAACAGGATGCCTTGCAATGGGGGAAGGCTTGGCCGCCCTACTATTTTGCAAGATACCCTCCAAATGTTGAAGGCCTGGTATAGGTAAGGAAGAGGGGGCACTCTTACTGCTCCCCCTTTTTCCTGGCCAGCCAAGCTACATGCCTGGAAATTTTAGGGGGAGCCACAATTTTTTCTTAGGATAAATAGCCAGAGCACAGGATTAGTAAAAGTAATTAACCATTTCATTAAAAAACATATCCACACTTACATTAAGAAAAGGGGTGTACAGCTTGAGCACAGGGGAGGATGGTGTACCAAGAAGACTGGTGTCTCCGACCATTCTCTACGTTGACAGCAGATGCCAGTATCAGAGAGTGAGAAAGCACTACACGTCTTGTCAAGAACTTAATCCTAAAATGCTACCACAAAACAACAGATCCCCAGTTGACTTCTATTTGAAAACAAGACAGCCAGGTATCTGTCATTTAGCAGTTAACATGGCAGTAGTGCTTTTGCAGATCCCCTGCCTGGTTTATTTACAGTTTACAAACCGGTGTCTGTCATTTTGCAATGGTAATGCTGGTAATGCTGAGGCAACTACATGACAGATCACCATTTATCCCCCTGCCCACGGCAAAAACCCCACATCCCCTATGGGGGACAGAATGTGGTGATGTTGTCTCAGCATAGGGATGAGGTGCCTTGCAAGGAAGAGGGGCTTTCTGTTCCCCTCCCGCAAAGTATTCTCTCAATGATAAAGGCAAATGGCCCTTTCCTGGCTGGCCAAGCTGCATTCCTTTATAAGGTACCTATATGAATTTTTAGGGGGACGTACCATTTGTGATGGTTGTGTTACTGTCACTAAATGGCAGTTCCTCACCCATTGTTTGTAAGTAAACTTTGTCACTTTTAAAGGAGTACAAAAACTTCATGTACAGATCTAACGTTTTCCGTAAGCATTTTTTTTTAAGTTGAGCCCCTGAATCAGCAAATATCGTTCATCTTACTTGAAGAACATTTAATGGTAAAGATCATCAGATGCAGCTAGCATATTTCAGTGAAACTCCCCCTTCAGGGCTTGAACAGTCAATGTGTGTCACTGCTCCTTGCACAAGTTATTAACTGGGTCTGCAAGGGCATTTGGTACACACAAAGTGGATTTGTATTCTTTGTGGCTATATGAGGAATAGTTTTAAACAACTGTTTTTTGTGCCTGCAGTTTAGGTTTCAAGGATTTTTGTGATTGTAATTTTGCCCATTAATTTGCATTGCAAGACCCTATTCATTGAACTGCATTTTTGTTTTCTTTTGCACTGGTATGGCATGACCCTTATGGCATTGCCCAGGTATCAATGCCCTTTTTTTTAATAACAGCTTGAAAACTAGTCTTGAAAAAGCTATACAAAATGACAGGACCCAGCTCCCATAGAATTCAGTGGGGTTCAGCATTATGTTCAGTGTTTGACAAACTACTGTCGGATTCCGCAAACATGATGTGAATGGAACTTTGCTTCTTTCACAATTAAAGAATGAAACTGGAATTCTGAAATTTTTTACACATTTCATTGCATGTAATCAGACAATGTTTAATCTCAAAACATCTGTAAGAATTAAGGTGAATCTATTATGTGGTTCGCCTGCGCTATCAATCAGAAGCTTTGCTATCCCAGCAATTATAAGCAGTGCCACATTCTTTAGAAGGATGCTTTATACTGTATCTGTTGCACCCAGCCTGCCTTGCTAAGCATATTAATGCAGTTTAAAACTTTTCCCCAAATAAGTGGATCATTTAGTTACACATTCATTCAGACCTATACTCTCCAGAGATAAGGAAAATTGCTAACATGGGAAATAATATTAATGTTTTACCAGGAATTTCACTAAACTTTCCTTGCTAGAGCGGGATAATCAAAGCTATGGGCACATAAAAATGAAACATACACTGTAAATTTGGCTGCATAGTCTAAGCACTAGAAAACAGAATCACTAAAGCATTTGCAAACTCTGTAAGATCTTTCATGGGCAGTAAAATTCTAGGCATACAGCTAAATACAAAGTTATATATATGGAAGTATGGGAGCTTTACCTCCTTTTACATTTTTTTCTAATCAATTCTGAGATTTACACAGTTTTACCAAACAGCAGAGCCAGGTTGGTGACCTGACTATCTTTACTGCCCCAGACTGTGAGTTGACATTCAAGAAACAGAAACAGATTGATGAGCTCAGATCTCTCGTCCTGTCAACATTTTTCTTGCCAACTGCTGTACAGAATTGTAAATTCTGCAACAACTACTGTACATCAGTATTTAATAGAGATATATTCTTCAGTCAGCAGATGGCAGTGTTTATAAGTTTGTAACTGCTCTATGTATAAAAGACTCTATGTTTTTTTTCTGTAATAAAGCTTCCCATTTCCTGTCTGCAGTTAAGCATCAAATCCCATGTGGACTGTGTGCTGTCTGTTCTGTAGGGCTATATACACCAGCACATGTATATAAAGAGCCTTTTGGGCTCAGTGTAGTGTCCTTCCCTTTTACAGTAATATTGTAAAGGAGCCTGATATCAAGATGTATCAAAGAATGTACAGTTGTTAAATGAAATGTTTTTTTTTTCTTGTAACTACTACCACTGTACATTCACAGGCTGTGTACTGGAGCTTTCCTCCTCTGTCATCTTTGTTCTCAGTGTCAAGGAAAAGCTGTCAGAAGTGACTCATGCTGATAACAGAGGAATAAGGCAGTAAAGAGAAGTGACACTCTTTGGAGAGAGGTGAATAAATAGTATAAAAGGATGTTATTTGTTCATATTTCAAGTCTGAGGTTCGCGACCAGTTTAGTTTAGCCATAACTATGGAAATGAATACAGTAGCTATTTACTATTATTTCTTAATGCACCATTTGGTAGAATAAATTGTGTTACGTATATTGATGGATTTGTAAAAGAAAGTTAGGACTATTGTGCTGCCACATCATCCTGTCCTTGTCTTGTTCATTTCCAGCTCTCTTATGCTGCTCAGTTTTAGTTTCACTTTCCAAACAGAGACAGGGCTTATGAAAGTCATTGTCTTCTTACACTTCATAAGACTGAAAAAAACATTCTCTATTGCATGTATTTAAAGTATAACTATGTTGGACTCAATTTTTTTCTTATTGAATAATTAAGCTGCCTGTGGATTCTGCCAATTAAGCAAGTGCTCATACTGTCTACACAGACTGGATCTAAAGAGGTACTGTTCATTATTGCATATATTTGAATTTGAAACAGAACAGTAAGAAGACAGATTTCCAAAGACTTCCACAGACTCTGCTCTATCTGCTGTGAAGTTGTTTTTTTCTGTGTCCCATGTTCTTAGAACTTTGAGTGAGCACACAATGCTTTACATAATTTGAAATCTGCTTAAGGTGATTGGAGCCGTATTAGTGCACTTGAGACAGAAACAAGTGAGTACTGTCCTTGATACTTTTTTATTTGCACTAACATACAATTTTTCAGGACAAACTTTTGCAATATGTCCCCTTCTTCAATGTCCAAGCAGTGCTAATTCACAAAAGTTTTAGGGAAATGTTAAAAAAGTGACAGTCACGGAGGGGGTCGTAAAACTGTTAGATAATGAGTAAGAAGACCCATATCTAAATGTAGGTCACTATCTTTTGTTTCAAATAGAACTATAATTCTTAGTTCAAAAATGTTTCTTTCCTGAATTGTTTTTCCTTGTCAAAAAAAGTTTATTGAGTATACAATATTATAAAGATACATAAAGTAAGTTTACAAGGATCTATAAAGTAAGCTCATTGTTTTACAGTAGGGTTTATATAGGTAAATATCATGAAATTTCAAATATTAAACATTGGGTTCACGTAAACCTAAATTAAAGATATATATCATTTCCTTAGTTACTTTTGTAGGTATTTAAATGATTTATACCTACTATACATATTGTTTACAAGTAGAGTGTATATAGGTCAAATAAATTCTGATAATGAGCTTTAATCGTAAGGTGGAGAAAAGGAAAGAGAAAGAAGAAAAAGGGTTGAAAGGTAGAGGTATGGTCCACAAGGTTGTCCCGCTCGTCAGTTTATTATTCTTTTTAGTTCTCTTTGAAGCCTTAGAATGGGTGTCTCTGTAAGTCATTTAATCTGTTACCATGGCAACAGGACAGAGTCATTGAAGTTTGACAGGAACTGTTGTTTTATCCAAGGATGCCAAAGTTTTTCAAATTTTGGAATTTGATTTTAATCGATGGCTACCATCTTAGCATGGGACATTGTATTATTCATTCTGTGAATTGTTTCTGCTAGTACCAATGTAGGAGATTTCCATGCCTTGGCCACTGTTTGTTTTGCAGCCGTTATTAGTTGGATAATAAGTTTGAATTGAGAGAGTGTTAACCATTCCGGTTTTAGATTAAGTAAAGTTAAATATGGATCTGGTTGTGTTATTTTTTTAAATATTTTAGATGCAATCACGAAGACTTCCTTCCAGAAGGTTTGGATTACTGGGCACGTCCACCATATGTGTAAATATGTGCCTATTTCTGGGCATCCTCGAAAACAAAGAGCTGAGGTATTAGGTGAATATTTTGCCACTCTAGCGGGTACAAGGTACCAGCAAGTTAGGACTTTATAATTTGTCTCCAGTGCTAAGATGTTGGGTGAAGATGACTTAGATGTGAGCCATATGTTAGACCAGTCCGTGTCTTCTAAAGTTCGTCCCAGGTCCTCCTCCCACCTCTGAACGTAAGAGGGTCTATTAAGATTTGCTACTCCATATAATTGATTATAAAGTGATGAAATTGTACCTTTAGCAAATGGATCTTTTGTACAGATTGATTCAAAAATGGATAATTGGGATAATGGTGTATCCCCCTTTAGGAATGGTGTATAGAAATGTTTGATTTGGAGATATCTAAATATCTCAGAGTTTGGTAGATCATATTTTTCTCTAAGCGATGGGAATGAAAGGAATGATTTAGATGCTATGAAGTCATTTAGTGTCTGAATGCCTGATGTTGTCCAAGCTTTAAAAGAATTTGGGTAGATCCATGCCGGATAAAAGGCCGGATTTCTGATAAAAGAAAGGAGAGGATTGTGTGGAGATTGTAACTGATATTTGGTTTTTAGTTTATCCCAGAGAGATAAGAAGTGTTTAGTTATGGGATTATGAATTTTAAAGCAGTCTTTAGGATCAAGCCATAATAAATTTGATATTAATAGAGGGTCATTTTCTGAAGCCTCTATAAATACCCATAATGGGATTTCCTGTTTTGCATGGTATTTGGACAGACTGGTCAAATGTGCTGCTCTGTAGTAGTTAGTAAAATTAGGGTATCCCAGGCCTCCTTTATTTTTGGGAAGATGTAGTGTGTGTATAGGTATACGTGGTTTAGAAGAGCCCCATATAAACGAAGTTGCTCTTTTTTGTACTATTCTCAAAAAATAGGAAGGAATTGGAATAGGGAGGACTCTGAATAGATAAAGCAATTTGGGTAGAATAGTCATTTTGATTGCATTAATCTTCCCTATCCAGGATAAAGGAAGTTGCGACCATTGTTTTATTAGATTTGTGATCTGTCTTAATACAGGAGGATAATTGGTTGAGAATAAGTCAGAATGAGATGCTGTTAAATGAATTCCAAGATATGGGATTGATTTTTCTGCCCATGTGAATGGGAGTGCAGCCCTAGCCGGGATCAATTCCATGTTTGTGAGTGAAATATTAAGCACTAGGCATTTCTTAGGATTAATCATAAGGCCGGATAGGGCTGCAAATCCATCAAGAGCTGGTATTAAGTTAGGACCAGAGACCTGTGGTGATGATAGAAAAAGTAATATATTGTCTGTAAATATACATAATTTGTGTGTAATACCTCCTACTTCAATGCCAGTTATAGTTTGGTTTGTTCTGATGTATTGGGCCATGGGTTCGAGTATAAGGGCAAATAATAAGGGAGATAATGGGCAACCCTGTCGGGTACCTCTTTCGATATTAAAAGCTTCAGATTTATATCCAGCATATTTTATATAGGCTTTGGGTTTATTATATAATGCTTTGATCCATGTTAAAAAGTGGGGTCCAAAACCCCATTTTTGTAATGAATATTGCATATATTGCCAGGATACTGTGTCAAATGCCCTCTTAATATCGAGAGATAGAAAACATAAAGGGATTTTCCGTTTTTTAGCAATATGTGCCAATAACACTGCCCTGCGTATATTATCGCCTGCCTGTCTATTTGGCATGAAGCCTACTTGATCTCTATGTATTAATTTTCCTATAATGCTATTGAGGCGTTTTGCTATTATTTTTGCTAATAATTTAATATTGAGGTTTAACAGAGAGATAGGCCGATAATTCACACAGGAAGTATCATCAGATAGGGGTTTTGGGATCATACAAACAATTGCCATAAGTGTTTCTTGCCGAAAAGAATGTCCATCTAGAAGTTTGTTAAAAGTTTCAGTGAGAATGGGAGAGAGTATTTCTGAGAATGTTTTATAGTATAAAGCCGAGTAGCCGTCTGGGCCTGGTCTTTTGTTAAGTTTTAGGTCTTTTATGGTGTTAGCAACTTCATCTATAGTTATAGGCTCATCCAAACTGCTTTTTTGATTCTGAGATAACTCAGGTAAGGTTATTTTTGAGAAGAAGGATTCAGCCTCTGTAGGATTAAATTCATTGTTTGTCTTGTATAAAGTTGCGAGATGTGAGTGAAATTTATGGACTATTTTAACTGGATTACAAGTGTAAACATTTTTTGATAAATTCAAACGTATTGGTTTGAAAGATTTGTTAGTTGAATTTAATGCCCGAGCCAAATATGTACCTGGTTTGTTTGTATTCATGTAGAAATTGTGTTTGGAGCGTTTGAGGGATTTATTAACTGACTCAGTGAGAAATGGATCGTATTCCAATCTAGATTTTTCCAGATGAGATTTTGTACTCTGAGATGGATTATCTTGGAATGATATGTAGGCTGCATTAAAATTGAGCTCTAGTTTTTTTGCTAGATTTTTGCGTTCCCGTTTAAATAGTGCCATTTGTCTTTGTATTGTACCACGCAAGACAGGCTTATGAGCTTCCCACAGTGTTATTGGGGAGATGTCTGTTGTATTATTAATTGATATGTATTCCTTTAAAGCTTGTTCAATGGCCATCTGATGTAGTGGGTGTTTGAGCATTATGTCCGGTAAGTACCACGTTGGGTCATGCGCTTTTGGTATGGTTGAGGCTATAGTAGTGTATACTGCATTATGGTCAGACCACGGAATCGGAATTATATCTGATGCAATAATTTCTGGTATCATTCCTATTGTTAGAAAAATATGATCTATTCTGGTGAAGGTTTGATGAGGGTGCGAGAAATAAGTGAATTTCTTTTTCATTGGGTTATTTTCTCTCCACGAATCTACCAGATTGTATTTGGAAAGAAGTTGAGAAAAAGGTAATCTAGAGGTTATTTTGGATGGTGTAAAAGGTGATTTATCTAGAAATGGGAGGAGGACCTGGTTCGAATCCCCACACATTATCACTGTTCCTATTTTGTGTGTATTAATCACTTGTAATATATGTGAGAGGAATGGTGTAGGTTGTTTGTTAGGAGCGTAGTAGGAAATCACCGTGATTGCTGTATCCATTGTATAACCCATGAGTATCAGGTATCTACCTTCTGGGTCTTTAATTTCTGATGATAAGGTGAATGGTGTGGATTGGTGAAATGCAATTAGAGTTCCCCTTTGCTTGGTACAGGCAGAAGCCGTGTAAATTTGTTGATAAAAAGGAGAAATATATTTTGGAGTAGAATCTTTGGTGAAGTGTGTTTCTTGGAGGCATACTATGTGAGCCTTCTTGTTATGGAAAGTACGGAAGGCTTTGGTCCTTTTTTGAGGGACATTTATTCCCTGAACATTCAGGGAAAGTATATTCAGTGGTGCCATGGCAACAGATCAAATAGTTTTGACTTACTTTTTGTTATGCAGAGCTGACTGCGCAGATCAACCTGTGTGGACTGAAGAGATGAATAGATAGAAAAGAAACCAGTGAATTCTGGAGTAAAGAGTAAACAAAAAACATATGAGATTAGATGATACATTGTATAAATTATTTTTTGCAAGTAATCACAATTTACCCGTGAAAGAGAATAAATATCTCTCTCAGGGGAATAAGTGCCTTCGTCACACTCCCACATAATATGGTTGGGAGAATGAGGAGGGCTAATGGGGGTACACGGATCTTCCGCTTACAGGAGAGAAGTGCTATGTCAAAAGACATCAAAATGATGTTTCATTAATTGGAGTGCAGAATATAGTTTTTGTTGAAATTATTTATTCCAGGGTGGTTGTATATGGTTAATCTTGCCCTAGGCTAAATAATTCAGTTAGAAAGGTACTGTTAATAACTTTGGTATTGATGAAGATAGTTTGAATTATTTTGGGATTTTAACCCTTTTAGAGTAAATAATTACATATTTTATTCATATGTAACTGTTTAGATATGTTAACTCATAAAATTGAGGTTGTATTGCTTCAGATTAGAATAAACAAAAACATAATTCTAGGAACTAGTTAGGTAATAATATATTTGTTTTAAGAAAAGAAAGAAAAAGCTTCCATTACTTCTGGATTATTGAACATATTTGTCCTAAAAAGTAATAAATCTATTGTTATTACCTGAAAATATATAACTGAACAAGAATTTCCTTATTTCACTTATATATTCTAAGGCTATATGAATCAGAAGTAATAAGAAATATAACTGGAATGTAACTTGATCCCATACAGTGTGTGACTATCAGAATGCAGTTACATTCAGTTATAAATATAGGTTTTTTATAGAGAACCATCTCTTAGTATAATAAATGAAGAGATATCAGGAATTAGGATGTCAGTCCATTGAATCTTCTTGGTCCATGGATGATGTGGCATAACGGCCTCTTTTGTGAGAATGATGATTTCCATTTTGTTCTGATATTTTCTGGGTGCTGCCTGAAGGTGAAGATGAAGCCATTCTTCTGCGTGTGGGAGAGTTGCTGCTTGTTGGTTCTGTCAGATTTAATTTTAAAAGGGTTTGTTGTAGTTCATCTGCTGATCTGCTTCTGTAAATTGTACCTTGGTAGTTAAATCTGACTGAAAAGGGGAAGCCCCATTGATACATAATGTTTTGGCGTTGCAGTTCCATTAGTTGGGGTTTCATGGATCGTCTTTTAGTAATAGTAAGTTGGGATAGGTCAGCAAAAATTTGATAATTGTGTCCTTGAAAATTAAGTTCCTTTTTTTCTCTTGCAGCAATTAGTATTTGTTCTTTCGTTCTGTAATAATGAAATTTTGTGATTATATCACGTGGGGGGTCCATCTTTCTTTTTGGCTGTGAGGGCTCTGTGTACTCTGTCCAGTTCTAAATGTTCAATAGGGATATCTGGCTTTAGTTCTTGTAATAGAGCAGTAATAGTAGATTGCAGGTCTGTCACAGTTTCAGGTATTCCCCTTATGCGCAAGTTTGAACGTCTGGCTCTATTTTCGTAATCTTCGAGCTTAGTTTGAAGTATTAAATTCTCTTCTTTTAATTGTTCCAATTCTGTTATATTTACTTGGGTTATAATTTCAATTTCATCCATTTTTATTTCTAGGGCTGCGGTGCGGTTTCCCAGCTCTCTTATTTCTTTGGTTAGGCTTTTTGTTATTTGGTCTGAGGTTTGTTTTAAAGCCTTATGAAGCATCTTTTCAAATTGTAATAATATTTCTGGGGATGCTGAGGAGGCTTGTGGAGAAGTTTGTGAGAGGATTTGTTCTGTATCTGACTCAAATGGAGAGTCTTGCTGTGACATTTTCTGTCTGTGAGAGCGCCCTGATGCTGTATCTTGTGAGGTGACTGGAGCTGCTTTAGTTGCAGTGAGTGCCTGTGAGCTCTTTGTGAGGTGATTTTTATTTCTGCCACGGCTTCCTCCCAGTACCATATTTCCTGCCCAAACTTTCACAGTTTGTTCCCTGGGGCAAAAAGGTTCAAATGGATACCTTTTGAGCCTGCAGGCTCCGCTTTGTCCTTCTCTTCTCTCCTCAGCGGTGCGGAGCTCTAACAATGCATGTCTGCTCCGCTAGGCTCCGCCCATCTCCCCTCCTGAATTGTTTTTAAATTCCCTTTAAGAACTAAGACATTGAGGTCTTCCATAGTGTGGTGTTGTGAGAAATGATGTCCCACAGGTGTGCAGAGCTCATCTTCTTTATGTTCCTTGCTTGTGTCTCTGTGCAAATTCCTCCTTGTTTGCAACTTCTGTCCTGTTTCGCCACCAAAAGATCCTTTGCTAATTTTGTGCATTGGATGAGGTACACAACATTACTGGAGGTGCAGTTGTATGATCCTGGGAGATTGAAAGTCCATTTTCTGTGTGTGACACTTTTAGATGGATTGAATTGGCTGCACAGTTTGCAGTGTTTTTTATTGCAGGGGTTGCTTCCATTATTTGTGACTGCATAATCAGAATGAAGTTTCCTACTTATTAGTTTATGTCTGAGGTTGGGTGGTTGCCTGAATGCCAGTATTAGGGGTTGTTGGAATATTTCTTCAGAGGTTCATCCTTTGTTATGATGGATTGTAAATCTGTGATTATTTTTCTCTTCTAGTGCTGGATTGTATGTGGTTAGTAGAGGTACACAGTTATTTGTTTTTTTCTCTTTGTATTGAATTAGATTTTTTGTTTGGGTTTTCAAGGCTGTGTTTATGCTGGTGTTGATGATTTTGTCTTTGTAACCTTTCTTATGGAAGGAGTCTGCTAGTGTTCTGAGATGTTCATCTCTGTCTTCTGGGTCTGAGCATATTTGGCGGCATCTGATGGCCTGGCTCTGTATGATGGCCCGATCTGCTTACAAATCACACTGTTGCTAAAGCATCCAAGGATTACTCTGCTACCCCTGATGTGTCCAATCTCTCCCATTAGAAGCAAATATTTCTATAGATTGGAAAGCTTTACATGTATTGGTGTTTTCTGTTTAGGAACACATCTCGGCAGGGATCTGTGCATTCACTAGAGAAAGACCCTCCTGACAAAGCTGATTTGTAACAAGCAGGATAATTGCTTGTCCTAAACGTAACATTAAGCCTTATGCCCCATACACACGATCAGAAATTCTGTCTGAAAAAATTTGGATGTTTTTTCCGACGGAATTCCGCTCAAGCTTGCCTTGCATACACATGGTCACACAAAAGTTCTCTGAACTTTCGACCGGCAAGAACGCGGTGATGTACAACACTACAACAAGCCAAGAAAATGACGTTCAATGCTTCCGAGCATGCGTCAAATTGTTTCCGAGCATGCACGATTATTTGCGCGTCCAAATTGCATACAGACGAACGCATTTTCAGATAGGAACTTTTTCCGACCGAAAAATAGAGAACCTGCTTACAATCTTTTGCTGGCTGGAATTTTGCCAGCAAAAGTCTGATTGAGCATGCAATTGGTCGGAATTTCTGACCAAAGGCTTACATCCGATTTTTTCTGGCAGAATTTCTGATCGTGTGTATGGGGCATTACTTGCACCTTTGGAACATGTTACATGTTCCACCCATATTTAGTGAGGAAGACGTAACATTTTGCAGCTCCTGCCCCCTCTCCCCCCGATCCCCCCCTTCATGTGACTGTGGGCAAGGAATCTTCTCCCCACAGCCGCTGTCAGAATTTAAAAACAGTGTGACCGTGTGGGGCTCTGCCCACACAATCAAATCATTCATTCACAGGGTTCTGTGAATGAATGAACTACAAGTACTGTCAGCTTTGGAGGCTTGTAGTTCTCAATGAACTCCTGCTCTCTACAAAAGCAAGTATGGACAACAAGCAACTAATGGCTAGGTTTAGACAGCTTTTATAAGGAGGGGAGCCTTGCTGGCACATTCCTCTAGTAACAGCGCCCCTTCCTTAGCAGCTCCTAATTAACCTCCTCCCTCCAGGCATCTTAATGTTCCTATGAAGCCTTGCAGGTCCTGAAGTATGAGACCACCCAACCACCTCAGCCCCATCCCTTCCTGCACTCATGCTTGTAAAAGGCTCAGTGCTGCCAAGATCTCTGGCATTCAGGGTGCAGATCCCTGCAGTAACAACACACAACCTTCACAGCACAGCCGACTCCAAGGTCAAGACCGGTCTCCCACTCCTGTCCTGTCACTGTCTGAGCTAGCAAGTCCAGGAGCCCCAGCAGGCCTCCTCCCTCCCTGGGTACTGCTATTGCAGTACATTCTTCTAATTCTGCCCAAGCTGCTTCCATTCGTTCCCTATAGCAGCAACCAGCTCACTCTGTCCATATATTATTTCCCCTTCTGTTCAATTTGGCATCACAGCTTCTCCACACTTGAACAATGCTAGCCTGCCACATGCTGTTTTCTATCCTATTCATAATATTGACAGTCAGAAATCTAATCTTTTTCAATTACAGCATCACAAAATGCCTCTGTTTTTGTATGCTCAAAGTTCATGCATTACTTCTAGATCTTACAGTTTTAAGCGAGGCTAATCCTGCCACCAACTCGTGAACACTCATGACAGATGCCACTCCAATCTTGTGCTGCCCTGGAAGGGTAACCAATTCTGATTCAACTTCAGATCCCCCAGCATCAAATCATGCAAGAATAATGCCAATAACCAACAAGTCACATGTGGATCCATCTCATGTACCAAGAGCTCTGTCCAACATCAGTGGATATGATTGTGGTCAAGTATGGGGTTGGAGGGCTGAAGCTGCTTTTTTTTATAGTTTCTGATGATAGACTAGAGGAAGCTATTAAGGTGGTTCTGACGCAGATAGGTGTAATACCCCGTACACACGGTCGGACTTTGTTCGGACATTCCGACAACAAAATCCTAGGATTTTTTCAGACGGATGTTGGCTCAAACTTGTCTTGCATACACACGGTCACACAAAGTTGTCTGAAAATCCGATCGTTCTAAACGCGGTGACGTAAAACACGTACGTCGGGACTATAAACGGGGCAGTGGCCAATAGCTTTCATCTCTTTATTTATTCCGAGCATGCATGGCACTTTGTGCATCGGATTTGTGTAAACACGATCGGAATTTCCAACAACGGATTTTGTTGTCAGAAAATTTTATATCCTGCTCTCAAACTTGGTGTGTCGGAAAATCCGATGGAAAATGTGTGATGGAGCCTACATACGGTCGGAATTTCCGACAACAAGGCCCTATCACACATTTTCCGTTGGAAAATCCGACCGTGTGTAAGGGGAATTACACCTTCTATGACTGGTCCAGTTCCATAAGTGATACCACGACAAAATATAAAAACCTGAATTTGTAGATCTGTTCTTATAACCAGATAAAGAAACAATAGATAAATCCAATTGAATTTATGTGCAGACTCAAGGTGATAAGATTAAGCAGCTTCTGAGAACCTTTGGGAACTAGCTGCATGCAAGAATTTTGTGTGAACAGTTTTTGGAATTGCACACTCAGTTGTTTTGTTACCTGGATTTAATTTGGGGTGCTTATAAGGTATAGTGTTGGTAGAATTGTGATGTTCAAATTTGACAAAAGATGTCAGTACAAAAGGAGCTAAAATCTGATTCTCGGTATGATAGTTTATGTTAGTTGTTATGTTTCTGCATAGCTTGAAACAAATAAATAAATAATAATGCGCCAACTAAAACGAGAGGAAGCTGCCAACACAACAATCAGACTAATTGTGAAGAGATAATGGGTACATAAGTGTGGCGCTAAATAATCATGTACATTAGTGGACAAGGCCTGACAGAATGGAAATCCGTGAGGAAAATAGTCCAATAAAGTGTATTAATGAAACACCAAAACAGCTTGTGTGTTAGACTAGTGAAAATGATAAATACGTGGGTTAATCAGAAGGGACCAACCAACATCAAAGGCAGTACTGGTACGAACCCCTGACTATACCCAATGTGAGAAAGGGATCAAGGGGTACTCACTCACTAATCCTCATTCAAAAAAGTGATAAATTTAAAACCATAAAAGTGATGTGGTGACATATATGCAAATTATAAATAGTGAAATACAATAACAGCCAATGTAGCTGTCATAAAAACGTCCTGTCAATAGTTAAATAAGAAAACTTCAGTGACCGACATTCAAAAAAAAAAAAGAATCAAAAGTCTGTAGTTGTCAAGATGATTGGTAGAAGACCTTCAGTCCAGGGATGGCATCCACAGGACAAGGGGCTCAGCATATATCAAGATGGAGTAGGTAAAACATACTCTTACCGGAAATGGTGGACCCCTCGGCCAGCGGCCTAGGGGTCTAACAGGCTTAAGGATAAGGGAGAAGACTTCCACGACAGTTGGAGGGGTTGGAGGGGACCCTCGGCACTCACCAACCGACCTCTCAAGTAGTGATGACTCACGGTCTGCAAGGGTTCAATCGGAGGATGTTCACAAACAAGCCGCTTCAAAAGGCCAGGTATGGGTCCTCAAAATGGGGTTTTAAAAGAAGAAAACCACCCCATAGTGTAAATCCGCTTACTCAGAAGCATTTATTTAGTAAAACGAAGGTTAAACAACACGCCTTAACCCGGACACTCACAGTCAGGTATAGACAATAAAAAGCGCTATAAGATAAAAGTGGCAAGACAGGCATAACCACCCGACGCGTTTCGTCCTACGGGACTTCAACTGGGGTACCTCATGTACCCCAGTTGAAGTCCCGTAGGACGAAACGCGTCGGGTGGTTATGCCTGTCTTGCCACTTTTATCTTATAGCGCTTTTTATTGTCTATACCTGACTGTGAGTGTCCGGGTTAAGGCGTGTTGTTTAACCTTCGTTTTACTAAATAAATGCTTCTGAGTAAGCGGATTTACACTATGGGGTGGTTTTCTTCTTTTAAAACCCCATTTTGAGGACCCATACCTGGCCTTTTGAAGCGGCTTGTTTGTGAACATCCTCCGATTGAACCCTTGCAGACCGTGAGTCATCACTACTTGAGAGGTCGGTTGGTGAGTGCCGAGGGTCCCCTCCAACCCCTCCAACTGTCGTGGAAGTCTTCTCCCTTATCCTTAAGCCTGTTAGACCCCTAGGCCGCTGGCCGAGGGGTCCACCATTTCCGGTAAGAGTATGTTTTACCTACTCCATCTTGATATATGCTGAGCCCCTTGTCCTGTGGATGCCATCCCTGGACTGAAGGTCTTCTACCAATCATCTTGACAACTACAGACTTTTGATTCTTTTTTTTTTTTTGAATGTCGGTCACTGAAGTTTTCTTATTTAACTATTGACAGGACGTTTTTATGACAGCTACATTGGCTGTTATTGTATTTCACTATTTATAATTTGCATATATGTCACCACATCACTTTTATGGTTTTAAATTTATCACTTTTTTGAATGAGGATTAGTGAGTGAGTACCCCTTGATCCCTTTCTCACATTGGGTATAGTCAGGGGTTCGTACCAGTACTGCCTTTGATGTTGGTTGGTCCCTTCTGATTAACCCACGTATTTATCATTTTCACTAGTCTAACACACAAGCTGTTTTGGTGTTTCATTAATACACTTTATTGGACTATTTTCCTCACGGATTTCCATTCTGTCAGGCCTTGTCCACTAATGTACATGATTATTTAGCGCCACACTTATGTACCCAATGTTTCTGCATAGGCCTAACCCCTTCACTGCCAGCACTTCCACCGGGGTGTCAGCAGTTTGTTAACTAGGAGTATGCTGGCTTTTCAACGAAAGCCATTGTAAAGGGTACACAGCCTGAAAATGTAATCATGAGTGTTCCATCTGCAGGGGAGCTCACTTTGCTATTTAATATTTTAAAAAGAACAAACAGACCTGTACAAAAACTGCAAAAAAAAACTGATCTAAACCTGAGGATTCCAGTAAAAGTGCTAAAGGTGGACCCATGGCTAAGTCAGTATCTTCCTAAATGTGAAGCTAGCATTTTGCTAGAGCACCATGAGTCAATAGTAGCTGAAAAACTTCAAAAAGACTTGGAACTATGGACAGATAGCAGGCTCCGCTTTATACCGGCCCTGCCTTAATCTTAGAATTTCTCTATCGGGTGTTCTTCCAAAAAAGGAACCAGGAAAATATTGCTTAATCCATCATCTTTCCCATCTGTTGTATTTCTCAGTAAACAATGGAATCAATAAGGAGGAATCTAGGGTGCAGTAAGCATCCTTCGACAAAGCCTTATCTTTAGATAGAGAAGCAGGAGCAAATGCCCTTATGGCTAAGGCTGATATTAAATTGTGATTTTGACTACTTTCGGTACACGTGGATTGTTGAAGTGCTGCTCAATACCTTCCTATTATTTTTAAATGTTTAACATCTTCATTAAATGGGTGGTTTAAAAACAGTAGGTTCTACATCCATACTACATTATCTTGATGATTTCCTTTTTGTGGGTCCTAATGATTAATTTCTCTGTCAACACCTACTATATTGTACATTTTTAAGATGTTTTGCTTAGACCACGTGCAGTTCATAAGGCTTGGTAGGATCCGCATAAGCTAGCACTGGAGCAGTGGTAAGGCTCCACTTCAATTGTCTGAATGTCTCCTCACATTGCGGAGTTCACTGATCCTGAATAGACTCCTTCTTCTTTCTGGGCCCTTCTTTCCGCCTCCCAGGTTTATCTGAATCCACAACAGCCTCTTCTTGATTCTTCAATAATTCTGTAAGCGGGTGGCTATCTTTGCAAACCCCTCCACAAACCTCCTATAGTAGGAGCAGAATCCCAGAAATGACCTGACCTTAGAAGCAAAGAAAACTGATGGTCCCGCACAAAGTCTATCATTTCCAGGTATAGAAATTGATATTATTAACATGGTTTTTTGTTTACCACAAGAAAAAACACTACTCAGATAAGCTACATTAGCCAAAAAACTTAAACTTTCCAAAATTCAATCGTTATCGAGTTTCCTTGTTTTTGCTTGCAAGATTATCCCTGTGGATAGAGCATTTTGTAAAATATTATCTTGTTAAACGAGAGGAGTTAAATCTCAACATCATCACATCAGAGTCATGTGATCGATGCAAGCTGATTTCACTATCTGCTTGACCTTTTTCTACAAATATAATGGTCAGTCTTGCTGGCAATAGGAAGCTGTACCTACTGTAATTCAGCACCTGAGTTTTACAGAGTTTTACCAATGCGTGGGTATGGGATCTGTTTTCAGGGTCATGGGTCCTCAGAATTTTAGCCGGCCTCATGGGTCCAAGTGGATTTCATGTGTAACCTGACATTCCTGGAATTATTTCCCATCATTGTGGCTGTTGTACTATAGGGAGAGCATTTAGGAAACAAATGTGTGTTTTATTTTACTTCTGTACTGTGCTTTTTAGTATTACAATATTTACATTTGAATGCATGGTTTATGGCACAGCGTGGCAGAACACGTTTCAGGTAAGGCTAATGGTATTGCTGATGCCATTTCTCATTTGCAGTTGAAATGTTTTTGACTCCTGGCACCAGAGACAGTGAGTTCAGGTCATTCCTACCTAGAATGCCTTTGGAGCATTTTTTGTTTGAGAATTGCTTGAACTCCTATATGCATCGCTAACAGTATCGACAGGGCTCTTTTATTGGCAGGTTTGGTATGAAAGGGAAATTGTCTTTTTTCAAAACAACACCACCAATGTTCAGGTTTGACGGTGTTCTGTCTTTTGGTACCTATTATTTTTGCAAGACAAGGGTGTGTCTGGTGCCACTGTAGAAAAAAGCTTGTCTGCCTTGTCTTCTATCTTTCATTTGATGGGTTGGGTAGATTTTACGTGCAATTATCTTATCCGGCAAATTTTAAAAGGTTGGAAGCATCTCTCATCAGTATCAGACTCCAGGTGTCCAGTTCATATTACATTATTAACCCACATTTTGGAGAAATCAATCAGATATGTTTTTCTTCCTTTGGATCCCTACTTTTGTAGATCATGTTCAGTTGGGAGTTTTGTGGAGCATTTGGGGAATGTTGGGGAACTGGTTTCCAAGAAAACACATTCTTTTTACTGACATATCTTTTGCAGAAAATAGTGTAACTATATCACTTCATACCTCCAAAACTGATCCTGCAGGACAAAAACAAGGGTATTATGTTGCATAGTTGTGAGTTTTTTTTTTTTGCCCAGTTTCCTTAACTCAACAGTACTTGTTAATATGAAAAAAAAAGACAATCAGCGCAAACAATTATTAGGTATAAGAAAATGCAAGCTGTACACTATAGGCTGATCACAACACCTCCAAAGTATATGGAAAAATTAAATTAGTGCAGCGCAATAAAACAAGATAAGTCCATAAACAAATATAAAGGGACTAATGAATCCCAGTAGTAGAAGACAAAGACACCTAGTGGGAAGAAAAATTCCAATCCATTGAATGTTCTGAGTGACAGGCCCTCCACCAGCAAGTCAATATTCTTTCCAGATATGGTGGACCTCTGCGCTAACAGAAGGTCAAATATGCTTGTATCCACACTGGGATGGAGATGATTCACCGGCACAGCAATGGAACCAGATCATCCAGGATGAATATGTAGATAAAATAAACACGATCTAAGTGCTCTCCGTGAAGTTCATTTATTCAGATAATCCATAATATAAAACTCTTGTAGCAATGACATAAAATAATGCTACGTGTAGTGATCGTATGGCCAGTATAAACAATGTCAAAATGCCAGAGATGGCAGCGGTTGTCGTCCGCAGGATAGCTCCTCCCCCCGTACGTGTTACATCCTATGGGACTTCATCAGCGAGGGCGGGGCTATCACATCACCGGGAATACACACCTGGTCACCCTGGAGAGCGCAGAGGACCGGTAATTCAAGAACCGGAAGTCCAAGAACTGGAAATCCCAGTCTACCCCAGCGAGATCAATATCCTATGGGGACACAGGATAGCAAAATTAAACACATACAAGAAATATAAAAATTCTTATATATGATGGCTGTAAGGGGATAAGAGTTGCCGAATGCAAAACTCCACCTTAACGTATAACCACCTTAAATAATATTTAAAACACAAATTGGACGAATAAAAAAACCTGCGCCCATCTTTTCACATAAATATAACCAAACACATGTAAAATACTTAAAAACAACCTGAACTACTATCGATTTATCTGATATAAAACAGTTCAAGTCAAATTTGACATTTAACCTTCCCGGAACCAAAACCTGCATGGATCCAGAAGGATTTCTGCTGACTGAAATGGTGTATGAAGTTACCTCCCCTCCAGTGTTTATTTACCCTCTCCAATCACCAAAATCTAAGACATTTAAGATCCCTATTGTGAACATTTCTAAAATGTTTAGAAACATTATGTGTTCTTAAGCCTCTTTTGATGTTGTTAACCTGTTCAGCAATGCGAACACCCAGGGGTCTAGAAGTCCTCCCCACATACGCGAGTCCACAATTGCACTCCAGCATGTACACGACCCCCATTGTATTACACACAATAAGGTTTTTTATGGGGTATGTTCTGTTGGTGGCAGAGGACGCAAAATCCTTATGTCTTTTCAAATTATGCTTACATTGCCTGCAAAAAAAACGCTCGGCCAGCACATTAGATTGTGTATAATAGTCAGATTCAAGGGTACAGTTCTGCTGTAGGCGGATGAACTGGCCTCTTGGGATATTGCACAGCCAGGCTTGGTGGTGGCAACTATCTAAAGGTATGTAGCCATTTCTGTCTGTCGGTTTAAAAAATGTTTTAAAAGAACCTCCTTTTCTAAAAATATCTAAATCAAGGAATGTCATGCAGGAAGCATCGGCATTCCAAGAGAGCCTAATGTTTTTGTTATTGAGTTTGGACATAAACAGTTGTAAACTAACAAGATCTCCCTTCCAAACCATGATTAAATCTTCAATATATCTTTTGGTAGCATCTCAACTGTGCAGGTCTGTCGCAAAAAATCATTTCATCCTCCCATAATGCCATAATCAGTTTTGCAACACTTGGAGAAAACTGGGCACCCATTTTCCATCATACCAAAAATAATTTTAAGCTAAACAGAATCCTAGTGATTTCATAAGGAATGTTTTGTGTAAATCAGAAAGGTCTGATTTGTCCAAGGCCCATTAGACAGATGTCGGTCCATCATGATGTCCGATGATGGTGTATAATTAACTAGGCATCTGCCGTCACTAGAAGGCTGTTATCATTACACTGTATGGTTTCAATGATCTAAATGACATGCTTAGTGTCCTTCAGATATGCTGTAGTTGCTGACACTAAGGGTTTCAGAAAATAGTCAATGTACTGACCTAAAGGGCTGTCACTGAGTCTATGCCATTGACTATAGGTCTTCCTGGAGGAGACTGAGCATTTTTGTGCACCTTTGGTAAAAATTACACAATAGGTCTCCTGCAGGCACTAGGGTCTAAGTACATAGCCTCCTTTTTGTTTAAAACCCCATTACTTTTACCATATTAAATTAGTCCTTGTAGCTCACCCTTATATTGGAACACAGGATCATTATTTAACACCTGGTAAGTATTCCGATTTGCCAGCAGCCGCTCCATTTCTCCTTTATAAAAGGTTTTGCTCATAACCACCAGTCCACCCCCTTATCAGTGGGAAGGAAAATCACATATTTTTTTCCAGAGCAGTGATTCCTAATTTAAGATAAGAGGGATCTCTAACCTTTTTAACTTTCATTACTTCCAGATCACTAGTAACCATAATTTTAAACACTTAGATATGTCTGTTATAATTTTTGGGCAGATTGAATACCGATTTATTGGCCAGGTTGGAATGGACCCCAGAACTAGTTTGGGAGAGTCTCTCACCGGGTTTAGAGAGGAAATACCGTTTGATATTAAGGGTTCTAATAAACTTGTGCAAACTAATATAAGTTTGAGATTTATTAAAGTTGCGCACCGGGACAAACTTTAGTCCTTTATCAAGAACCTTCAGTTCATTCTCAGAAAGCACCGAACTGCTAATATTATAAATGCCTGCTCCTATTATAACCTTTTCCTTTTTTGTTTTTCTCCCAGCTCTTCTTCCTCTCTTTCTCTTCTTTTGCCACCCTGTTTGTTTCCAGTGGGTGTCTGTCCCCAAGGTCCTTGCCATTGGGGTTGGGGGTTCCCTAAAAAACACCCCTTGTTGTGCTTCATCATTAAATAGAGGTGTAAACCTATTGTGAACCGGTATGGGTGCTCTATCATGATGGTATTCATTTCCCCTAGGGTATTGTTTTTGATATGGTTATCCATGTTAGTGGTAATGATCTTGTAAGGTTTAGGGCTGTGGATCATATCAGCATAATGAAAGCAGACCTTGCTTTATTGTATTCTCTCTCTACTGGCATTACTATCATTTGGTCTGAAATCGTTCCCCACCAAGTTTGGGCAGATGTCCTGGGCCCATAATTGTAAAATAATAGGAGGAAAGTTAATTCATGCTTGTCAAAATTAGAAAAAACACCTAGAACCAAAGGTACGGTGAGGGACCCCTTAGGGTCGTTAATAGACAGATCAAAACAGAGGGTAAAAAGGTATACATTTTATTACAAATTGTCAATAATATACATATAAGAACAAAGCATATGAAGCTTAAAAGCCATATCTAATACCCTGAAAAATACAATTGTATGAAATGGTCACCATCCTGGTGCAGGAAGGATTGGTGGTGGTCAATACAGTGTATATAATACATTACATGTTACGGACTAGGGGTCCTTCTTCAGAGGTTTATGTTATTAATTCAGATGGGTATAGAATTTCTACAACAGAGAGTATACAAGTAAATTATACATTAATGAAAGGTAATAATAATCCATAATTTTTCAGCTAAACAACAACCTATGCAGTACATAAACATGACATGTGATGATAAACATGAGCTGGTGTACTTACATGGCAAACAATTCACATTAAGCATATGTCTGAAGGGATGAGCCCGATGTTTGAGTTGAACGTAAGTTCGACTCGAACATCGGGTGTTCGCCGAACAGTGAACAATATGCGGTGTTCTCGGCAAATTCAAAAGCTGCCGGAACACCGTTAAAGTCTATGGGACAATAACATGAAAAACCAAAAGTGCTAATTTTAAAGGCTTATATGCAAGTTAATGTCAAAAAAAGTGTTTGGGGACCTAGGTCCTGTCCTAGGGGACATTTATCCATGCAAATTTTTTTTTTAAAATGGACATTTTTTCGGGAGCAGTGATTTTTTTAATGCTTAAAGTGAAACAATAAAAATGAAATATTCCTTTAAATATCATGCCTGGGGGGTATCTATAGTATGCCTGTAAAGTGCCACATTTTTCCCGTGTTTAGAACAGTACCACAGGAAAAGACCTGAAGGGTCTGGTATGGGTTTTAAGGAGAACCCTCCGCCAAAATTAAAAAAAATGGCATAGGGGTCCCCCCAAAATCCATACCAGACCCTTATCCGAGCACACAACCTGACAGGCCACAGGAAAAGAGGGGGGATGAGAAACCACCCCCCCTCCTGAACTGCACCAGGCCACATGCCCTCAACATGGGGAGGGTGCTTTGGGGTAGTCCCCCAAAGCACCTTGTCACCATGTTGATGGGGACTAGGAATGGGCTATCTGTTCGAGTCGAACATGAGATCGACTCGAACACTGGCTGTTCGCCCATTTGCCGAACAATTTGGGGTGTTCGCGGCAAATTCTAATGAACACCCTTTAAAAGTCTATGGGAGAAATCTAAAGTGCTAATTTTAAAGGTTAGTATGCAAGTTATTGTCATAAAAAGTGTTTGGGGACCCGGGTCCTGCCCCAGGGGACATGTACAGTATCAATGCAAAAAAAAGTTTTAAAAACGTCCGTTTTTTCGGGAGCAGTGATTTTAATAATGCTTAAAGTGAAACAATAAAAGTGAAATATTCCTTTAAATTTCGTACCTGGGGGGTGTCTATAGTATGCCTGTAAAGTAGCGCATGTTTCCCATGTTTATAACAGTCTGAGAGCAAAATGACATTTCTAGGAAGGAAAAAAAAGTCATTTAAAAGTGCTATAGTGCTAGTGCCGGCTATTGTCGGTCCCGACAATACACATAAAAGTCATTGAAAGTCATTGAAAAATTAAAAAAAAATGTGTGGGGGTCCCCCAAAATGTCATTACCAGGCCCTTCAGGTCTGGTATGGATATTAAAGGGAACTCCGTGCCAAAATTTTAGAAAAAATGGCGGAACAAATTTTTTGCCTTTTCGCATGTTCTGGATGCGAACTGAACAGGGGGGTGTTCCACCCATCCCTAATGGGGACAAGGACCTCATCCCCACAACCCTTGCCCGGTGGTTGTGGGGGTCTGCGGGCAGGGGTTTATCGGAATCTGGAAGCCCTCTTTAACAAGGGGACCCACAGATCCCGGCCTCCCCCACTGTGTGAATTGGTAATGTACCCCTACCATTTCACCAAAAAAGTGTCAAAATGGTAAAAAAGACAAGAGACTGCTTGGGACAAGTCCTTTATTAAAAAAAAAATAAAAATAAAAATGTCCCACGAAGTAAGTTCACGCTGCCCCAAGGGACCGAAAAAGAAAAAAAAAAGCCACAACTGACCCGCCTCCATGGGAGGCTCCCGCCGCCTGACGCATCTTCGCTTTATATAACTATATAACTTTATATAACTAAGGGCGGGGCCACCCAGTGATGTAACCGGATGACCCCGCCCCATCTGATGGATAGGGCTTCCCCGTGGTGTCAGAGGGGGTGGGGCTACCTGGTGATGTAAACGGGTGACCCCGCCCCCTCTGATGCCTCGGGGAAGCCATGGGGAAGCCCCTGAGCGTCAGAGGGCGGTGGGGTCACCCAGTTACATCACCGGGCGGCCCCACCCTCAGTTATATAAGAGCTGTCACAGCGAAGATGCGTCAGACAGTGGGAGCCTCCCATGGAGGTGGGACGGTTGCGGCTTTTTTTTTCGGGCAGCGTGAACTTACTTAGTGGGACATTTTTATTTTTTTCATTTTTAATAAAGGACTTGTCCCAAGCTGTCTCTTGTCTTTTTTACCATTTTGACACTTTTTTTGTGAAATGGTAGGGGTGCATTTGTACCCCGTTACCAATTCACACAGGGGGGAGGCCAGGATCTGGGGGTCCCCTTGTTAAAGGGGCTTCCAGATTCTGATAAGACCCCCACCCACAGACCCCCACAACCACTGGACAAGGGTTGTGGGGATGAGGTCCTTGTCCCCATCAACATGGGGACAAGGTGCTTTGGGGAGCTACCCCAAAGCGCCCTCCCCATTTTGAGGGCATGTGGCCTGGTACAGTTCAGGAGGGGGGGCAATCTCTCATCCCCCCTCTTTTCCTGAGGCCTGCCAGGTTGCGTGCTCAGATAAGGGTCTGGTATGGATTTTGGGGAGACACATACGCTATTATTTTTTAAATTTGGCACAGGGTTCCCCTTAATTTCCATATCAGACCTGAAGAGCCTGGGAAGGATTTTAGGGGGACCCCACGCAATTTTTTTTTTACATTTTTGGTTCAGGGTTCCCCTTATTATTCATACCAGACCCAAAGGGGTAATTCATTACAGCCGCGATCAGTTTTAAATGACAATTTTTCCTTTAGAAATTTAATTTTGCTGTGGTACTGTTCTAAACACGGGAAAACTGTGCCACTTTACAGGCATACACTATAGACACCCCCAGTCACGATATTTAAAGGAATATTTCATTTTTATTGTTTCACTTTAAGCATTAAAAAAAATCACTGCTCCCGAAAAAACGTCCGTTTTTAAAATCATTTTTGCATTGATACATGTCCCTATAGGGCAGGACCCAGGTCCCCAAACACTTTTTATGACAATAAATTGCATATAAGCCTTTAAAATTAGCACTTTTGATTTTTCATGTTCGTGTCACATAGACTTTAACGATGTTCGTGTGTTCTGTCTAATTTTTTGCCTGTTCACATGTTCTGCTGCGAACCGAACAGGAGGGTGTTCGGCTCATCCTTACTGAAGGGAATGACTTGGTCAAAATTGCTCATAGATTATAGAGGCATGCAGCTACCCGGTCCATAAAACAACCGAGCCACCTAAGGAGCCAGGATTTGCTTCGCTACGAGGACTTGGATTAGTGGAGCAAAAACCAGCCCCCACTAATACTGAGCCATTATTGCTGTAAATTGTATAGAAAGTTGATATAAAAATCCAATACTATTGGAGTATGCCCAAAAAGAAAAAGGTTCAAAAATTGGGGCATTTAGTTGCACCAGCATCCCAAAAGGGTATAGGACGCAGGGCAATACATGCTGATAGCAGTAGGATTAAATAGACCAACCTGGAAGATAAGATGTGCTGCCAAGAGTTGGGTCCAATCGCGATGTTGATCGCGGTTGCCGTCAGCTGGTGCAGTGGGTGGGAGGGATTGTGCAAAGAACTCACACAATCACCCTCCTTGGAGTCCCCCGGCATCACGGCACGTGGTGCAGGCCCACCCCCTCGTCGAGGGGCAGGGCTGCATCACATGTCATCACGCCGCCAGTGCATGAATGGCAACGTCCGCACTCCAAGCTGGAGCGCAGCGCAATGGAAGCCCAGAAGGGCCTACTGTGCCAGATGGTGGGCATTCTGAGCCACCCCACCCCTAGGGGTGGAGGGGTCAGTCCGGGACCCCTGCCTGGGAGCAAAGCAATCCTGCCCAGGCTTGACGCAAAATGAGCGGAAGAATAACATGCCAACACGATCACCGAGCAAAAATGCATAATTAGGGGATACACATTGACCAGTTGAAATATACTAGCCTATACAGATAAAACAGACATTCCCAACATTCCCTCACAGTAGTCAATGCTCCTCCACTTACCCCTACACAGTCACAAAGATCACGTCGATCTAAAAGATCACAACAAAGCAATACATCTACTGACAACAGTTCAGAATTGGAAGATGTTTCTTCCATGCACACCAGTAGCCAACACACCAGCACTCACAACACTACACAAACTAAAACTCACCCTGGTCGAGGAGCATTAAGATCCAGTACCCCTATATCCACTCCAATAGCAGGTGGATTACAACAGGGGGATTTTTTAGACCTACTACGTGCACAGTTACAAAAACAGTATCAACTCACCAAAAAACAGGGACCAAAGGCCCAACGACCTCACAAAACTCAGCCTCATTAAATATCATCAATTTATCTTCCTATGTCCCCACTAGAGAAGAGATCAAAATTTTAGAGAGAGGGCTAACCTTCTGTCCAATGTCTCAAATCAACAAGTTTAATACAAATAAAGATATTCATCTTTTTGTGCGTAACTTGTTGGTCAAAAGCATATTTATGAAAAAACATTCTTGTGGAGATCAGACCTTTACCAATCAAGAACTTGAAGCAATAGAACAACTTACAGATTTACTTGAAAAAAATAATCCTGAGAATTCACACTATCTCACTGATCTGGAGATAATCTTAGCTGATGTGGAGGAGGGTGGAGCTATCTCCCCCCTTCCAACTTCTTCCTCCACCAATCTAAGGAAAAAATCTAATTGCTATCCAGCCCCCAGTTCAAACCCAAATGCAACGACTTTTTTGAAAACCGTCTCTAAGGATATTCAAGAGATCAAGGTTGTATCCCATCAGGCTGGCAATCTGACCCAGACTGAATCACAAGCTCTAAAAACATTGATGGCAAATTCTAACATCACTACCAAACCAGCCGACAAAGGTGGAAACATTATCCAGGACAACATTGACTACATACAGATGTGTACAGATATCTTGAATAATCGTGAGTGGCATTGCCCAATATCAAAGGCCTCAATTAACAGTTTTGTTGACCAACTTTACAATCTGGTAGATGAGGCCTTTAATTGTGTAATATTGGACAAAAACACCTGGGAATTTGTTAGGACTAAGCACCCGAGAGTGACTACTTTGTATGCCCTCTCAAAGGTGCATAAGAATGCAAGTAAACCCCCAGGCAGACCCACTGTCTCAGGAAGAGGCAGTCTTACCAATAATCTTAGCAAATTCATTGATAATCAGCTAAGGCCACTGGTTGGGGAGTTGCCTTCTCATATTAAGGATACTATTCATTTTTTACAAATACTTGATGGTCTCCACGTCAATGGCTAGACCATCTTGGTGGCCATTGATGTTGGGGCCCTTTATAGCTCGATACCCCGTGAGAGAGGCCTTGTCGCCTTGAGTGATATACTCAGGCGTCAGAGACAATTTGAGCCTGCCAGGGTTCAGTTTGTGTTGTCAGCCTTGGACTTTGTATTAAAACACAATTCTTTCTCCTTTCTTGATTCCCACTTCTTCCAAGTACAGGGCATGGCTATGGGCACCTCTTGTGCCCATCCTACGCCAATCTGTACCTGGGGGAGTGGGAACGTTATCTATTCATGGATGATACAGCGTCAGTGTTTACTGACCATGTTGTCACATGGTACTGTTACATTGATGACATTTTTGTCATTTGGGACAGCTCAGTAACCCTTCTCAATCAATTCTTAACTTACATTAATTCTAAGAATGAATTTAATTTAAAATTCACCATGAGTCGTAGCGTGGAAGCAATGACATTCTTAGATCTTGAGATAACCAAACATCAAGATGGACCTTTACTTAGTAGTTTGTATCACAAACTGACTGCAGGAAATACGATTTTAGAAGCTTCTAGCTTCCATCATACACCCCTGCTTAACTCTATTCCATGTGGCCAATATATACGTGCCAAACGGAATTGTTCCACTGATGCGCTTTTTGAACAGGAAGAAGCTAACTTAAGAGTGAGATTACGAGCCGGGGCTATTCTAAATCAGTCCTAAAAAAGGCCTATCATAAGGCAAAAAATAAAATGTGATCAGACTTATTATTTTCACAGAAAAAAGTTGAGATTGACAACTCAATTAGAGTTATCACTCAATATACTTCTGAAATTCAAAAAGTCAGAAACATCTTACAAAAACATTGGCATTTGCTTTATACTGATACCACTTTGCCACCATCATTGAGGGAACGGCCTTTAATTACATTCAGACGGGCTCCCTCACTTCGTCACAAACTAGTACACAGTGAACTCACCATAAAACAAAACATCAAAAAATATTGTGGCACATTTCCATGCGGTCATTGTGGATACTGTAAATATATGGACACACGGAAAAATATCACTCTACCGAATGGGGAAGATTTTAAACCCAAATACTACACCAACTGCCGCACCACAGGTGTGGTATATTTGCTCACATGTGAATGTAGCAGTTTTTACGTCGGCAAGACCAAACTAAAATTTTGGCGCTGCATTTACCGACATGCAGTAAGCATTCAAAAACAAGATCTAACCCTACCCTTAGGTAGGGATAGTGCCCTTATACATGGTGGCAAATGTCCAAAAATTTAATTTCTGGCACTTGATCATATTGGCCCCACACCGCGGGGAGGTGATTACAACAAACTATTACTGCAGACTGAACACAGATGGATTTTCCATTTGAAGGCCACCATAGCTCCAGGACTCAATGAGGCCTTTAACTTTAGGCCCTACCTACCATGATTTCAGTCTGGAGTCTGTGAATTGGATATGTAGGGCTGCACCTTTTACTAATCCCTATTCTCTGCAATTATCTATTTCTGTAATGTTTATCAATGGGGACTATCAGTACAGATATGTTTCATACAGGGCCCTTCTCACTTAGTAATCTTAGCTATAGTTATCATCATTGTAAATCAGTGGTTACTGTCCCTGTTACTGTTAGTGTTACTGTTACTGTTTCTGTTCTGCATAAGTAATTTGCTCTAGGAACATGCCTAGTTTTTGGAAAATCTGTGGATGTTATTATCTGTAACCTGTTTTGTGATACGGAAACTCTAATATTCTTTGTATTGTTCTGCAGCTCATTTACCCTGTGTGCCTTCACATGTTTTGTTTTATCTGTATAGGCTAATATATTTCAACTAGTCAATGTGTGCCCCCTAATTATGCATTTTTGCTCGGTGATCGTGTTGGCATGTTATTCTTCCGCTCATCTTGTGCCAAGCCTGGTGGGACTGCTTTACTCCCGGTGCACAGGGGTCCTGAGCTGTTCCCTCCACCCTTTGAGGCAGGGCGGCTCGGGACGCCCATCATCTGGCACAGTAGGCCCTTCTGGGCTTCCATTGCACTGCGCTCCAGCTTGGAGTGCGGACGTTGCCATTCGCACGCTGGCAGCGTGATGACGCGTGACACAACACCGCCCCTTGATGGGGGTGGGCCTGCGCCGCATGTCGTGATGCCGGGGGACTCCAGTTAGGATGATTGTGCGAGTTCTATGCACAATCCCTCCCACCCACTGCACCAGCCGACGGCATTAGCGATCAATATCACGATTGGACGCCAACTCTTTTACATGCGCTCTTATACCGTCTCCTCAGCCTCTGTTTAGACACTGAAAGAGTGTTCGGTTGAGAGGCAGCACATCTCATCTTCCAGGTTGGTCTGTTTAATCCTACTGTTATCAGCATGTATTGCCCTGCGTCCTATACTCTTTTGGGATGCTGGTGCAACTAAATGCCCCAATTTTTGAACTTTTTCTTTTTGGACATACTCCAATAGTATTTAAATTTGATACCAATTTTCTATACAATTTACAGCAATAATGGTTCAGTATTAGTGGGGGCTGGTTTTTGCTCCACTAATCCGAGTCCTCATAGCGAAGCAAGTCCTGGCTGCTTAGGTGGCTCAGTTGTTTAATGGACTGGGTAGCTGCATGCCTCTATGATCCATGAGCAAATCTGACCAAGTCATTCCCTTCAGACATATGCCTAATGTGAATTGTTTGCCATGTAAGCAAAGCAGGTCATGTTTATCATCACATGTCTTGTTTATTTCCTGCATAGGTTGTTGTTTAGCTGAAAAATTATGGATTATTACTACCTTTCATTAATGTATAATTTACTTGTATACTCTCAATTGTAGAATTTCTATATCTATCTGAATTAATAACATAAACCTCTGAAGAAGGACCCCTAGTCCGTAACATGTAAGGTGTTGTATACACTGTATTGACCGCCACCAGTCCTTCCTGCACCAGGATGGCGACCATTTCATACAATTGTATTATTCAGGGTATTCGATATGGCTTTTACCCTTCATATGCTTTGTTCTTATATATATATTATTGACACTTTGTAATAAAATGTATACCTTTTTACCCTCTGGTTTGATCTGTTTATTAACGACCCTAAGGGGTCCCTCACTGTACCTTTGGTACTAGGTGTTTTTTCTACTTTCTCAATTAATGGGTCAGACAGACCAAACTATTTCACACACAGCCCCATCCCTCCCCTTATTTCTTTGCTTGTCAAAATGTGTTCATAGTTTGGGAGGTTAGGTAGTCCACATCAAAGAATTGGAAGGTGATAACAACAACCTTTTATGAGCTGATAACATCCCTTTGAATGATATTAGATTGTATATATTTAATCTAAGTGTAGGTTCTGGCATTGAAAGGGCACTGGCTTTGGTGGGGTGCTACATTAGTTTAAGACTGACGTGTGAGTGACAAATTGTTACCTTGCCAGCTAAAAAAAGATCTGGTTAATCACCTCAGTAGTTGATATGAAGACAGTGTCTTTCCTGAACTGAAGGTTAGGACAGATATCTACAGTAGGCTATGTTGCGGTATGTGGTGCTCACAGCTTATTTGTGACTGGCATGTTTATTTGAAGGGGCCTTATGTTCATGTTGGAGTTATTCAACAAATTTGTAAATATAATTGATAAAGAAAGCTGTGGCCTTGCCCTTCCAATTATCAACTGTTTTCTATTTTTTGTTATGAAGGTGCAGGGTTGTTGGTTAAGTGAGATAGAGGTATTATGCCTATGCTTCTGAACAGTCAAGTGGTTTTACATTTCAGCTTAAGGCTTTGCTATAGTGACTTTGGAACTAAAACCTTTCCATCTGCCATCAAGTGTCCAAGGAGAGTTATCCAAGAAAAAAGTAACAGAGATAGTAATAAAAAGACAAGGCTTATCACTTTAGTAAGGGAAGTAAAGTCTCATTTTTAAAGGACATATTAAGGATGGGTTTCTAGCCAATAACATATTATTACACCTTTTGATGTCTGCTCCTGACTTCATCTTGTCTTTCTGACCAATAAAATAAGATATAGCAGCACAACAGTGCAACATCAAAATGTTTAGTGCATGTCTTGTTGTTTTATACTTGTGCTGGCCGTTGGTATGCAATGTGCCCAATAGGAAAGTTCAGATTTTGCTATGCAGGAAAAATAGACACAGAAAATAAAGTGTACATAACAAAAACATTCTACAGACATTTTTAGATTACTTTAGAATGTTTTAGGCTGTGTGCTATGGCAACAAGCATTTCTTATTGGATGCAATAGATACATTAAAAGTCTGTCCAGACATAACATAACAAGATTAGTAATAAATAATATATAAAATATATATATCACATTTGTTATTTCACTATTGTCACTTACACTGTTAAATTTGTCAAAGAAAGTGTAATTTTACTAAAAACATTGAAACTTTAAAGGTTTTACATGCATTTAAATTACATCCAAACATCATAAATGTAACTTTTCTTTTCAACATTTTGTGATAGACTGCGAGAACAATGCTAGATTCAAAGACATCAATCCAGAAGATGCTTGAAAACATGAGGTACTGTGTGCTCAGCCCACTCATACATATCAGTCTTGCTTCTATTGTTTATTTTCCTTACAAATGATGATTATCTTTTCCATGTGTCAGTCTTGTCTTTTTTGCCTTTTTGTGTTTTTCTTTTTCTTTAATACAGTTTTCTCTCATTGTTCATGGAACAATGTTGTAGGCAATACCTTTTGAATTGTGCAGCCTTCAAATGAAAGCAAAAGAAAAGTAAAAAAAAATAGATTATCCAGAAATTAATACATGTTCTCTGCACATATAGGTATTTTGTTTAAAACATTTTATGGTGGTATTAGGTGCCCTTAAAAGGAACATTTCCAAACATATAAACTTAAAGGACTTTTATAATCTGTTCCATTGGCTGTTTCAAACACATACATTTGTCCCCAATAACATACAGCCTAAACAGACTAATATGGTAATTTTGACTTTTTCTCAACAGCTTTTACTACTGACATACTCTATGTCACATGTGTGTTCTTTCCCTCTACTCGGGTCTCAGTTTACACTCAGCTCTGTGCTCTGTGCTGTGCAGTCCGTGACATTAGATCCCCACCCCCTGTCTCCTGGAAGCTAAGTAATACCATCCAAACTGTGTAATTTGGAAAGCTGTGGAGGAGAAAAGGGTGCAGATAAAAATGTACAGCTTATTTAGGTGGATTTATTTAGTCAGTGTATCACCTAAAGGCTAGTTACTTCAGTGGGCTTAGGTAAGGGTTTAATATCAATTTAATATTTTTTCTATCCAATAGTTGCTGATCTCATCCACCCATTTCAGCCACTTCCTGTCTTCATGCATTCACTTCAGCATCTGTGGCAAATCATTGCTCTTGACTGGTTTACTGATAATGACAATGAAAGGGAATGCCTGAACAATGTGTGCTGGCACAGTCTCTTGTATACATCATAGTATACTTGTGAGGAAAGGATTGCCATTAAATGGTAAGCCTGACAGCAGTGCCCATGAGTACCGCCTATGAGTGCAGCCTCATTAATGCCTCCTCATCAGTGCCAATCAGTGTCACCTCCTCAGTGCCCATCAGTGCCATCTCATCATTGCCCATCAGTGCAGGCTATCAATATCCATCAGTGCAGCCTATTAGTGCCCATCAGTGCAGCCTATCAGTGCCCATCAGTGCAGCCTCATCAGCAAACATCAGTGAAGGAGAAAAATTACATATTTGCAAATTTTATAACAGAAACAAAGAAAAACTTGTTTTTTTCAAAATTCTCAGCCCTTTTTCCTTTGTTTAGCAAAAAGAAAAAAAAAATGAGTGCTGATTAACCACTTGACCACTGGGCACTTAAACCCCCTTCCTAACCAGACCAATTTTCAGCTTTCGGTGCTCTCACACTTTGAAGGACAATTACTCAGTCATGCAACATTGTACCCAGAGTATTGACGAGTATTGGCAGATTATTGCCATAGTATTGCAGAGTATTGCCATAGTATTACAGAGTATTGCAGAGTATTGCAGAGTATTGCCAAAGTATTGCCATAGTATTGCAGAGTATTGCCATAGTATTGCCATAGTATTGCAGAGTATTGCCATAGTATGGGCACTGAGCAGAGCTGTGGGCTGGATCTGTAATGCCCACAGTGCTGCAAACTATCTCTCCCTCTCTCCTCTCACACTGTACCGATCGGTACAGAGAGGGGAGGGAGGAACCGGCATCATGACATGACGCCGGTTTGTTTACAAGTGATGCTCTGTCATTTGACAGATCGATCACGTGGTAAACGGGCGCTATCAGCGGCAATTTACTGTGATGCTGGACCCGGCCATCACGGATGTTCCTGGGTGTGCGCCCCAGGGGGCGCGCGGGAGTGCGATTCTGTGAGGACATCCATGGACGCCCACCCAGAAAAAAGCCGACCGCGCTGTATCCGTCTTTCGGCTATGGCCCAGTCAGCATGTGATTAAATTCCACTAAAAGAAAGCTCTGTTTTTAAAAAATGATAAAAAAATGATAAAAATTTCATATGAGTACAGTATTGCATGATCGCTCGATTGTCATTTAAAGTGTGACAGCGCTGGAAGCTGAAAACTGGCCTTGGCAAGAAGGGGGTGAAATTGTATTGCGTGGTTAATATGTTTAATTTACAGACATAGATATGATATAGATATAAAAATTATATTACAGACAATTACCTCTAGAAAGACTTTTTTTCTCTTGAATTTTAGCTCATGAATGTTAATTGATCTGTGCTATGCAGTTAAACATTGTGTAAATGTAAAACATCTGGGTAAAATGGATGGGAGTCCTATACACATTAAAAATAGATATGAATAGATAGATAGATAGATAGATAGATAGATAGATAGATAGATAGATAGATAGATAGATAGATAGATAGATAGATAGATAGATAGATATTAGACAGTTGTCACGTTTTCCATTAAAAGGGTAGTGGCTGTTACTAGTATAATTATGGGTGCACTGAGGGTTATAAACACTGCTTCAGCCCTGAGTCAGAGAAGATAGCCTTCAATCAAAACAGAGTTTGACTTGGCTGCATTTTCATTATTTTTTTTATAAAAGTGCATTTTCCCTTAACTTTTAAATATAGTATTATGGTCAAGATGAAAGTAGTACAAGTAGATGTAAAGCCACTAAAAAACCTCTAACATGTTAAAGTAACTTCAAAAGTTGTTTTCAAACTTTTTACATCTGCATGTTTCATTAAAAAAATATCTGCTGTTTCTGATATAAAGGTCTTTGTAAAGGCATTTCCTGTTATTGGGTGACAACCAATTGGGTTGTGTTTTTGTCACCCTGTTTATTGTGTCCCTGGTGGAGACTACACGTGGTGTTGCTGACACATTGTGCAAACTTGATCCACCGTTGTCACTTAGAAGAAGTCAGTCCAGAGCAATGATGTACAGCAGGCATGGGAGGGAGTGCTGGTGGGCCAGAAGAGACTGGAGGAGGTCAAAACCACAGAGATAGAAAATAGTAAAAACCTTCGCGCCAGTGGTGTCGATAGCAGATAATATATATGAATTACATATACTGGTGATACATCTGGTAAGAAAACATTCCCAACAATAAAGAAAATTTGTGGAAATATATAAACAATCAGTGTAAGCTGCTCCCCAATTTTTGAATAATCAAAAAAATAGATAATCAAAAAAAGGAATGTAAGGAAGATAGGGGGCGCTAGATACCATATTATTCAAGTGCTCTAAATAAATAAATCTCCTGCATTACCAAAAAAATGGAAATGTAAGAAAGCTAGGGGGCGCTAGATACCATACTATTCAAGTGCTTTAAATAAATAAATATCCTGCATTACCAAAAAAATGAAAAACATAATAATGACAAATCATAATTAGATTACACATTGGAGTGCCCACAATAGTGAAAAAAATATATAGTGATTGATTGTCCACATAAAAAAGTGTTTTGAAGTGGTTGAAATGATATCTTTCAATAATATCCCAATCTTGTTGCTGTAAACGAAAGGTTTTCCATCACCAAAGGAAAATAAGAAAAAGGAAAACACCTCGAAGTAGTAGATATCTGCTTACCAGATACCAATGACTCCTTTAGTTAAAAAGAGAGTCACTAGCGCTTGTGCAGGGTTGTGCCTGCTCACATGGATGGCCGGACTGTGGTTGGTATTATAGGCATGGATCGTTCCCCTCAAGCTCATTCAAGATAGGATAAGGATACATAGGAAACAAAAACAGTCTCCATAGCGTAAAACCATTTATTAAAAAAGTAAACAAATTAAAAAGCCAAATGGCCGCTTACATTGGTGGGTGCCTACCCGGCACTGGGGCTGCTTGCATGTCAGGGTGACTTCACAGTCAGAAAAAGCCTTTCATGTCTCCTCCACGCTGGCTTGCGTTCCAGCTTACACAGGGGGGCAGCCAAAGGATCCGGATGTTGTTGGGTGATAGGACATGTGACCACGTACCGCTCCGACGTACATTTCGTAGTGAACGTCTTCAGGGACGCTTCCCTGAAGACGTTCACTACGAAACGTACGTCGGAGCGGTACGTGGTCACATGTCCTATCACCCAACAACATCCGGATCCTTTGGCTGCCCCCCTGTGTAAGCTGGAACGCACGCCAGCGTGGAGGAGACATGAAAGGCTCCTCCCTGAAGACGCTTCCCTGAAGACGTTCACTACGAAACGTACGTCGGAGCGGTACGTGGTCACATGTCCTATCACCCAACAACATCCGGATCCTTTGGCTGCCCCCCTGTGTAAGCTGGAACGCACGCCAGCGTGGAGGAGACATGAAAGGCTTTTTCTGACTGTGAAGTCACCCTGACATGCAAGCAGCCCCAGTGCCGGGTAGGCACCCACCAATGTAAGCGGCCATTTGGCTTTTTAATTTGTTTACTTTTTTAATAAATGGTTTTACGCTATGGAGACTGTTTTTGTTTCCTATGTATCCTTATCCTATCTTGAATGAGCTTGACGGGAACGATCCATGCCTATAATACCAACCACAGTCCGGCCATCCATGTGAGCAGGCACAACCCTGCACAAGCGCTAGTGACTCTCTTTTTAACTAAAGGAGTCATTGGTATCTGGTAAGCAGATATCTACTACTTCGAGGTGTTTTCCTTTTTCTTATTTTCCTTTGGTGATGGAAAACCTTTTGTTTACAGCAACAAGATTGGGATATTATTGAAAGATATCATTTCAACCACTTCAAAACACTTTTTTATGTGGACAATCAATCACTATATATTTTTTTCACTATTGTGGGCACTCCAATGTGTAATCTAATTATGATTTGTCATTATTATGTTTTTCATTTTTTTGGTAATGCAGGATATTTATTTATTTAAAGCACTTGAATAGTATGGTATCTAGCGCCCCCTAGCTTTCTTACATTTCCATTTTTTTGGTAATGCAGGAGATTTATTTATTTAGAGCACTTGAATAATATGGTATCTAGCGCCCCCTATCTTCCTTAAAAACCACAGAGATGCCAAAAAAATAATATAATGAAAAAAATGAAAACAAGTATTTTATTAAAAGAATAAAAAGCATACCGATTGTGTACTTTATTCAATCATACTGACCCGGGAAGATGTCAAATGAGGAAACATACGTAGGGCGGATGTTTGATGTGCTACTATCAAGCTAAGTTGGATTTGTTTCCAGTTGTGGGATTGGTAGTGTTGGAAGGAACACGGCTTTGATTCAGATTTTATGCTTATTTACTGGTGTCAGGATAGACACCTTGAAATGGGGGTGCACCAATTTTTAATAAACGTTCAGCTGTTTTTAAAAAGATTTACACAATGCAAGGTTCTTTTCTTTTACCTCTACATGTTGGGCTCCTGAGGATCTGAGACATCCACAATATCAGAGAGTGTCTTATAAAAGAAATGCGCTGCTTACATTGCAATCTGGTTAGTTAATTTTAGGCATAAGTGGTGGTTTTCGCACAAGAAGGTGTATTAGAAGCAATAAAAGAAGTTCCACTTGATTGAAGAAATTTGTGTTGTTCATATGGATTATTTTTATTTATCACTTTGATATAGAGGACTTCATTTATCTAATTTTTTGGGACTTTTTTCATATTTTTATTCACTTAGTGATTCACTTGTTTTTCATTTTTGATTTTTATTTATATATTTTTGGGGACTTTTGCACTATATTTGCCATTTTTAAGGTTTAAAGTATTTGGATGTCATAGTGATTCAGTTTGCATAGCACTTTAACACTTTATTTTTGAGAATAATATGATACATTTATGCATTATTGCACATATATATTTACAAAAGTTTCACATACATAATTGACACATTGTTTATGGTTAGGTATTAATTGATTGTTCACAGTGCTGTCACTTTATAAGCACACAGTCAGAGTTTAGTAACGAAACCTAGTTCCTCTAGGGACTTTCCTAGAGTCTCTTAGTTCAGTAAATATTTATGTCTAGTAAACCAATGTGTTCGGTTTGGCTATTTTGGCTTTCTATGGTTTAACCTTTTTTTCAGAGGGGGTGATTCTATATGTGATTAAAGAACTAAGAAGATTCCTGTAACCTATTTTTTTTCTAATTTAGAAATGTGTGTACAAGGGTGAGAAGTTTAAGCTTTAGCTCCAAAGGTTATTTTAAGATAACTCTCAAATGCCACACTTTTTTTTCAATGGTGACAGTTTTCAAAATGATTGTCTGCTTCCTCAAACAGTCAAAATGATGTATAACATTTTTATTTCACTTTTACTTGGCAGCTGAAAAAATTGAAAGAGATAATATCTAGTTGTATGACTAAATGCTATTTTATTAACTTTTGACCAAACACTATTTATCCATGTGTGTGAAAATGTTTATGCCTTATTTGCAGTAATGAGAATTTTGGGAAAAAAGTAAGAAAAGATATGAGCAGTATTTTCAATAGTATATTTACTTTTTGTATAAGGAAAATACTTTTTGTTATTATAGCCTAAAATGTAGTTAAATTATTTAATTTTTATAGGAAAAACTTTAAAAATATAATAAATGCACAGCACAGTTAGGTGCTAATTTTTATATAGTTACATAGGTGGTCTGTTTGGTATAATCATATGGTCAGTTCTAATGTAATATGAAAAAAAGCTGTTGGGAAAATAGCAGTGAGGCAATTGTGTGCAACCCTGTCATCAGTTCACTAATTTCGTTCATGTTATTTGACTATAAAAGATTTCCTTATGTAGTCATTCAAAAGCCTTGAGACTGCTACTGGGTCCTGCCATCTTTAAAGTGATGTCAGCAGCCCCAACAGATTCAGAGCTGTCACTCAAATGACACTCTGTAGTATTCCCCTGCAATCTTCCACTGGCAGCTACAAAAAAAGTTTATCTACGTAAGTTAATGGAAGGGTGGAAGAACTGGGCCAGCACAGAGAATAAATAAACACTCCCAGAAGAAAGGGAACTATGACGTGCATGAAGGAAGGGGGTTGCTCTAGGGAATTTACTCTCCTGAAGTCAAAGACACATTTTGAGTGAATAAAAAAGTAGTTATTTAAAGCTGAAATCTAGGGGAAAAAACCCACCCTCCTATGCCTTCTCCCCTACCTCCAGCACTTAAAAAAAATACACACATATCACAGTATTTCTCTGAGCACAGGCTAAGTGATGTCTTCAGGGATCTGGTTCATGACAGGCTTGGCTCCAAGAAAATGAGTTAAATGATGCAGGCCATCTTTCAACCAAGAAAATTAGTTAAATGATGCAGGCCATCTTTCAACCTAGAAGTTTACATCCAGTGAAAGAAAATAAGTACTCTGGGGGACAGACCTGAATCTGAAGGTAAGTATTGCAGTAAAAAGTAATTTTGGCAGCTGTGGCAGCTGAGTTAAATCATTTAAAAAGTTAAGAAAATATAGTGACAGCTACTGCAGGAAAACACTATGGATGTGCTGGTGCTGATGATGAGCTTTTAATCTACTGAATAATGTTCAGAATTCTAACCATGATAGCCTGAATACCATTTTTTACCCATCTATTATTTGTTCATCATACACACAGATTTTTTATTTTTTTTTGAACAGTACAAATTTTCTGGAATACACAGAATATTCTGTTTCAGTCATAACATTTTTATTGTTTTATGAATTACTGTTGGAACCTATTTTGTTGTTTAGGAAGTCAAAAAACTTTGAAAACAAGTAAAGGATAAATCAATTCAAATATACGCTTGTAGACATCCCAGGATTCCAAGAGTTTGTAAAGCATAGCTAGTTTTGAAACTGAAGTTTACTATAGGTATGAATATTTTTGTATAGTTACATTGGTCCGACTTTGACCAAGATAAGTATGTATGAGTTATATCTGGCCCCTCCTTGTGAAAGCTGAAGATTACTGTAATTGGCATAGAAAGCTTTAGGGTCCTGTGCCAACTGGCTTACCTTCTGTTTAGCAAAACACAGGAGGTCTTTTGCTTGGCATGGGTGCCATTCTGAGAACACTTGGGCCAGTCACATCAAGATCTCCACCTCATCCAAACAGAGGATACCTTGCAGGGCAGCCACTCAGCACAAGGCCTGGAAGCTAGTAGAAACCACTGTAGTAGTGGTGCCTACTATACTGAATTCCAGTTTCCACAGGGATCAGGGAATCTATGGCACATGCATACATACATTGGTCTAAGCTAGACCAATGTAAATATGCAAAAATATCCATACCTAAGGTTCAGCTTTAAATACGAAATACGTTTTGTGTTAAAAATTTAGGAGAATTTGCATATGTGAACAGATTTGTTGGTACAATTGCAACTCATTGAAACAATACTCCATTCCTCCTGAAAAGCGATGAAAGTGAAGTAGAAGTCAACCCTAAAACTAAAATCCCTGCACCTACAGACATCGACGGTCTCACACTAACCTACCTAGCACTGTCAAGAAAAAAATCTGTCTACATACCTTTTCTGCAGGCGACCCGATCCCACGCTGAGCTGTCAGTCATGGCTTCACTGTGGAGGCAGGTGCAGAGGACACGTCCGACAGTGGAAGGCCCATAGTAACTCTATGGATGATGTCACTCCCTATTCATTTCACAGCCGTTGTCAACCGTGTCCTCTGCAGAGCTTCCGCCACTGGAGATCGGGGCGGAATGGTTTCAGAAAAGGTGTTATACCAATTTTTTCTTTACAGGGCTAGATAGGTTAGTGTTAGAATGTGCTTGTCTGTAGATGCAGGGATTTTAGTTTTAGGGTGGAATTACACTTTAAAAGCATTTGTCTTATGTACACCTCCACACCTTTGGTGAGTCATAGAGTAAAGCAGAAACAAAGAAACAAAAAAAGTGTGAAAAGAGATTAATTATTATACAAAAATATTCTAAAATGGCCTGGAAAAATGTGTTTTTCCCTGAAGATTTTTAATATATGGGTCATTATGAGATTTTTACATTTTTGTAATTAGTTTTACACATACACTATATTATCAAAAGTATTAGGACACTGGGCTTTACACGCACATGAACTTTAATGGCATCCCGGTCTTAGTCCGTAGGGTTCAATGTTGAGCTGGCCCACCCTTTGCAGCTATAACAGCTTCAACTCATTTGAAAAGGCTGTCCACAAGGTTTAGGAGTGTGTCTATGGGAATGTTTGACCATTCTTCCAGAAGTGCATTTGTGAGCTCAGGCACTGATGGTGGACGAGAAGGCCTAACTCGCTCGTCCATGTCTTTATGGACATTGCTTTGTGCACGTGTGCGCAGTCATGTTGGTATAGGAAGGGGCCATCCCCAAACTGTTCCCACGAAGTTGGGAGCATGAAATTGTCCAAAATGTTTTGGTATGCTGGCGCCTTTACAGTTCCCTTCACTGGAACTAAGGGGCCAAGCCCAACCCATGAAGAACAACCCCACACCATAATCCCCCCTCCACCAAATGATTTGGGCCAGTGCAGAAAGCAAGGTCCATAAAGACATGGATGAGCAAGTTTGGGGTGGAGGAACTTGACTGGCCTGCACAGAGTTCTGACCTCAACCCGAAAGAACACCTTTGGGATGAATTAGATCAGAGACTGCGAGCCAAGCCTTCTCATCCAAATTCAGTGCCTGACCTCGCAAATGCGCTTCTGGAAGAATGGTCAAACATTGTCATAGACACACTCCTAAACCTTGTGGACAGCCCTACCAGAAGAGTTGAAGCTGTTATAACTGCAAAGTGTGGGCCAACTCAGTATTGAACCATATGGACTAAGACTGGGATGCCATTAAAGTTCATGTGTCTGTAAAGGCAGGCATGTCAATACTTTTAATAATATAGTGTATCATCAATCTTTAATCAGTCAGTCAATGTATTTCAATGGAGAAAAGTACCACTGTGCTATTTGGCATCATCCTATGCACCCCATTGACTATGGACCAGAGAATGCAAAAGAGACAACCCTCTGAGGAGATCAGAAATAAAATTGTAGACCAGCATGTTAAAGATTGTAAGACCATCCCCGAACAGCTTGATGTGCCTGTGACTGTAGTTAAAAATATTATTATTGTGTAGTTTAATCCTCCACCTCCCTGGATGTGGCTGCAAATGGAAAAATTACCCTAAATTGAATAGAAGGATATTGTAGACAAAGAACTAAGGAAAACATGCAAAGATACATAAGCTGAATTCCATGGTAAAGGTGTGTCTGATTGCACCATTTGTCACTATTTGAACAACAGTGGCTTCAAAGAAAGAAGACCCAGGAGGACTCCACTGTTGAAAGAAAAACATAAAAAAGCCAGACTAGGATTTGCAAAAATGCTTACTGACAAGCTGCAATGCCTCTGGGAGAATGTCCTTTGGACAAATGAGACCAAAATTGAACATTTTGGCAAGGCACCTCAGCAAGATGTTTGCAGATGAGAAAATGAAGTCTAAATGCATATAAATGCGGGTTTGATAGTGTCAGTGTGAACGAGGCCTAAGAGTCGCATCATTTTTGTCATTATGCTATTTAAATTATTGTATTATTTAAAATATTCTGTTAAATCAAAAATCAAAAGCACAGTCTGTTTTTTTTTTAAATATGGAATAAACAATGATGGGTGCCAATTACTTTTGTCAGTTTCAAGTTATTTCAGAGAAAACTGTTGATTCTTACTTTTTTGTACAAGAGTACCAACAAATTAACAAATTTTACTATGGATGTCCCTGTGTTCTAGGCTGCAGTGTATTAACAATTGTAGTTCAGCAGGGGGTTGAGAAAGCAATTCTTTGGGTGCACCAGAAAATCAGCTTCCAGCCGTAGTTGCAAAAACCCAGGTTCACACTAAGCTGCGGGAATGAAGCCCTGCAAGTTCAGCTGAACTCATATGATTTCACTCCCGCATGTCTGTCCCGATTTCAGCGGTGATTTCAGAGACATCTGTGCAGGTTTCTGAACAGATGTCAATGTAAATCGCAGCCTGAAACCGCAAAAATTAGTACAGAAACTACCTTTTGAAATGCAAATGCAGCGTCGCACCGATTAGGATGGTGCCATTGCTGGCAATTGCCGCCGATTTGACATGTGATTTGACATCTCAAATCGCATGTCAAATCATACCAATGTGAACCAGGGCTAAAGCATAGCTGCCTATTAATACAAAATACGTTTTGTATTTTTAAACTTTTTTTGAGAATGTGGAGCAGAAATTCAATCTGAATGCTATTCACTTTGCATAGGAAATGCCACTTTGCACAGGAATTTGCCTCAGAGCTTAGTGAATGTGGTGAAATTTCACTGTGCAAAGAATACCCAATGACATGCAAGGAAAAATAAAAAGCAGTATTTTTGCTTGCACATGATTGGATGATGGAAGTCAGCAGAGCTTCACTTCATTCACTAAACTCTTGGGGAAGTCTCTTGCAAAGTGAGCAGCCTATTTGCCTTTAGTAAATCAACCCCAATGTGTCAACCCTGGTGATACAACAGGGGCATGAGTTTGGAACTCATGGAGTGAATCCATCAACTTTCAACCCTATTGGCAATATCTGACAGATTTCAGTGGAATGAACCATTTATCGGCTCACATTATGGGATGATATACTGTAAAGCAGAGTTGTAGGAATCACCCATGCAGTTTGAGCCCATCTGTCTGTCTAGGAAGAAGAACATACAGTTGCAGGAATGCTATTGAACAGACACTTTCTGATCTTATTATTAGGTATGATAGAACAGCTTTTTAATAGCAATTTATCTCACATGAAGCTTTAAAGTCTCAATTTGTCTTTGTCATTGGCAATGTTTGGATTAATCTGTTGCTTTGTGGCTCCCTCACTGTAGTCATTCCCTGTGGGATAAAAGTGAATTGATATACACAGAGAACTGGATTTCAATTAATGCAAACTCTTTACTAATTTCTTTCCTAGTGCATAACAGAGAAACATTTTAATTCAATACTGTTTTATCATGGTTCAGTCCTCGGGGGATTTGCTGCTGCATATTTATTGTGGCGGCTGTTACTGTTCATCTCTGCGGTAACAGGGGCTTGAAAGCGCTGTCTGATTTTTCTCACTTTGCTGAAGATAAATATTTTAATTAAGGTAATGTACAGAGCCTGAATTGAGCATTGCAAATCTTTATGTGCAGGGCCTCATGGAAAGCCTCAAATTAAGGATGAAATACTAGGAAAGTGTCAAATAAGCAATAGGTAGAAAAATATTTATCTTTTCATGTTTCTCTTGAATATAGAGCACTAGTGTGAACACAGGGATGTTCTGTTCACTTTATGATATCAGAAAGACTAGACTATCAACTGGGCTTATTCAGTAAAATAGTGCAAGGTATGATAGTCTTCTTGTTGTAGCCTTGTAGTGAATTTTGACTGGTTGATAAATAAACCTAAAAAGGGTCAAGTCTAAAATTTACTATAAGGCCATTTGAGACACTTGCTGTTCTGAGTAGGTCTTTGTAAGTAGAACTGGGTGAACAGTTCAGGCCTAACAAAAGTTTGGCCTGAACATCGCCTGTTCGCCCATTCAGTGAACACCCAAATTTGCAATATTTGGGATATTCGCCAGCCGAGCACCCCCCAATGCATTGCATGCTTCACAGTGCATTCTAGGGCCCTAATTGGGCAGGTCAGATGCAAGGCTTTGCCCAATCAGGGCACAGAGTACTGTCAGAGCCCTGATTGGACAACGTTATGGTGCCTAATCATGACTCAGTGCTCACAGTCCCACCCTAAATTATAAAAGTTTTCACAGCATTACTTAACCACTACGCACCCGTGCTATAGCCAAAAGACGGCTACAGCGCGGTGCTGAATTGCCTGGAGGGCATTCCCTGGACAGCCTCCTGTTTACTAGTTCCCCACGCGCCACCTTGGGTGCGCATCAGGGAAAATCTGTGTTGGCCATGTCCTTTGGACACAGCCAATCACAGATCATGCTAAATGGCTAATCACAGCGGCCATTTAGCACTCGATCGGAGTGTCCAATGAGAGATGATCTCATATGTAAACATATGAGATCATCTCTCATTGCCAGCTCTCCCACCTCACACAGAGACTGCGTGTGAGGATGGAGAGCGACCTGCGGCTGCAGCGTGAGTGTTTGAACACTAACACAGTGCCACACACACAAAAAACACATATGTCCACAGTACCTATCAGTGCCACCTGTTAGTAACATCTGTCCCCAGTGCCACCTGTCCCCAGTGCCACCTGTCAGTGCCATGTGTCAGTGCCATCTGTCCCCAGTGTCACCTGTCAGTGCCATCTGTCCCCAGTGCCACCTGTCAGTGCCATCTGTCATCAGTGCCACCTGTCATTGTCATGTGTCATCTGATATCAGTGTCACGTGTCATCAGTTGCACGTATCAGTGCCATCTGTCATCAGTGCCACATCAGTGTCATGTGTCATCAGTGCCACCTGTCATCAATGCCACATCAGTGTCATGTGTCATCAGTGCCATGTATTAGTGCCATCTGTCATCAGTGCCACATCAGTGTCATGTGTCATCAGTGCCACGTATTAGTGCCATCTGTCATCAGTGTCACATCAATGTCACATGCCATCAGTACCACGTATTAGTGCCATCTGTCATCAGTGTCACATCAATGTCACATGCCATCAGTACCACGTATCAGTGCTATCTGTCATCAATGCCACATTAGTGTCATGTGTCATTGTCCTGGTGCTCCAGGATCTTCAAAAGTGTAATAGGTAGTCAACAAGTTAGATGTGTAATTTATGCTCCTAGAACACCTGACAGTGCTCCCTTCATGTTGGGCCTCTCTATGTGGCCAGGCTGTGTAAAAGTCTCACACATGTGGTATCGTAATACTCAGGAGGAGTAGCAGAATGTATTTTGGGGTGTCAGTTGTGGTATACACATGCCATGTGAGAGAAATAACCTATTACAATGACAATTTTGTGAAAAAAAAAGTCTTAATTTGCAAAGAATTGTGGGAAAAAATGACAACATTAAAAACCTCACCATGCATCTTACTAAATACCTTGGAATGTCTACTTTCAAAAAAGGGGTCATTTGGGGGGTATTTGTACTTTCCTGCCTTGTTCGGGTCGCAAGAAATGAGATAGGCCACCAGTACATCAGGTGTGATCAATTTTTTATGATTTGCATCACAGCTTGTAGACTCTCTAACTTTCACAAAGACCAAATAATATCCACTAATTTGGGTTATTTTTTTACCAAAGATATGTAGCAGTATAAATTGTGGCCAAAATTTATGAAGAAAAATTAATAATTTGCAAAATTTTATCACAGAAACTAGGAAAAATTATTTTTTTTCAAAATTTGTCTTTTTTTTCTTTTATAGCGCAAAAAATAAAAAAACAATTGGGAGGAGGAGCTACGCCCTGACATCACCGCTGAGTCCCGGAAGCATATGGGTTTTGTGTAAGCCGGCCGGCTCGTCTTTTATATGCGCTTTTAATCTTCTTTGATGTAAGTTGCCACCTGTTTTTTTTACTAGAATAAATGTAATAGGTTTACACTATGTGGAGTTTTCTTGTCTTTTTGGTATAATACCGGTACCTGTCGATCCTGTCTGCTGGCCACCTTTGCTGACACTTTGGAGATCAGGGCTTGCCAGTGGGATCCCGGGCTGGGGTTGCAGCCATCCGCCTTGTGTGGTCCCCTGTAACAAGGGACCAACACTTTCTGGTAAGCGGCAATATTTCTCAGTGGTGGAGGAGATTCTCATATTGCACTAGTCACTTCGGTGTGAACCTTCACCATTCTTCACTGTGGACTCACCTTCACTATTGGAATTTCTGATGTTTACCCATACAGACTGTGTTTATTTATGGACTGATTCTTATGGATTTTGTATCATTTTAATTAATAATCATCATTTTAATTTTTAATTTCTATTTATTTTTTTCACTTGCACGTTTGGTGTGTAATCACGATATGGGTTGCCAGATACACTTATTGTAATTTGTGGATATCAATATGCATTATTATGTATTTATGATATGGGTTGTTTGATATCCACGTAATATTTGTTTGCTTTTCATTTTTGCAAATCTCATTGTTTAGCGTGACTTTTCACTCTATCTTTGCAAAAAATAAAAAACCCAGAGGTGATCACATACCACCAAAAGAAAGCTCTATTTGTATGAAAAAAATGACAAAAAATTAATTTGGGTACAGTATTAATGACCGAGTAATTGTCATTCAAAGTGTGAGAGCACTGAAAGCTAAAAATTGGTCTGGGCAGCAGGGGGGTTTAAGTGCCCAGTAGGCAAGTGGTTAACATTTAGTGCTGTATACAGTGCTGTATACCTTTTTTTTTTTTTTTTTTTTTTGTGTGGTTTTTTTTGTCCTCTGCCTGCCCCCCTTTTTTTAGTTGTCAGATGCAGTTTTTCAGAATGTGACACTGGTGTTCCCACCCCCCTTTTTTTTATAGTTTTTACATCTCTGTCAGTGGCAGTCCTCGATTTAAAGTGCACCAAACACCTCTTTTCTTTTTTTTTTCTTTTTTTAAGTTTCAAAATCTTTTAATTGAAATAAGAAATAAATGGTGTACAATAACTTGGTTAACCATGACATTTGTCAAATAACAGCAACATTAATGGAAAGGTATACAGTATCAGGTATAGCCTGGTATATGTAGTGCAAAAATGTTTTTAAATGGTACAAATTACGGAGCGGAAGGAAGGGGGGATAAGGGGGAGCATTTATAGAGGAAAGATCTAGAAAAGTAGGTTAGTACTTAGGGGAGTAAAGTTATACCAGAAAGTGAATATTTTATCAAGAGTCAGAAGTCAATCCCAGAGGCTCTATTTGTTCCAGGGTGGAGGGTAGGTAATGTAGAGATTTAGGGACTAAATGAAGCCCTTGGGTCTGACAGCCAGGATTGCCAGTGGTTGTAAAATATGTCCAGCGTCAACTTTGCTTTGGCAAATAAGAATTCCATTGATAAGTGATCATTAAGGATATCAATGGCGCTACTTAGTGTAGATGCTTGAGCCTGTTTCCATGAGCGGGCAATAGATAGTTGGGCAGCAATCAATATATGAGCGATGATAGGTTGGAACTTTGGGTGCCATTGTGAGAGATCTAGACCGAAGAGAGCCATTTGCGGGGTTAAGGTAATAGGTGCGTCAGTAACATCTTGAATAAGAGTGGAGATGCCTTTCCAGAATATGACAATAGACGGGCATTACCACCAGAGATGAAACATATGTCCATCCATGGTGCAGTTCCTCCAGCATTTTCTGGAATGAGATAGGAACATACATGACAGTTTTATAGGGGTATAGTACCAGTGATATAGTATTTTCATTAATGTTTTCCAGTGGGAAATGTTCCTGGAGTAGATGGTAGTAGTATGTATCGCTCAGAACCATATTGGGGGGGGGGGGGTGATCCGGATTTGTAGTGTGGATTCCCATTGAGCTATAATTAGTGACTGTTTTTCTTGCTTCAGTTCCAGTAGTAGGCTATATAGGTAGGATATGCCATTAACTTTGTTATCGGTCTGGGTGTAGAAATGTAGAGTGTCTTTGGTGAGGGTGCTGTTTGAGGCTGGGATGGTTAAGATGATATGATGGAGTCTCAGGTACACAGAAAAATTCTTTGTTAGGGTTATCGAAGCGGTCCTTGAGTTTAAGGAAAGAGAGAAGCTGACTGTAACGAGCCCCTGCTCGCTCGGTTCCACTCTCCCGACACTCCTCTGCTGCTATAGAATCAGATTGCAGATCGCACGTCTGATGGTTCAGTCATCCAATGCTCCGGGATTAGAACTACAGCTATGTTCCGTTCTAATCCAGTTGTGTATCTCAGAACAAACACCAGGCAGGCTGTATGTAAGTTCAACCAGGAGTCTCCTTTATTGCAAGGAAAACAGGCTCTTTTATACAGTAAAAGAGGAGGTGTATACCTCCTGCTCATATTACTCTGAACATACACCTGTGACCAGAAACCTAATTAACATGGGCCAATTAACTAATCCCTTTAGACAGCCTAGATGACTCAGACATGACCTTTAGCCCAGACTGGCCGTCTTGTAGCTCAGAAAACCCAATCAACATTATCACAAATCCACACCGAACTCTTCTTCACACAATAGCAGAGTTAATTAACACAAACAACAATGGGGATCTAATGACTCTAGACTTATTTACAATACACATTCTAGCAGGCAACAGACAGGTGGCTGGGATTGACATCAGCATCTCCTAACAGTATTTGTCCCAGCATTATGAATCAGCCACTATTTCTAATATGGCAAATCCAGGGTCCCCAGAGTCTGTGTGTCCTGGGGGACCAGGACCCGAATCCACAGTAATACCACCTCAAGGGTCCCCAGGCATACAGCTCACAAAGAGCACCGTTCCCCCAAATGCCAGGGCCCACGATCGATCGGCAAGAGGCTAGCATTCAGTCCCCTCCAAAAGTCTCTCTCCCGGCTAGGTCTGTCACATTTCTCCCCTTTCAGCAGGAGACTAACACAGGAGGATACCCCAGACGGGTTGACTCCAAAGTTAGTCAGTATTTCCAGTCCTCTAATGCCTGTACCCACACAGTACCCCAAACAAATTGTTCCAAACAAAGCATTACTCACCCAGCCAACCTCTGCCTCTCTCAGAGAACATATCTGCCGCTGGGGAGAGGCCTGGACTGGCCCTTCACCCTGGAGTCCTTTCTGCCACTGGAGAGAAGACAGGGTGTCTGGGCTCACTCCGTCATGCTGTTGGGGATCTGGGCTGACTGCCCAGTATCCCTGGGGTATACAGGTGGAGACTGAAGTCCCATCCACCTTCACAGGAAATCCATCCTCTGTTAGTTGAGGGCAGAGTCCAGCAGTACTCGGCCCTGTTGCCAGCCCTTCTCTGGAAACCCCACACCATCTGCTCCGGCTAACTGTTGGGGAGGGAGGCCGACTGCCCCGCCTCCCTGGAACTCTGTAGTTGTTGCCGGTGCTGGACAGAGGTTGGTAGCACTCTGCCCTGTTGCCAGCACTTCTGCTGGGGACTCCGCATCCTCCACTCCAGCTAACCGTTGGGGCAGGAGGCTGGCTTCCTCCACTCCCAAACTGTGTAGCTGCCATTGGGGAGGTGAGCCAGCTGCTTCCTTTTCCATTCCCTCATCTGGATGTTGGGACGATATGTCTGTGGTACTGTCTCCCAGGTGCATGGATCTTTGCTGGGGAGGAAAGACCACTTCCTCCACCCTGGCCAACTGTTGGGGAGGGACGACGAACACCTCCTCTCCCTTCTCCCCCTGTATCCTGATCTGCTGCTGGGAAGTGATCACCTCCTTCTCACCCTGAGCCTCCGGAACCACCGCAGGTGTAGGGCAGAGATCTTGGACCCTCTGTCCGGTTGCCATCGCTTCAGCTGGGGAAGTTCCTTGTAACTTCACAGATACTTCTGTTGGTGCTGGGCAGAGCACAGTGAAGTTTGGCCCTAATAACAGCTCTTCTGCTGGAGGCTCACCAGGTTGTTCTTCCTCAGGAGAAAAGTCTATCAAATCCCCTGTCTCTGCAACTGGTGTCTGGGGATAAAGGTTCACCATCTCCTCTCCGTGGAACCCAGAAGATGCTATCAGTGCTGGGCAGAGGTTAGCAGAGCTCTGCCCTGTTGTCAGCACTTCAGCTTTAGGGATAGCGAGCTCCAGATTTTCCACTGCCGATTCTCTGGCATTCTGCTGGACAGGCACATTCCTCCATCCAAGATTATCCAATGCAGAAACAGGTTCATCAAGGTCAGTCAGCACTTGCTGCATCCGCCATACGACCTCCGCCTCCATAGCTGCGGGGGCAGGTTGGCAAAGCACACTGTTACTCTGCCACATTGTCAACTCTTCAGCCAGGATTTCAGAGTTGTCAACTGGTATTTCCTTATAGTCCCAGGCAAAGGGAGCCCCACCCTGCTGCTGAGCAGAGTCTAGCAGCTGTCTGTAGGCCATCTCAAGCTTCCATTCCTGAACGGCCAGAAACTCCAAATCTTCCTGTGCCCAGTGCACTTCCGAGACATTCAGTCTTCGCTCTCTGTGCTCCATTATTTCCTCCAAACGCCACTCCCGATCACTCCCAAAGTCAGGGTCCCTGGACGGCCTCCAGTACAACAATCCCAGGCCATCGTAGTCAAAGCCTTCCGTGGAGCTGTCATCCGCTGTCCACGGGCACACTTGGGCTACATACCACTGGAGGGCTTTGTAGCTCTCTTCCAACTGCATTTCTGCCCGGATCAGCCTGCTTAACTCAGCTGTCCACTCCTGGTTTGGCTGTTCCCCCAATAACAGCATTTGCACTTCATACTGCGACCAGTACCTTACATGGATGGAGGGGAGAACTTTTCCCTGGTTTCGCCGCTCACGGGCTAGTGCTTCCTTCCAGAGTTCGCAGCGGATAGAATCAAACCATCCTAGCAGGACTTGCTCTGATACTGGTCCTCTGTGCTGTATCTACATCTCTTGCAACCTCCTTCTGAATTCCTCTTCCATGGTGGCTGGTATCTGTACCTCTCCTCTCCTGCTATCTGGACCTTGGATCCAGGTGATGGTTTGGATGTGTTCACGGCAAGGAAGCACGATTCCACCGGTCCCTCCCGGCTCTCAAGTAAGTCATTCAGAGTGGCTCTCCTGCAGGCTGGTTTGGAGTGTCCCAGTAACTGGAGAGCAAATCCCACAGCTGCCAACGAGCCCCTGCTCGCTCAGTTTCACTCTCCCGACACTCCTCTGCAGCTATAGAATCAGATTGCAGATCGCACGTCTGATGGTTCAGTCATCCGATGCTCCGGGATTAGAACTACAGCTATGTGCCGTTCTAATCCAGTTGTGTAGCTCAGAACAAACACCAGGCAGGCTGTATGTAAGGTCAACCAGGAATCTCCTTTATTGCAAGGAATACAGGCTCTTTTATACAGTAAAAGAGGAGGTGTATACCTCCTGCTCATATTACTCTGAACATACACCTGTGACTAGAAACCTAATTAACATGGGCTAATTAACTAATCCCTTTAGACAGCCTAGATGACTCAGACATGACCTTTAGGCCAGACTGGCCGTCTTGTAGCTCAGAAAACCCAATCAACATTATCACAAATCCACACCGAACTCTTCTTTACACAATAGCAGAGTTAATTAACACAAACAACAATGGGGATCTAATAAATCTAGACTTATTTACAATACACATTCTAGCAGGCAACAGACAGACAGGTGGCTGGAATTGACATCAGCATCTCCTAACAGTATTTGTCCCAGCATTATGAATCAGCCACTATTTCTAATATGGCAAATTCAGGGTCCCCAGAGTCTGTGTGTCCTGGGGGACCAGGACCCGAATCCACAGTAATACCACCTCAAGGGTCCCCAGGCATACAGCTCACAAAGAGCACCATTCCCCCAAATGCCAGGGCCCACGATCGATCTGCAAGAGGCTAGCATTCAGTCCCCTCCAAAAGTCTCTCTCCGGCTAGGTCTGTCACAATGACTTTGCTGGAAAAGATCTCCAATCTTTTGGATACCTCTCATGTTCCAATTCTGCAGGGGTAGGTCTGGGGATAGGAGCGACAAAGTCGATAGTGGTAATTGATAAAGTGCTTGGGCATGGAGCCCTTCTGATGTTTGGAGAATGGATTTTCATGTGGATATTGTAGCGTTAATTGTTCGCAGCCAACATCAGTGGAGGGTGTTGGGCAAAGGCCGCAGCTTCAATCAGGGTCCAAGGTTGTAATGAGGCCATATCCCACAACTTTTTTGTTTAATCAAGTATGATTGGCTTGTAATATGTCCTGGGGCCTGGAACTCCAAGACCTGCATAGGCCCTGGGTGTATAGAGTAGAGAGGACTTGATGCAAGGTTTGCGTGCAGCCCAGACAAAGTGATTGATTGTCCTCTGGAGTGTGGCTATATCTGATTTTAAAATTGGTATTGGCAATGTAAAACGTGTGGTAGTAGGAATATCTTGGAGAGGGCTATGCGACCTGCCCAGGAGGTGCTGATAGTGAAAAGTGATTTGCATATATAATGCAATTTTTGACATAGATACTTGACTGAACCAGTGTAGGAGATCACAAAGAGGGGGAAGGGATTTTAGAGGATCCGTATGCCAGATGATTTTGTCACTGGCATAAAGGCCGATCTTGTAGGAGGCTTGATCAACTGATAAGCCCGTTATGTCTGGGTGTGTTCTTATGGCTTGTGCTAGGGGTTCAAATAATAATGCAAATATTAGAGGGGACAGGGGTCAGCCTTGGCGGGTCCCATTAGTGATAGGGAATGGAGTGGATATCATACCTGATGTGAGGACTCTCACGCTAGGTGTGGAGTATAGGCCCAAGATAGTTTGAAGGAAGGAGCCGTGAATGGCAAACTTTTGGAGGACTGATTTCAGGTATAACCAGTTGACCCTATCGAACGCCTTCTTTGCATCTAAAGATATCATCAGAGAAGGCGTTCGGTGTTGCTCTACTCAGTAAATGAGATTAGGGATGAGCCTGATGTTCGAGTCAAACTTAAGTTCGACTCAAACATCGGGTGTTCACACATTCGTCGAACAGCGAACAATATACGGCGCTCGCGGCAAATTCGAAAGCCGCAAAATGCTGTTAAAGTCTATGGGTCACTAACATGAAAAACCAAAAGTGCTCAATTTAAAGGCTTATATGCAAGTTATTGCCATAAAACGTGTTTGGGGACCAGGGTCCTGCCCCAGGGGACATGTATCAATGCAAAAAAAGTTTTAAAAATGGATGTTTTTTTTGGGAGTAGTGATTTTAACCACTTCAATACTGGGCACTTTCACTCCCTTCCTTCCCAGGCCAATTTTCAGCTTTCAGCGCTCTTGCACTTTCGTACCCAAATTATATTTTTAGCATTTTGTTCACACAAATAGAGCTTTCTTTTTTCTTTTCTTCACAAATCAATTTTTTATTTTTTGCGATATAAATGAAAAAAAAGAGTGGAAATTTTGAAAAAAAAAAATTTCTACTTTCTGTTTTAAAAGAAATCCAATAAATCAAATGTTGTCATAAATTTAAGCCAAAATGTATTCTGCTACATGTCTTTGGTAAAAAAAATCCTGTTAAGTGTATAATAAACGGTCTGTGTGATCACGGACATATATACGCAGATGATCACTGACATATGTGCGTAGATGATCATTGACATATATGTGCAGATGATCACGGAAATATGTGTGCAGATGATCATTGGGACATATGATTTTAGTGTTACATATGTGGGGGACAGGTGTTTTTACTGTGTGGGGACATATGTGTGGGGACAGTGTTTTGGGGACACTATTTAGGGGACACTGTGTGTGTTTACATTGTGTGGGGACACACTGTGCCGGTGATCAGTGTGTAAAAAGTTGTAAAAAAAAGCTCATATTCACTGATCACCGGCTGGATGCAGCGATCTGCTCTCCTCTCCTCACTGACAACTTCCGTGTAAAGAAAGGAGAGGCAATCGCCTAGCAACCAGCTCTCTGTTTATATCACATGATGGCTCTGATTGGACACAGCCATCATGTGATCAGGAGGGCCAATAACAGGGCCCTCCTGCCGATCGTAGATGTGCCGTGTCCGGGTGACACAAGCGCATCGGGATCGTGGCGCTGAACGTCCACTCAGAAGGAGGAAGCACCCACCCGGCCGTATATATGCAGTGGCCAGGTGGGAGATGGTTAATAATGCTTAAAGTGAAACAATAAAAATGAAATATTCCTTTAAATATCGTGCCTGGGGCGTGTCCTTAGTATGCCTGTAAAGTAGCGCATTTTTCCCGTGTTTATAACAGTACCACAGCAAACTTACATTTCTAAAGGGAAAAAAGTTATTTAAAATTGCTCGCGGCTGTAATGTATTGCTGGGTCCCGGCAATATAGATCACAATCATTGAAAAAAATGGCATGGGTCCCCTCCAATCCATTACCAGGCCCTTTGGGTCTGTTATAGATATTAAGGGGAAACCCGCACCCAAATAAAAAAAATTGCATGGGGGACCCCCAAAATGAATACCAGGCCCTTTAGGTCTGGTGTGGATATTAAGGGGAACCTGTGCCAAAATGTAAAAAAAAAATGTTGTGGGGTCCCCCTAAATCCATACCAGGCCCTTATCTGATCACACAACCTGGCAGGCCACAGGAAAAGGGGGGGCGGGAGAGCATCTCCCCTCCTGAACCATACCAGGCCACATGCCCTCAAAATGGGGAGGATGCTATGGCGACAAGGGCCTCATCCCCACAACCCTTACCCGGCGGTTGTGGGGGTCTGCAGGTGGGGTCTTATCGGGATCTGGAAGCCCCCTTTAACAAGGGAACCCCCATATCCCAGCCTCCCCATGTGAATGGGTATTGGGTACATTGTACCCCTACACATTCACCAAAAAAAGTTTCAAAATGTTAAAAATGACAGTAGACTATTTGGGACTTAAAAAAAAAAACAGTCCCATGATGTCCATTCATCTTTGATCACAGCGTCTGACGAAAAAACTCCGTAAAAAAACTCTGCCTCCATGGGAGGCTCCCGCTGACTGAAGCCTCTTCACAATGACAGCTGTTATATAGCTGAGGGTGGGGTCATCTGTTTACGTCACTGGGTGGCCCTGCCCTCGGCTATATAACAGCTGTCAGCGCAAAGAGGCTTCAGTCAGTGGGAGCCTCCCATGGAGGCAGAGGTTTTTTTTTTTAATCAGGTCATTGGACCCTGTGATCGAAGATTAAAGGATATTGCGGGACCCCAAAGCACCCTCCCCATGTTGAGGGCATGTGGCCTGGTATGATTCAGGAGGGGGGCACTCTCTCGCCCCCCTTTTCCTGCAGCCTGTCAGGTTGCGTGCTCAGATAAGGGTTTGGTATGGATTTTGGGGTGACCCCTATGCCATGTTTTTTATTTCGGCTTGGGGTTCCCCTTAAAATCCACACCAGACCTGAAGGGCCTGGTATTGATCTTGGGGGGACCCCTACGCCATTTTTTTTATTTTGGCGCAGGGTTACCCTTAATATCCATACCAAACCTGAAGGGCCTGGTATGGATTTTGGGGGGACCCCCACGCAATTTCTTTTTTGAGTTTGGGTGCAGGGTTTCCCTTAATATCCATATCAGACCCAAAGGGCCTAGTAATGGACTGCCATTTTTTCAAAGATTTTTATCTATATCGCCGGGACCTGACAATACATTACAGCCGTGAGCAGTTTTAATTGACTTTTTTCCCTTTAGAAATGTCATTTTGCTGTGGTACTGTTATAAACATGGGAAAAATGCGCTACTTTACAGGTATACTAAGGACACCCCCCAGGCATGATATTTAAAGGAATAATTCATTTTTATTGCTTCATGTTAAGCATTAGTTTGCAGTATTCGATGATGAAACCATTAGGTCCTGGGGGTTTGTGGGAAGGAAGATCTTTAATTGTTTTGAGAATTTCTTGGGTAGAAAATGGTTGTGATAGGGAAGCAAGCTGGGTAGGGGATATTGAAGGGAGGTGCAAGGAATTCTTGTATTGACTGTTGAGTGGGGTGGGGCTCTGAAGCAGAGAGGGACACATTATAAAGTTTACCGTAAAAGGCACTAAATTCGTCAGCTATCTCTCTTTTGGATTTATGAGTTTATGGCCTCATTCATCTAAGAGATACGGTATTCTAGATTGTGCAGCTCTCCATTTATACTGCTTGGCCAGGAATTTCCTAGCTTTATTGGGAGTACAGGGTGAGGCGTAGGCGTTTAAGGTAAAAATCATGACTATTTTGTAGGTAAGAGCTAAGGTCGTTCCTTAATTTACTTCCCTACTAGTTCCCCAGAGTTAGATTGGGTTTTGTTTATTTATGGATTTAATCATTCTAATGCGATCAAGGAAGGTGTTAGTAGTATGGGTTTTCTTTTTCCTTTCCTGAGCACCCAACTTCAGAAAGATACCACGTAGAACATGTTGTGGCCATTCCAGAGTATAGAAGGGTTACTAACAGTTCCCGAGTTAGAGGTAAAGAAAGAGCATATCTCAGATCGAATCTGTTCTCTGGTTCCTGCAGGTCCTAATACTGAGGTATTCATGTGCCAGATGGTATGTCTGGGAGCAGAAGGGGACAATGATATGGTGATAGAAACTGGGGCATGCTCTGACCATGTAAAAAGTCCAATTCTGGACCGGGACGATTTTTTGTAACAGGGCTTCGGAGGTCAGGAACATATCGATTCTAGAATATGATCTTTGAGTATTTGAATAAAAAGAGTAGTTCCTCTCAGTACCGTGATGACACCTCCAGGGGTCATAAAGGTCCTCATGAAAAAGCAATGAGGTTAGCGCTGTGAATTTCCTACATTTTGTATTAGATGAATCTATCTGGGGGTCTACAACTTTGTTTAAAGTCACCACAGATTACAATTTGGTCTTTAGGATAATGTTGGATTTTTTGCAAGATGGTCTTATAGAAAGATTTCTGGTGGGTGTTAGGGGTGTAAATTATGAAGAGGAGATTACTGACGGTGGCTGACATGATCAGGTATCTGCCTGAGGGGTCCTGATCAAGATGGGTGAGATTAAAAGATACTGAGGATCAAACCGCGATCATGACTCCCCGCACTTTTTTGTCAGCCCATGATTGGAAACAATGGGGAAATAATTTGTGGGATCATTGGGGGGATTTATGTTCTGAGAAATGCCATCTCTTGAACGCAGGGAATACCTGCCTTCTCGGAAACAGCTTTTAAAGGGGCTGTTGAGGCCCTTGGCATTCAAGGATACGATGGTAAGCGACATACTCTAGTTATAGAAGGGAAGTCAGAGGTTAGGGGAGGAGCAAAGGTGTAGCAGGTATAGTTCTAAATACAAGAAATTGGGTATGGGCAGGCCAAGATTCTCTAGGTCATAGTGGTCTTGAGCACACAACAAGAAAATAATTCTAAATGCTATTATAAGTCGGAGTAACAAGCTAGTTATTAATGTATGTATAATAAACTTGAGCTTGTAAACAAGAAACAAGTGATGTGCTTAGCACAGTAACGTTGTGGAGCTTGGAAGCGTGGAAGAGGAATCATAGAGACTTCAACTCCTCCATTGTTACATCAGAATAAAGAAAACATTCAGTCTTATATATGTATCTCTATAGCAGAAAGGGACAAATATGTGGGCACACCATGTTTATGGTGGAGCCTGTGAGTCCCAAGCGTTGGAGATTTTGGAAGACAGTCTCTCATTAGAAGTGGGTGGAGGTACTCGAGCAGTTAATCCCCAATTGTTGAGCTGTTTGATACCCTCTTTGGGGGGGTCAGTATGGTGACTTGTTAATTGCAATAAGTTACCAGCAACTTTGTGAGGTATCCCCACTTGTAGGTGATTTGTTTCTCAGCCAGTACTGAGGTAATCGAAGCAAAAGATTTCCGTACTTTGGAGGTAGTAGCTGATATATCATTGTAGAGTGATATCTTGGTAAATGGTTCAGGTAGAGAATGTAGTGATCATTCTGTGCGCATAATTTCTTCTTTAGCATGAAAGAAGTGTACTCTGGCTAGAATGTCTCTGGGAACCAATGCTGGTAAGTGTTGCGGTTTGTGTATCCTGTGCGCTCAATCAATTAGCTTATCATTTACTGTTAGCGACGGAACAAGTTTGCGAAAAGTTTGGTGTAGATATGGCACTATTTCTGGAGGGCGAGGGATGGACCCCCCCTAATCTTAATGTTGTTCCGTCGTGACCGATCTCCAAGATCTGCAACTTTTAAATATAGTGTGCGGATATCATTGGCTTGTTCATTCTTTACGTCCACAATAGTGTTATGGGCTTTAATGGCCTCAGATAAATGCATTTCAATATGGTCAGTACATTCTACAGAATCAACTCTGTCTTGTAATTGATTAATGGGCATTTTTAATTCCTTGTGGAGATCAGCCTGCAGGGATAACAGCATGGTTTTGAGGGAATGTTTTAATGCAGGATTGTCAGTAGTGGGAAACTCAGCTAGAGTTTGCATGGCTGACAGGTCTGCTGTGGGACTTTGTGTCCCAGTGCCATACTGTTTTTTAACAGGAGGCTGTTTATCAGGGGAGTGAGCAGGTGAGTCTGTCAGCCTCTTACCTCTGTCTCCTGGGGAGGTGAGGTTCTCATGGTGTTGATCTGTGGCTACTTCTATGTCAGAGAAGGGATCTTCAGCAGTGCTGTGGTGTTCTGGCTGCTATGCTGTGTCTCCTCTCTCCCGGCCGGTGCCATATTGGCGGCTCTTCTGTGTGGGCTGCATATAGAAGTCAAAAAGCCGGTGGGTTCCCTTGGGGTGATTTATCTTTTGGGACATAGTCCAGATGCAGTCCTGGATATGTCCCCCCCTGTTCTGGAGGATGTGCGCCGGGTGTTAGGCGGCTGGATGTACTTGTTTTGTAGCGTGGAGGAGCAGAGCAGAAGGATTAAATGGCCATCTTCCATAGCGGCCAGGCCACGCCCTCAAACAACTCTTTTCATTCAATAACGTTCATCCAATCACACATTTCCCAGTTTTTATAAAATTTGGGTAATAAGCTCCCCCATCAAGTCCGGGAGTCCAATTTAAGGGCAGGCAAATGTTCCCATGGCATCATGAGGGGGCCAGCAGCACCTGTGTCCACAGGCAAAGGTGGATGTGGTCCGTTCTCAGACAGGGCATGTTTGTCTCTGTTTAGTGATGTTGCCCGTGCTATCCAGCCACAGCATGCAGAGGAGGTGGTGGACTGGCTTACTAAACTATCCTCATCCTCCTCATCCTCTAGAACCCAAGCTGACACTAGTGCTGACACTAGTGCGTAGTTCACCGCAGCAGCCAGAGCGGCTTATTCTGCCTCCTTGTCCACAGCTACTAGCCCCAGCATCATGCATGGAGGAGTCAGCTGAATTATTTGAACACAGCGTCAGCCACTTGCTTCTTGAGGATGCACAGACATTACTTGATTCTGATGTTGGTTCTGAGGTAGAGGAAGGGAGTAACATGAGCCTACAGAGAAGAGAGAATACTGATAACAAATTATCAGGCATGTTCCCCCAGCCGCAGCATATTGCCAAGTTGGCTTCAGTGATGATGGAGAAGATGACTCGACTTGGGTGCTGGATAGAGCAGAGGAGGAAAGTGAGGGGGAGGCAAAACCCCAAAAGGGCAGGATGTCCTCCAGAGGCAGCCATCATGGAACAGTAGAGAGCAGCCACTCTATTCCATCAGATTGTGGAGCTGTTATCTCCTGGCCCACTTCCCACAGCTCAGTTGTGTGGGCCTTTTTTAGTACATGTGCAGTTGATCACACCATTGCAATTTGCAACCTATACCGCAAGTAGATCAAGTGTGCCAAAAACACCAGCCATTTGGGTACCAGATGCTTGACAAGGCATTTAACCTTCCACCATTTGAAAGCCACACACAAGGGACACAAGTCTTCTCCTTCTCACTCCTCACCTTTCATGTCTACCCCCACTATATCTCCTCTCAGCAGCCTCCACTGACTGCGATGATGGCATAGAAAAGGGTGTCACAAGTCCTTGCAATAAGTCTGCTAGCAACACACCACCAGCTGTAGAGTATAGCAGGCAAATTTCTTTGCCCCAGCTGCTGCATCGGAAAAAAAATACAATCCCTGTCACTCACATGCCCAGTGTCTAAATTACAGCTTGTCCAAATTGCTGGCTTTACAACTCCTTTGGGGGGATGTGCTGTACCACAAAGGCAGGTTCCCAGTCACTATTTCTTTGCACTTAAGGCCATTCCAGCTCTGTACTATCAGGTGGAAGGCAATGTTTTGTCATCGTTGGGCAAGGCAGTCAGCAGAAAGGCCCACAATACTGCTGACACGTGGTCCAGCAAGCATGGTCAGGGGTGATATATTTTGTTCACAGCACACTAGATAACTCTGCTTGCAACTAGGAAGAATGTAGGTCTGGGCTCATTGCTGGAGCTTGTTTTGCGGCCATGTCTTCATACAGCTGGTAGTGATCATGTGAGATCCATCAGCTCCACCCCCTCCCCCTCCATTCCCTCCTCTGCTGAATTGTCCTATGAACCACCAGTATCTCCTAAGCGAACTAAAGGGCCAAGCCCAACCCCTGAAAAACATCCCCACACCATAATCCCCCTCCACCAAATGATTTGGACCAGTGCACAAGCAAGGTCCATAAAGACTTGGATGAACGAGTTTGGAGTGGAGGAACTTGACTGATCTGCCCAGAGTCCTGACCTCAAACTGACAGAACACCTTTGGGATGAATTAGAGCAGAGACTGTGAGCCAGGCCTTCCCGTCCAACATCAGTGCCTGACCTCACAAATGTGTTTCTGGTATATATGTATATATATATATATATATATATATATATATATATATATATATATATATATTTTTTTTTTTTTTTTGGCACACTAAGTAATATGTAAATGCAACACTGACAGGTATTTATCAATTTATCACCTTTCCAAATTTCCAAATAATCAAGATACAGTCAGGTCCATAAATATTGGGACATTGACACAATTCTAATCTTTTTGGCTCTATACACCACCACAATGGATTTGAAATTAAACTAACAAGATGTGCTTTAACTGCAGGCTTTCAGCTTTAATTTGAGGGTATTTACGTCCAAATCAGGTGAACAGTGTAGGAATTACAACAGTTTGTATATGTGCCTCCCACTTTTTAAGGGACCAAAAGTAATGGGACAATTGGCTGCTCAGCTGTTCCATGGCCAGGTGTGTGTTATTCCCTCATTATCCCATTCACAAGGAGCAGATAAAAGGTCCAGAGTTCATTTCAAGTGTGCATTTGGAATCTCTTGCTGTCAACTCTTAATATGAGATCCACTATCAGTGAAGCAAGCCATCATTAGGCTGAAAAAACAAAACAAACCCATCAGAGAGATAGAAAAAACATTAGGTGTGGCCAAATCAACTGTTGGGGACATCCTTAAAAAGAAAGAATGCACCAGTGAGCTCAGCAACACCAAAAGACCCGGAAGACCACAGAAAACAACTGTGGTGGATGGCCGAAGAATTCTTTCCCTGGTGAAGAAAACACCCTTCTCAACAGTTGGCCAGATCAAGAACACTCTCCAGGAGGTAGGTGTATGTGTGTCAAAGTCAACAATCAAGAGAATAATTCACCAGAGTGAATACAGAGGGTTCACCACAAGATGTAAATCATTGGTGAGCCTCAAAAACAGGAAGGCCAGATAAGAGTTTGCCAAACAACATCTAAAAAAAGCCTTCACAGTTCTGGAACAACATCCTATGGACAGATGAGACCAAGATCAACTTGTACCAGAGTGATGGGAAGAGAAGAGTATGGAGAAGGAAAAGAACTGCTCATGATCCAAAGCATACCACCTCATGAGTGAAGCATGGTGGTGATAGTGTCATAGTGTGGGCATGTAAGGCTGCCAATGGAACTGGTTCTCTTGTATCTATTGATGATGTGACTGCTGACAAAAGCAGCAGGATGAATTCTGAAGTGTTTCGGGCAATATTATCTGCTCATATTCAGCAAAATGTTTCAGAACTCATTGGACAGCGTTTCACAGCGCAGATGGACAATGAACCGAAGCATACTGTGAAAGCAACCAAAGAGTTTTTTAAGGGAAAGAAGTGGAATGTTATGCAATGGCCAAGTCAATCACCTGACCTGAATCCGATTCAGCATGCATTTTACTTGCTGAAGACAAAACTGAAGGGAAAATGCCCCAAGAACAAGCAGGAACTGAAGACAGTTGTAGTAGAGGCCTGGCAGAGCATCACCAGGGATGAAACCCAGCATCTGGTAAAGTCTATGCGTTCCAGACTTCAGGCTGTAATTGACTGCAAAGGATTTACAACCAAGTATTGAAAAGTGAAAGTTTGATGGATGATTGTTAATCTGTCCCATTACTTTTGGTCCCTTAAAAAGTGGGAGGCACATATACAAACTGTTGTAATTTCTATACTGTTCACCTGATTTTGATGTAAATACCCTCAAATTAAAGCTGAAAGTCTACAGTTAAAGCACATCTTGTTTCATTTCAAATCCATTGTAGTGGTGTAATGCCCTGTACACACAGTCAGACTTTCCAACGGAATATGTGTGATCGGAGCTTCCCCAGCAGTATAACACTGAAAATAAAATAAAACAATGGTACTTTAAAATATAATATGCAAAATATTAAAAAGATAATAAAAGGACGCTATGCAGCTGTTTAAAAGATAACAAATTAAAGCAGTAGTATCTAAATAAAACAGTTCAGTCCTTGGATATTTCAAATACTAAAACAGCGCTGTATATTAAAAATTATGTTGACCTAATAAACATGTGGCAAACACCACAGGTAAAAGTCTCTATGTAGTAGATAGTGGTGGGGACAGTTCAAAGAGTCATGCCCCGTACACACGGTCGGACTTTGTTCGAACATTCCGACAACAAAATCCTAGGATTTTTCCGACGGATGTTGGCTCAAACTTGTCTTGCATACACACGGTCACACAAAGTTGTCGGAAAATCCGATCATTCTGATGTAAAACACGTACGTCGGGACTATAAACGGGGCAGTGGCCAATAGCTTTCATCTCTTTATTTATTCTGAGCATGCGTGGCACTTTGTCCGTCGGATTTGTGTACACACGATCGGAATTTCCGACAACGGATTTTGTTGTTGGAAAATTTTATATCCTGCTCTCAAACTTTGTGTGTCGGAAAATCCGAGGGAAAATGTCCGATGGAGCCCACACACGGTCATTATTTCCAACAACACGCTCCGATCGGACATTTTCCATCGGAAAATCCGACCGTGTGTACGGGGCATAATAGGTGTTAGACCACAGTTATCCTGGCGTGCACCTTCCAACAGAGAGCAATTTCCATATTCCACTTCGTGAAGCACACTCCCCCAGGGGGTCAAACTCACCAGAAGCCTCTAATGAAAAAGCCTTAAGTTAAGTGTACATCAATCACTTTGCACTGGGTTCTCACCATCCAAGAGATCCACTGGTGTAGGGGCATCCCAGAGATCCACTGGTGTAGGGGCTCCAATAATGTCATAAACCAGAAGGATAGATGCACATAGTGTTTATTATTTATTTATACTGTTTATTATGATCAAATCCCCCCACACAGCAGAAGACCCCTTGATACTAGCTACGTACATAAAAGCAGAAATCAACAAGCAAATAAAGTGACCCAGAGGGCGCTATCACTGTATTCGGCCGTCAGCTGGAAGCATGCATCTTCTTGCAGACACCGCAGTCACTTCCGGGTAGAGGACAAAGGGTGGTGGAGCGCAAACCGTCACTTCCGTGATACTGTGCTGGTCACGCCCTGACCGGTTTCGTCACATCCGACTTCAACAGAGTTGCCCTCATTAGAAATGATATTTAAAAAAGATATTTAAGAAGTGAGAATGCCATCTATGTTTTAATAGGTAGAGTTGATTATTATTTGCCAAAGTGAGAATCACAGTAGTAGCCCTTGTGCTTCAGTAGCTTGCCAATACCACTTTATCGGGGCTTGTAGAGGCAGAATATAAGACTATGTACCATACTGGCTTGGGGTGAAATTATTAAAACAAATCTGATTTGCATCAGTACTACAGGAACCTCTGGTGGGTTCACCTGCTTACAGAGAGTTAGTGTCACTACATGCGTAAAAAATTGTCCTTTACACTAGTGTCCAGCACTTCATCAACACGTTAATCCCTGCAACAAAACAGACTGAACTAATCCCTGCAACAAAACAGACTGAACTAAATTCTAACTATGCTGCCATGCAAAATGTTCAAATATATGTATTTTAATTGTGTGGTTAGGCAGCTGTAAAGTAGAGCTGTAGCTAGTTTAGTTTCTTTCTATAGGATTTCTACTATAGATAACCTAGATCTAATTTTCTAAAAGAGAAAGTATAGCAGTTTGTACATAGTTTGCACATCATTTCTTTGTCTTACAAATAAACCTTTAATATAAAAAAATGGACTGCCAAAGTAAAAAAAAAAAAAAACTCAAAGAAAATTAACTCAAAATGATGGTCATTGATCCAAAAAAAGCTCATTATAATTAAATGGTTTATTGTATATAAATTGCAAAAGGTATATGAACATATTTAATGTATTCTGGATACCATTCAATAGCCAAAAGACTTCCACATGGCCACCTGTCTTACATTTAGAGCCAATCAAACTGGCTAGATAACAATATTTGTGAATGTGAAGCGGCAGAGTGGAAATGTAATATATCAAGTTGGGACCCTAGTTGGACATTGCCTTTTGAAGTAACAAATGACCATATGGCTGTGCATTCATGAACGCAAGTAAAAAATGTGATGGACAGGATTAGGCATTAATCAAACAATTTTGCACTTCAGTTATTCCAGCAAAGCCAACATCAGCTGATATATAAATAGGAAAGCTGGCAACAAATATCTCATTTGTAATTTAGTGAATTTGGAAGACAGCACAATATTTTCAGGAAATATTAAATGATGTTTCTTGGACCTTAATATCTGCAGTAAAAAAAAAAAAAAAAAAAACTCAAAAAGTGTGAAAAACGAGTAAGAAAGGATGCAAGGCAGCAATCATAAAATGTGTGTATGCGTCCTATCATCACCAATTAAAAAGACTATGTGGGATCATCGGAAACATAATTGCACAAGGATATAATAGAACTATGAAATTAGGCACCCAGAGACAGTAAATAAATTAGAAAATATGGTGAAAAAAAATTCAGACAAAATAGACAGTTTATTCTCTCCAAAGTTTATCAAATGAGTATTGTACAAATCCCTCTAGAAAAATCCAAGCTCAAGATTCCATAGAATAGAAATGACATTACACATGGCCCTGAAAAAAATGGTGACTATAAATAGAATCATTTCGTTGTAATGAGTTCAGAATGCATCATAACATCATTAGCTTACGGTTATATGAGATAGAAAAAACAGAGAACAAAATATATGTAAAATATATGTAAGTTAAAATGTAACAATGATAGTTCTGTTGGTAGACAAATCTCACAGACAGTGATCCCTACATAAATCACTCAACCTGGGTTTTTAATACAATCACTATATCACTATGGATAGTATTACACAATTTTCTGGAATATATTTAAGTCTTAAGTACAACATGTAAATTGTAAATAAAATCAATTAAAAGAGTGCCTCAAACTAATGAAGAACAAGTGAATTCCAAGAATGCTGGGAGAAAAAGCAGTGCTTCTCAGCTTTTGTCTCATTCCCAAGGTGCTACTTAACCCTTTCATGACTAAGCCTATTTTTGAAATTTGGTGTTTACAAGTTAAAATCCGTATTTTTTGCTAGAAAATTACTTAGAACCCCCAAACATTATATATATATTTTTTAGCAGAGAATCTAGAGAATAAAATGGCGATTGTTGCAATATTTTTTATCACACGGTATTTGTGCAGCGGTGTTTTAAACGCAAATTTTTGGAAAAGTGACACTTTCATGAATTTTAAAAAATCCAAACAGTGAAGTTACCCCAATTTTTTTATATAATGTGAAAGATGATGTTACGCCGAGTAAATAGATACCAAACATGTCACCCTTTATAATTGCACGCACTCGTGGAATGGCGACGAACTACGGTACCTATGAATTTCCATAGGCGACGCTTTAAAAATTTTTTACGGTTACCAGGTTTGAGCTACAGAGGAGGTCTAGGGCTAGAATTATTGCTCTTGCTCTGACGATTGCGGCGATACCTCACATGTGTGGTTTGAACACCGTTTACATATGCGGGCGCGACTTCCGTATGCGTTTTCTTCGCTGCGCGAGCTCGCGGGGACAGGGGCACTTTAAAAAATTTTTTTTTTTTTTTATTTATTTTATTTATCTTTGTACTTTATAAATTGTGTTTAAAACATTTTTTTTTTTTTTTTACTTTTATTGCTGTCACAAGCAATGTAAACATCCCTTGTGACAGTAATAGGTGGTGACAGGTACTCTTTATGGAGGGATGGGGGGTCTAAAAGACCCCCCATCCCTCCTTTACACTTCAAAGTATTCAGATCGCCGTAAACGGCGATTCTGAATACTGTGTACTTTTTTAAATTGGGCGCCATTGGCAGCCGAGTAAATGGGAAGTGACATCATGACGTCGCTTCCGCGTTTACAACGAGAAGGCTGGAACGAAGCCGCTCGCAGCTTCGTTCCAGCCCGCCCCCAGCCACCGAAGGCAGCCGAATGGACACCGGGCCTCCCGATCGCATGGGAGGCCCGGTAACAGCGGCGGGAGGCGGCGGGAGGGGGGGATGTCCCCTCCCGCTCCTCCGGTAAACAACGGTACCGGGATGATGCCTGCAGCTGCGGGCATCATCCTGGTATAACCCCGGAAAGCCGAGTACGCATATCTGCGTACGGTCGGCGGGAAGGGGTTTTTAAAGGTATGTAAATGAAAAAGGTGTCCATATTAAGCATATACAGTAAATCACATCCAATAGAACAGACCAGTGTTAATTTCTAATGTAACTTCCCCCAGCACTGTACTAAATACTAACATAGAGGTTGCTGGGAATGTACCAGGGCTGTTGGTAGGCACCATGTTATTTTTGTTTTAATATCAGATGTTTCTGGATGCTTGAAACCTGATTACACCTGACAGGTTCACCCAGCAGGGTGATGATAACAAAGAGTCATAAATAGGAATTCATCTCCGACATGATTTTCTCACAGGCCTCCTGGGGTATGGGGGTAGAGAAGCACCAGATAAGACCTCCTGGAGAGGTGCGAATTCAAATGTCCTGTTCCAGAACTTCAAAATCCAGCTGTTACTGAAAGATGACCTGATTCAGAATCAGTGATTCATGGACTATTTGCTGCCCTGAGTAGGCACTACACCATGCTTCCTAAAGGATGGACAGAAGAAGAATATATTAAGAAGGACTGCCTATTATGGATTTTTCATTGGACAGTGGGTGTTTGTGTGGGTGATGTCTGAGTGGGCTTTAAAAGTAATGATCAACCTAAAGTTCTTCCTCTTTTTGCTCTTGGCTCTTGCCATTGAGCCCAGCTGAAGGTATCGAACACAGAGAATGACCTGTCGTAAAGTATCATTGATGTTCTTTTGTTTCATAAGCTCTGTAATATTTTCTTTTAGTGTTTTATGTTAGCATTCCTATTTTCTTGGGAAATAAATGAGACTCCTGCTTAGTATATATTTTTTTTATAGCTAACCTTGTTATTGTACCATCACTATTAACTTTATCAGAGCTTTGCTAGACTAGCTTATTATAGGAATAGACAAATTAGTACATATTTATAATAAATAGGGGGAATCCATAACCACCCAATATTTATTTCGTTTGGCACCCCAGAAGCAGGAGTGTGGAAAGAAATTCCTCACAGAATCCAAACCCTAATGTATTTTTGTCTTGAGTATCTATAAGCTAAGGAGAAATAGATATAGCCTTCAAAATAGTAGTAGTAATAGAAAATGTGTAAAATATTGTACCATCATCCAGGATTTTAGAGATATAAGAAAGGGGAGCCTGGTCCCCAGCCAAGCTACCTTAGAGAAAAGGGGCAATTGGACTATTTCAGTACAGGTGAAACCAGAATAGAGATAAGCAAATATGTAAAGAAATGTATAAAAGTTTATTAATACATAATTAGTAATACATGGCAAATAACCAAAAACAGATTAAAAGCATGGTAGCAATCCAAAACAATGGTCCCCAAACGGGTACGATCACAGTGGGATAGTTGATCACGGATAACATCTCAACTAGTTTTGTGGTCTATTGCTGCTTCGTCAGGAAAATATCTGTAATTTGATTGACAAATGATCAATAAAAAAACAATTGACCAAGTAGTAATAATAATACATATAATCATATCAATACAGCATATACATGGGGAAAGAACAGAGCTGTGTTACCAGCACCCGGCATGCACAGAGCACAGGACGTCACCAGAGGGTCCCCCGCCGCGACTAGGGAGGGATAACAAGTCAATGGACTTGTATCTAAATAGATGGAATAAAACTGTTGGAAAAGAGAAACTATGCACTTCAAGGGACTGGGAGAGGGAGGGGTGTGTGATTGCAAGGGATGTGTGGGGATAAAATTGGAGGTGTGTGTATGAGAAGTGAAAAGACAAGTGATGGAAAAGGGAAAAAGGAAAGAAGGGAGGGTGGAGGAAAAAGGGGGGAGGGAAAAACAAAGCGTAGGGAAAAAAGAGGGGAGGAGGAAAAAAAGAAAAAAGGAAAAGGGAGTAGGTGGGAGTGGGTGGGAGTGGGGGGAGGTGAAAAGGGAGGGGTGGGGGGGAAGAGGAGGGGTGTCAAAGGAGGGAAAAATGTGTGCAATGGGGGAGTGGAAGGGGTTTTATGGGGAGGGTGGAAAAGAAGAGGAAAAAAATGTGGGGTTTAGGGGAGGGAAATTGTGTGGAGAATGAGGGAAAAAAGAGGGGAAAACGGGAAGGTTGGTGGTGTAGGGAAAGGGGGAATAAGTTATGGGGCTCATCAGTGCAGCCTCATCAGTGCCCATCAGTGCAGGCTCATCAGTGCCCATTAGTGCAGCCTCATCAGCGAACATCAGTGAAGAAGAAAAATTACTTATTTGCAACATTTTATAACAGAAACCAAAAATGTTTTATTTATTTTTCTGTGTTTTTTGTTTGTTTAGCAAAAAATAAAAAACCTAGCATTGATTAAATACCACCAAAGGAAAGATCTATCTGTCTCAAAAAATGATAACAATTTCATATGGGTACAGTGCTGCATGGGCGCCCAGTTGTCATTCAAATTGCAACAGAGTTGAAAGCAGAAAATTGGCCTGGTCAGGAAGGGGGTGAAAGTGCCCAGAAGGCAAGTGGTTAACACTAATCTGAAAATATCCACATGCTAATTACAGCAGACATAGACTGAATATAAACTTTCCGATCCATGTAGAGCATATTGTGACATCAAGCTAAAACTATCTCCCCAGTGTGGGGCCGCAGGGAAGAACAGACAGGAAGGCTACAATCTAAAGATGACCAAACATGGTGCATGGCTACATGAATATTAACTCATTAGTGACATTAATTATAGAATCCTGCTACATATCAGGAAAATTACCTGCACTTATATCATAACATATCATAAGGATGGCCTGAAAAGTCTAATTGTATCAAGGGTTTTGCTCCCTAAAAAACATTTATGGTGGATAAAGTAAATTGACATGAGTTAACAGGTAGGTGAACAAAGGTGAACTTAGCCTTTAAGCTGAAAACATGCAAAGCTCAGTGTTGTGGCATTGCCAGAAACTGGAGCAATGCTGCAGTTATAATGTAAATGCTTCTTTTGGTGCCAGGAATAAGAGTGTTTATCTTTTGTACCCAGATCCAAATCGAGTAACAAGAAGAGCTGTCAGTGAAATGACAGCTGTCACCAGGTGGAAGGTGCCATCACAAACTGATCTGTATCTCTTTGCTAGGAATAAGCCAAATGTTTAGTCACAATGCAAGTTCAAACTGAACATTCACTGTTTGGCTGTTCGCAAAACACCTGAACTTTATGGATGTTCAGCAGGAATTTCTCCCCCTGAATATCCCTCAATACATTGCTTGAATCATCATTGGCCAAGGTCATGCACCTTACCTCTGGTCAGATACAAGATTTTTGGCCAATGTTGGTTCACAGTGAAGTTGCAGCCCACACATTTTAAAAGGCTGCTTTCCTAGTAGCCTTTTGTCAGTGTTATGGTAGTTTTAGCATGAGTAAGGGACAACTGACATGTACAGAAAGGTAAAGGGAAAGATAAGTTAGTGTAGTGTGCTTTCAGTCTTGTGCTTTATACAGTTCTATACTTTAGTGATATATACACAGGGCTAATGCCGTGTACACACGACCGGACTTTTCGACCGAATTGGTCAGACGGATCGAATCCGTCGGACAATTTGATTGTGTATGGGCTTCATCGGACCTTTTCTGTCAAAAAATCTGTCGGACTTTAGAAATAGAACATGTTTCAAATATTTCCGAGGGACTCGAGTCTGATTGAAAAATCAGTTTGTCTGTATGCTAGTCCGGACAAAAAAGGACGCAAGGGCAGATATTGGCTATGAACTTCCTTATCCTAGTCCAGTCGTTTGTCATCACGTTCGGACTTTGGTGTGATCGTGTGTAGGCAAGTCCGTTTCGTTGGAACTCCTTCGGAACTCCGTCGAAAAGTCCTTCGGAGTTCAGTCCGATGAAAAGTCCGGTTGTGTGTACACAGCATTAGTGCTTAATATAGTACTATATTGTGTGCTGTATATTTAGTGGGAATGCTTCAGCAGTAAAAAAAAAAGGAAAGAAAGGAGGGCGCACCGACCTAGTGCATTACCACTGGTAACATTTATTAAAAAAGTTAAAACAGCAAATGAATACTCATAAACGAGCATGAAATATCAGGCATAGACAGTAGCTGCAGGTGACCAGAATCAAACATCGAAAAACCCTGGACCGGACATCGGGTAGATGGGGCAATGGCTGACGCGTTTCAGGGGAGAACCCCTTTCTTCAGAGCCTGGACGGGTAATGCTTCAGCAGTCCCACTATTGTTATTCTTTTTTTATTTAGTGGGAAAGCTTCAGCAGTCCCACTATTGTTATTAGTGGGAATGCATCGGCAGTCCCACTATTGTTATTCGTTTTTATTTATTTTTAATTTTAATTTTAATTTGAATTAGTGGGACTGCTTCAGCAGTCCCACTATTGTTATTTGTTTTTATTTATTTTTATTTATTAGTGGGACTGCTTTAGCAGTCCCACTATTGTTCGATTTTATTTATTTTTATTTCTATTTATTATTACGTATGTTTTTTGGCTCTGCGTAATTTCTGCATACTTTCAGCTATTAAAACCATTCAACTATTAAAATGTTCGTCTCTTTCAGCTGATGATGTGACTTTTCAACTTTTTTTCTACTATTTATACTTTTTAAAATATTAAGCTTTTTAACACTTTTAGTGTTAGTGTAGTTTTGATGGGGCAGTTTTGATGGTGGCAATATGATGGGGCAGTTTTGATGGGGCAATTCTGATGGGGCAGTTTTGATGGTGGCAATATGATGGGGACAATTTTGATGGGGCAATTTTCATGGGGCAGTTTTGATGGCAGTATGATGGGGCAGTTTTGATGGGGCAGTTTTGATGGGGGCCGTTTTAGCAATTCAGCTATTCAGCATTCCCGCGCATTTTCCCCAGGAAATGCATTTTCTAGTTTTTATTATTTCATTTTATTCCGTAAGTTTTTTGGCTCTGCGTAACTTCTGCATACTTTTAGCTATTAAAACCATTCAACTATTAAAAGGTTCGTCTCTTTCAGCTGATGATGGGACTTTTTCAACTTTTTTTCTTCTATTTATACTTTTTAAAATATTAAGCTTTTTAACACTTTTTTTAACATTGACGTCAATGGGAGCATGCTTCAGATCCTTAAAATTTTCTTCCGCTCCCAAAAGTTTCAGCTCCTTCATACTTTCACCTACAGACACCAAACTTTGAAATGTTCACAAAATATTCAGCTATCTGGCTATATCTTTTCAGTTTGATATCTTTTACAGTTTTTGTGAAAAAGCTGTCTGTTTAGTGGTCATTTCAGGAAATGTTAGCTATTAAACAGAGTGTACTGTGTTGCTTTTGTTGCCATGGTTACCAAAGCTTCTGTTATACACAGGGTGGGAGGTGGCTGGAGCATCTCAGGTCTGATTACAGAGCCCGGGGGAGGGGACAAACACACCATGTACTGATTTATAATAGAGGAATATGATGGGGCAGTTTTGATGGGGCAATTCTGATGGGGCAGTTTTGATAGTGGTAATATGATGGGGCAGTTATGATGGGACAATTCTGATGGGGCAGTTTTGATGGTGGCAGTATGATGGGGCAGTTTTGATAGGGCAACTTTGATGGGGCAGTTTTGATGGGGCAATTCTGATGGGGCAGTTTTGATGGTGGCAATATGATGGGGCAGTTTTGATGGGGCAGTTTTGATGGTGGCAATATGATGGGGCAGTTTTGATGGGGGCAGTTTTGATGGGGGTAGTTTTGATGGGGCAGTTTTGATGGTGGCAATGTGATGGGGCAGTTTTGATGGGGCAATTCTGACGGGGCAATTTTGATGGGGACAATTTTGATGGGGCAATTCTAAAGGGGCAGTTTTAATGGCAATATGATGGGGGCAGTTTTGATGGTGGCAATATGATGGGGCAGTTTTGATGGTGGCAATATGATGGGGCAATTCTGATGGGGCAGTTTTGATGCGGCAATTCTGATGGGGCAGTTTTGATGGTGTAAATATGATGGGGCAGTTTTGATGGGGACAATTTTGATGGGGCAATTCAGATGGGGCAGTTTTGATGGTGGCAATATGATGGGGCAGTTTTGATGGGGAAAATTTTGATGGGGCAATTCTGATGGGGCAGTTTTGATGGCAATATGAAGGGGGCAGTTTTGATGGCGGCCGTTTTAGCAATTCAGCTATTTAGCATTCCCACGCATTTTCTCCAGGAAATGCATTTTCTGGTTTGTATTTATTATTCCATATGTTTTTTGGCTCTGCGTAACTTCTGCATACTTTCAGCTATTAAAACCATTCAACTATTAAAATGTTTGTCTCTTTTAGCTGATGATGGGACTTTTTCAACTTTTATTCTACTATTTATACTTTTTAAAATATTAAGCTTTTTATCACTTTTTTAACATTAAAGTCAATGAGAGCATGCTTCAGATCCTTAAAATCTTCTTCTGCTCCCAAAAGTTTCAACTCCTTCATACTTTCACCTACAGACACCAAACAAACTTTAAAATGTTCACAAAATATTCAGCTACCTGGCTATGTCTTTTCAGTTTGATATCTTTTACCGTTTTTGTGAAAAAGCTGTTTGTTTAGTGGTCATTTCAGGACATTTTAGCCATTAAACAGAGTGTACTGTGCTGCTCTTGTTGCCATGGTTACCAAAGCTTCTGTTATACACAGGGGGGAGGTGGCTGGAGCATCTCAGCTCTGATTACAGAGCCCGGGGGAGGGGACTGACACACCATGTACTGATTTATAATACAGGAATATGATGGGGCAGTTTTGATGGGGCAATTCTGATGGGGCAGCTTTGATGGTGGCAATATGATGGGGCAGTTTTGATGGGGCAATTCTGATGGGGCAATTTTGATGGTGGCAATATTAATGGGGCAGTTTTGATGGGGACAATTTTAATGGAGCAGTTTTAAAGGTGGCAATATGATGGGGCAGTTTTAATGGGGGCAGTTTTGATGGGGGTAGTTTTGATGGCAATATGATGGGGACAGTTTTGATGGTGGCAATATGATGGGCCAGTTTTGATGGTGGCAATATGATGGGCCAGTTTTGATGGTGGCAATATGATGGGGCAGTTTTGATGGGGCAATTCTGATGGGGCAGTTTTGATGGGGACAATTTTGATTAGGCAGTTCTGATGGGGCAGTTTTGAAGGTAGCAATATTATGGGGCAGTTTTGGTGGGGACAATTTTGATGGGGCAATTCTGATGGGGCAGTTTTGATGGCAGTATGATGGAAGCAGTTTTGATGGCAGCCATTTTAGCAATTCAGCTATTCAGCATTACCACGCATTTTCCCCAGGAAATGCATTTTCTAGTTAGTGGGACTGCTTTAGCAGTCCCACTATTGTTATTCAATTTTATTAGTGGGACTGCTTCAGCAGTCCCACTATTGTTATTCGATTTTATTTATTTTTATTATTATTTATTACTTAATTTTATTCCGTATGTTTTTTGGCTCTGCGTAACTTCTGCATACTTTTAGCTATTAAAACCATTCAACTATTAAAATGTTCGTCTCTTTCAGCTGATGATGGGACTTTTTCAACTTTTTTCCTACCATTTATACTTTTTTAAATATTATTCTTTTTATCACATTTTTTTAACATTGAAGTCAATGGGAGCATGCTTCAGATCCTTAAAATCTTCTTCCGCTCCCAAAAGTTTCAGCTCCTTCATACTTTCACCTACAGACGCCAAACAAACTTTAAAATGTTCACAAAATATTCAGCTATCTGGCTATATCTTTTCAGTTTGATATCTTTTACAGTTTTTGTGAAAAAGCTTTTTGTTTAGAGGTAATTTCGGGAAATTTTAGCCATTAATCAGAGTGTACTGTGTTGCTTTTGTTGCCATGGTTACCAAAGCTTCTGTTATACACAGGGGGGGGAGGTGGCTGGAGCATCTCAGCTCTGATTACAGAGCCCAGGGGAGGGGACAGACACACCATGTACTGATTTATAATAGAGGAATATGATGGGGCAGTTTTGATGGGACAATTCTGATGGGGCAGTTTTGATGGTGGCAATATGATGGGGCAGTTTTGATGGGACAATTCTGATGGGGTAGTTTTGATGGTGGCAATATGATGGGGCAGTTTTGATAGGGCAATTCTGATGGGGCAATTCTGATAGGGCAGTTTTGATGGGGCAGTTTTGATAGGGCAATTCTGATGGGGCAGATTTGATGGGGGCAGTTTTGATGGTGGCAATATGATGGGGCAGTTTTAATGGGGCAATTCTGATGGGGTAGTTTTGATGGTGGCAATATGATGGGGCAGTTTTGATGGGGCAATTCGGATGGGGCAGTTTTGATGGTGGCAATATGATGGGGGCAGTTTTGATGGGGACAATTTTTATGGGACAATTCTGATGGGTCAGTTTTGATGGCAATATGATGGGGGCAGTTTTGATGGCGGCCGTTTTAGCAATTCAGCTATTCAGCATTCCCGCGCATTTTCCCCAGGAAATGCATTTTCTAGTTTATTTTTATTCCTTTATTTATTATTCCGTACGTTTTTTGGCTCTGCGTAACTTCTGCATACTTTTAGCTATTAAAACCATTCAACTATTAAAACGTTCGTCTCTTTCAGCTGATGATGGGACTTTTTCAACTCTTTTTCTACCATTTATACTTTTTAAAATATTAAGCTTTTTATCACTTTTTTAAATATTGAAGTCAATGGGAGCATGCTTCAGATCCTTAAAATCTTCTTCCGCTCCCAAAAGTTTCAGCTCCTTCATACTTTCACCTACAGACGCCAAACAAACTGTAAAATGTTCACAAAATATTCAGCTATCTGGCTATATCTTTTCAGTTTGATATCTTTTACAGTTTTTGTGAAAAAGCTTTTTGTTTAGAGGTCATTTCAGGAAATTTTAGCCATTAATCAGAGTGTACTGTGTTGCTTTTGTTGCCATGGTTACCAAAGCTTCTGTTATACACAGGGGGGGAGGTGGCTGGAGCATCTCAGCTCTGATTACAGAGCCCAGGGGAAGGGACAGACACACCATGTACTGATTTATAATAGAGGAATATGATGGGGCAGTTTTGATGGGGCAGTTTTGATGGTGTCAATATGATGGGGCAGTTTTGATGGGGCAATTCTGATGGGGCAGTTTTGATGTGGCAATATGATGGGGCAGTTTTGATAGGGCAATTCTGATGGGGCAGTTTTGATGTGGCAATTCTGATGGGGCAGTTTTGATAGTGGCAATATGATGGGGCAGTTTTGATGGGGCAATTCTGATTGGGCAGTTTTGATGGTGGCAATATGATGGGGCAGTTTTGATGGGGCAATTCTGATGGGGCAGTTTTGATGGTGGCAATATGATGGGGCAGTTTTGATGGGGACAATTTTAATGAAGCCGTTTTAAAGGTGGCAATATGATGGGGCAGTTTTGATGGGGGCAATTTTTATGGGGCGATTCTGTTGGAGCAGTTTTGATGGCAATATGATGGGGGCAGTTTTGCTGGGGGCCGTTTTAGCAATTCAGCTATTCAGCATTCCCACGCATTTTCCCCAGGAAATGCATTTTCTAGTTATTTAATTTTATTCCATACGTTTTTTGGCTCTGCGTAACTTCTGCATACTTTCAGCTATTAAAACCATTCAACTATTAAAATGTTTGTCTCTTTTAGCTGATGATGGGACTTTTTCAACTTTTTTTCTACTATTTATACTTTTTAAAATATTAAGATTTTTAACACTTTTTTTAACATTGAAGTCAATGGGAGCATGCTTGAAATCCTTAAAATCTTCTTCCGCTCACAAAAGTTTCAGCTCCTTCATACTTTCACCTACAGACGCCAAACAAACTTTAAAATGTTCACAAAATATTCAGCTATCTGGCTATATCTTTTCAGTTTGATATCTTTTACAGTTTTTGTGAAAAAGCTTTTTGTTTAGTGGTCATTTCAGGAAATTTTTGCCATTAAAGAGAGTGTAACAGAAGAAATAGGGAGTCCGCGCTAATGGGTGTAATTAGAAGCCTAGGTGGGAAGTATATTCCTAAATTGATAGACTGCTGCCCTCACATACGCTGACTCCACAGGGGGTGGAATGAGCGGAAAAAGTGAAAAAAGAAAAGTGTGTGAGTGTGGTGCTGTCCCAGAGTTGTAAAAGAAATGTCTGCATATATACAATTTTATCCAAAGTGTCACGTGTGTATTCCCTTAAGTGAAATATGTATGGCAGTTATTACCACTCCTATGGGTTAAAGTGACTGGTGATTTAAACATAAGAAGCATAATGAGTGCAATAAATCGCATCCAATGTGTCTAGTGCTATATTCCCTCAAAAGTAAAAAACGGTATTAACCACTGCTAAGAGCATGAAGTGGTCTGTGTCTAAACACTAGAAAACACAAAGTTGCAATAAATACATCACACGTGACATGCAAAAAATTCTAAGGTGTCTGGGGCTAAATAAATAAATATTAAAGTATTGCTCTACAAACGTTGCAAATAACAAAGTGACAAGTGCCCTATAAAAAGGTCACTCTAAAAAGTACTAAACACAAGTGCCATGCAAATGGTTCTATGATAATAAACAGTTCATGTGGGTATATGCCTGGTGCACTCTAAGTGAAAAAAGGCGTCCATTGTAGGATTCCTCAAAGCACACAACAGGTGTTAATCCAGTGCTGGTGTCTCGCGTTGTGATTGTGCAGAGACTCACCAGCTGTATATCCCCTGCAGGGGTAACGAGTAGTCACAGTATGTGCCACTGTGCAGCAGTACTTGGCAAGACCAGGACCAGGATGATATCATAAGGACATAAGAAGAAAGGATTCCATAGTGTGAAACCGTTTAAAAACACTATTTATTAGGTCAGATAAAAAGGGTACTCACATTGTAGTGGAAAAAATGAGCGGTGTACAATGCTTACAAAGATGTTCCTAAGCGCCAACTTTGCAGGGAGATGTCAGCAAGGCGTTCAGTCAAAGGCCTCGCCCTACGTATGTTTCGTCACACGGACTTCTACGGGAGTGTGGTCCCTGCATCGTCTCCCCTATCCTTATATGCTGTGCGGTCCGTAGTGCACCTGCATTCCAGCGGCCATATTTGGTGTGTGTTTGTGTTCCAGCGGCCATGTTTTTGTGTGTAGGCGGCCATTTTCCCTGGGACAATGCAGACCGAAGCCCGCAGCCCCAATGAAGTGATTAAATCCCCATGGAATGGCCTGATACAGCGCTGATTTCCTGGTGACACCTTAATAATATATGGGTCCATTGCATGTGTGTCACAGTAGTAGCTATTACGTTATTTATACACAATTCTACCGCACAGAATACATGGTGTGTAGTAAATGGTTTGCCCTTACTTAGGAAACCTAGACAATAGTGATATAGACAACAGTAATATCCAACAGAATATACTAAACCATATTAAGATTAAAATATTAAAATTGTGGTTCTTCAAAATTTATGAAATGACATATATCCTAGCAATATATATATTGAAATGTGGATCTCAATTGCTTTCTTACCAATTATTGAGCGTCTTTTATAAGAAACCCCCCTTTTCTGATGATAAACGCTCCTTCTCTTTTTTAAAGATAATGCCGTCTCTTTGATGATAATGCTCCCTTATTGGCTAACAAGTTATTCAAAATACTTTTAGTATTCTAACATACACCTACTATCTATCTGTACTATCTGTACATACTTTCACCTACAGATGCCAAACAAACTTTAAAATGTTCACAAAATATTCAGCTATCTGGCTATATCTTTTCAGTTTGATATCTTTTACAGTTTTTGTGAAAAAGCTTTTTGTTTAGAGGTCATTTCAGGAAATTTTAGCCATTAAAGAGAGTGTAACACAGGGGGGGAGGTGGCTGGAGCATCTCAGCTCTGATTACAGAGCCCGGGGGAGGGGACAGACACACCATGTACTGATTTATAATAGAGGAATATGATGGGGCAGTTTTGATGGGGTAATTCTGATGGGGCAGTTTTGATGGTGGCAATATGGTGGGGCAGTTTTGATGGGGCAATTCTGATGGGGCAGTTTTGATGGTGGCAATATGATGGGGCAGTTTTGATAGGGCAATTCTGATGGGGCAGTTTGATGGGGCAATTCTGATGGAGCAGTTTTAAAGGTGGCAATATGATGGGGCAGTTTTGATGGGGGCAGTTTTGATGGGGGTAGTTTTGATGGGGCAGTTTTGATGGTGGCAATATGATGGGGCAGTTTTGATGGGGCAATTCTGATGGGGCAGTTTTGATGGGGACAATTTTGATGGGGCAATTCTGATGGGGCAGTTTTGATGGCAATATGGTGGGGCAGTTTTGATTGTGGCAATATGATGGGGCAGTTTTGATTGTGGCAATATGATGGGGCAGTTTTGATGGTGGCAATATGATGGGGCTGTTTTGATGGGGCAATTCTGATTTGGCAGTTTTGATGGGGCAATTCTGATTTGGCAGTTTTGATGGTGGCAATATGATGGGGCAGTTTTGATGGGGCAATTCTGATGGGGCAGTTTTGATGGTGGCAATATGATGGGGCAGTTTTGATGGGGCAATTCTGATGGGGCAGTTTTGATGGTGGCAATATGATGGGGCAGTTTTGATGGGGACAATTTTGATGGGGCAATTTTGATGAGGCAGTTTTGATGGCAGTATGATGGGGGCAGTTTTGATGGGTGCAGTTTTGATGGGGGATGTTTTAGCAATTCAGCTATTTAGCATTCCCATGCATTTTCCCCAGGAAATGCATTTTCTAGTTTATTATTCCGTAAGTTTTTTGGCTCTGCGTAACTTCTGCATACTTTTAGCTGTTAAAACCATTCAACTATTAAAATATTTGTCTCTTTCAGCTGATGATGGGACTTTTTCAACTTTTTTTCTACCATTTATACTTTTTAAAATATTAAGCCTTTTATCACCTTTTTTAACATTGAAGTCAATGGGAGCATGCTTCAGATCCTTAAAATCTTCTTCCGCTCCCAAAAGTTTCAGCTCCTTCATACTTTCACCTACAGACGCCAAACAAACTTTAAAATGTTCACAAAATATTCAGTTATCTGGCTATATCTTTTCAGTTTGATATCTTTTACAGTTTTTGTGAAAAAGCTTTTTGTTTGGAGGTCATTTCAGGAAATTTTAGCCATTAATCAGAGTGTACTGTGTTGCTTTTGTTGCCGTGGTTACCAAAGCTTCTGTTATACACGGGGGGAGGTGGCTGGAGCATCTCAGCTCTGATTACAGAGCCCGGGGGAGGGGACAGACACACCATGTACTGATTTATAATAGAGGAATATGATTGGGCAGTTTTGATGGGGCAATTCTGATGGGGCAGTTTTGATGGTGGCAATATGATGGGGCAGTTTTGATGGGACAATTCTGATGGGGCAGTTTTGATGGTGGCAATATGATGGGGCAGTTTTGATGGGACAATTCTGATGGGGCAGTTTTGATGGTGGCAATATGATGGGGCAGTTTTGATAGGGCAATTCTGATGGGGCAGTTTTGATGGGGCAATTCTGATGGTGGCAATATGATGGGGCAGTTTTGATGGGGCAATTCTGATGGGGCAGTTTTGATGGTGGCAATATGATGGGGCAGTTTTGATGGGGCAATTCTGATGGGGGCAATATGATGGGGCAGTTTTGATGGGGACAATTTTGATGGGGCATTTTTGATGAGGCAGTTTTGATGGCAGTATGATGGTGGCAGTTTTGATGGGGGATGTTTTAGCAATTCAGCTATTCAGCATTCCCACGCATTTTCCCCAGGAAATGCATTTTCTAGTTTATTATTCCGTACATTTTTTGGCTCTGCGTAACTTCTGCATACTTTCAGCTATTAAAACCATTCAAATATTAAAATGTTCGTCTCTTTCAGCTGATGATGGGACTTTTTCAACTCTTTTTCTACTATTTATACTTTTTTAAATATTAAGCTTTTTAACACTTTTTTACATTGAAGTCAATGGGAGCATGCTTCAGATCCTTAAAATCTTCTTCCGCTCCCAAAAGTTTCAGCTCCTTCATACTTTCACCTACAGATGCCAAACAAACTTTAAAATGTTCACAAAATATTCAGCTATCTGGCTATATCTTTTCAGTTTGATATATTTTACAGTTTTTGTGAAAAAGCTGTTTGTTTAGTGGTCATTTCAGGAAATTTTTGCCATTAAAGAGAGTGTAACAGAAGAAATAGGGAGTCCGCGCTAATGGGTGTAATTAGAACCCTAGGTGGCTGTTCTGGTTTTGTTGCCATGGTTACCAAAGCTTCTGTTATACACAGGGGGGAGGTGGCTGGAGCATCTTAGCTCTGATTACAGAGCCCGGGGGAGGGGACAGACACACCATGTACTGATTTATAATAGAGGAATATGATGATGCATTTTTGATGGGGCCATTCTGATGGGGCAGTTTTGATGGTGGCAATATGATGGGGCAATTCTGATGGGGCAGTTTTGATGGTGGCAATATGATGGGGCAGTTTTGATAGTGGCAATTCTGATGGGGCAGTTTTGATGAGGCAATTCTGATGGGGCAGTTTTAATGGTGGCAATATGATGGGGCAGTTTTGATGGGGCAATCCTGATGGGGCAGTTTTGATGGTGGCAATATAATGGAGCAGTTTTGATGGGGACAATTTTAATGAAGCAGTTTTAAAGGTGGCAATAAGATGGGGCAGTTTTGATGGGGGTAGTTTTGATGGGGCAGTTTTGATGGGGACAACTTTAATGGAGCAGTTTTAAAGGTGGCAATATGATGGGGTAGTTTTGATGGGGGTAGTTTTGATGGGGCAGTTTTGATGGTGGCAATATGATGGGGCAGTTTTGATGGGGCAGTTTTGATGGTGGCAATATGATGGGGCAGTTTTGATGGGGCAATTATGATGGGGCAGTTTTGATGGTGGCAATATGATGGGGCAGTTTTGATGGGGACAATTTTTATGGGGCAATTCTGAAGGGGCAGTTTTGATGGCAATATGATGGGGGCAGTTTTGATGGTGGCAATTTTGATGGGGCAATTCTGAAGGGGCAGTTTTGATGGCAATATGATGGGGCAGTTTTGATGGTGGCAATATGATAGGGCAATTCTGATGGGGCAGTTTTGATGGTGGCAATATGATGGGGCAGATTTGATTGGGCAATTCTGATGGGGCAGTTTTGATGGTGGGAATATGATGGGGCAGTTTTGAGGGGACAATTTTGATGGGGCAATTTTGATGGGGGCCGTTTTAACAATTCAGCTATTCAGCATTCCCACGCATTTTCCCCAGGAAATGCATTTTCTAGTATTATTTATTATTTAATTTTATTCCGTATGTTTTTTGGCTCTGCGTAACTTCTGCATACTTTCAGCTATTAAAACTATTCAACTATTAAAATGTTCGTCTCTTTCAGCTGATGATGGGACTTTTTCAACTTTTTTTCTACTATTTATACTTTTTAAAATATTAAGCTTATTAACACTTTTTTTAACATTGAAGTCAATGGGAGCATGCTTAAATCCTTAAAATCTTCTTCCGCTCCCAAAAGTTTCAGCTCCTTCATACTTTCACCTACAGATGCCAAACAAACTTTAAAATGTTCACAAAATATTCAGCTATCTGGCTATATCTTTTCAGTTTGATATCTTTTACAGTTTTTGTGAAAAAGCTGTCTGTTTAGTGGTCATTTCAGGAAATTTTAGCTATTAACCACTTGCTGCCCGCCCGCCGTCATATGACGGCAGGACGGTGCAGCTGTTATCCTGGGCTGCCATCATATGACGGCGCAGCCTTCCCGACAGCCCAGGGGGCACGTGCGCGCCGTTGGTTGCGTGCGCTCGCCCGCCGCATTGCTCGGGTCCCGGTGCGTGTGCCCGGCGGCCGCGATGTCCGCCGGGCACCCGCGATTGTCCGGTAACCGAGCAGGACTGTACACACAGATCCACGTCCTGTCAGATGGGAGGAGACTGATGGTATGTTCCTTGTACAGAGGAACACAGATCGGTCTCCTCCCCTTGTGAATCCCCTCCCCCCACAGTTAGAATCACTCCCTAGCAACACATTAACCCCTACAGCACCCCTTCCTGGTTAACCCCTTCATTGCCAGTCACATTTATACAGTAATCAATGCATTTTTATAGCACGGATCGCTGTATAAATGTGAATGGTCCCAAAAACGTGTCAAAATTGTCCGATGTGTCTGCCGCAATATCGCAGTCACGTTAAAAATCGCAGATCACCGCCATTACTAGTAAAAAAAAATAATAATAAAAATGCTATAAATCTATCTCCTTATTTTGTAGACGCTATAACTTTTGCGCAAACCAATAAATATACGCTTATTGCGATATTTTTTACCAAAAATATGTAGAAGTATACGTATCGGCCTAAACTGAGGAAAAAATTTGTTTTAAAAAAAATTTGGATACTTATTATAGCAAAAAGTAAAAAATATTGTGTTTTTTTCAAACTTGTCATTCTTGTTTTGTTTATAGCACAAGAAATAAAAAACGCAGGGGTGATCAAATACCACCAAAAAATGTCATTTGGGTACAGTGTAGTATGACCGCGCAATTGTTATTCAAAGTGCAACAGCGCTGAAAGCTGAAAATTGGCCTGGGCAGGAAGGGGGTGAAAATGTCCTGTATGGAAGTGGTTAAACAGAGTTTACTGGACTGCTTTTGTTGCCATGGTTACCAAAGCTTCTGTTATACACAGTGATGGGTGGTGGGGGAGGCGGCTGGAGCATCTCAGCTCTGATTACAGAGCCCAGGGGAGGGAACAGACACACCATGTACTGATTTATAAAAGAGGAATATGATGGGGCAGTTTTGATGAGGCAATTCTGATGGGGCAGTTTTGATGGTGGCAATATGATGGGGCAGTTTTGATGGGGACAATTTTGTGGAGCAGTTTTGATTGTAGCAATATGATGGGGGCAGTTTTGATGGGGGTAGTTTTGATGGTGGCAATATGATGGGGCAGTTTTGATGGGGCAATTCTGATGGGGCAGTTTTGATGGTGGCAATATGATGGGGCAGTTTTGATGGGGCAATTCTGATGGGGCAGTTTTGATGGTGGCAATATGATGGGGCAGTTTTGATGGGGGAAATTTAGATAAAGCAGTTTTGATGGGGACAATTCTGATGGGGCAGTTTTGATGGTGGCAATATGATGGGGCAGTTTTGATGGGGCAATTCTGACGGGGCAGTTTTGATGGCAATATGATGGGGGCAGTTTTGATGGTGGCAATATGATGGGGCAGTTTTGATGGTGGCAATATGATGGGGCAGTTTTGATGGGGACAATTTTGATGGGGCAATTCTGATGGGGCAGTTTTGATGGCAATATGATGGGGCAGTTTTGATGGGGGCCATTTTAGCAATTCAGCTATTCAGCATTCCCATGCATTTTCCCCAGGAAATGCATTTGCTAGTTTTAATTGTAATTTTATTCCGTACGTTTTTTGGCTCTGCATAACTTCTGCATACTTTCAGCTATTAAAACCATTCAACTTTTAAAATGTTCAGCTCTTTCAGCTGATGATGGGACGTTTTCAATTTTTTTCTACTATTTATACTTTTTTAAATATTAAGCTTTTTTTAACTACTTGACCACTGGGCACTTTAACCCCCTTCCTAACCAGACCAATTTTCAGCTTTCGGTGCTCTCACATTTTGAATGACAATTACTCTGTCATGCAACACTGTACCCATATGAAATTTTTCATCCTTTTTTTCACACAAATAGAGATTTCTTTTGGTGGTATTTGATCACCTCTGGGTTTTTTATTTTTTGTGCTATAAATGAAAAAAAAAAATTTTGTAAAAAAATGAAATTTTCTTCATTTTTATTATAATATTTTGCAAATAAGTAATTTTTCTTCATAAAATTGGGCCAAAATTTATACTGCTACATATCTTTGATAAAACCAAAATGAGTGGATATTATTTAGTTTGTGTGAAAGTTATAGAGTCTACAAGCTATGGTGCCAATCACTGAAAATTGATCACATCTGATCACACCTGATGTACTGAGGCCTATCTCATTTCTTGAGACCCTAACAAGCCAGGCAAGTACAAATACCCACAAAATGACCTCTTTTTGGAAAGTAGACATTCCAAGGTATTTAGTAAGAGGCATGGTGAGTTTTTTTAAGTTGTTATTTTTTCCCACAATTCTTTGCAAAATTAAGATTTTTTAATTTTTATTTTTTTCACACCAAATTGTCATTATAACAGGTTATTTCTCTCACATGGCATGTACATAGCAAAAATGACACCCCAAAATATATTCTGCTACTCCTCCTGAGTATGGCGATACCACATGTGTGAGACTTTTACACAGCCTGGCCACATACTGAGGCACAACATTGAAGTAATACATTCAGGCGTTCTAGGAGCATAAATTACACATCTAATTTCTCAACCACCTATTACACTTTTGAAGGCCCTGGAGCACCAGGACAATGGAAACGCCCACAAAGTGAGCCCATTTTGGAAAGCAAACACCCCAACGTATAATCTATGAGGCATAATGAGTATTTTGAACGGTTCATTTTTTTCCATAAGTTTTTGGAATATGTGCATTTCCTTACAATCTGTCACATTTTTGAAGGCTCTCCATATTTCTAACACATAGCATGAACATACCACAAATTACACCCTAAAATACATTCTGCTGAGTAAAGGGTAAACAAAAGATTACCTGTGGTTTTAGTAGTGCAGTTGTCCACAGGAGGAGAGCTCTGCAGCAGGCAGGAACATAGTCAGCGACAGTGAATGGAATTGTCCAGGCAGCAGGCAAGAATATTGTCCATAGTCAGTACAGGCAGGGATACTGTCCTTATCCAGTCCAGGGTCAGTGCAAGTAGAGACATTGCCAGCAGTGCCAAAATATTGGTCCTGGTAGTAAGCAGGAACATGGTCCAAGTAGCAGGCCAGGAAAGAATGGGGACAGGGGTAGAGGCTTCTTCCACCCAAAACTCTTTGAAGCCTCCGAGTCTCCAGACCCTAAATCTGGGAATGAGAAAGCTAAAAAAATAGTTTTCTTCATCCAGAAAAACATTTCTGGAGCCCCTCACATATGTGAGACCCCTGTGTTCCCACTAGCATAGCAGGGTAAATGATCAGTCCAAGAGGCAGGCAAAAAACGTGGTCAAACAGTCCAGGGTCAGTTCCAGAGCAGGCAGAGGTAGGTACAATTTAGCGTTAGGCATAAGCTTGGTCGTATAACAGGCCAGTGTCAGTTCCGGAGAAGGCAGAGGTATGTTTATCGTTAGGCAGAAGCTTGGTCGTATAACAGGATAGGTTCAGTTCCAGAGAAGGCAGAGATAGGTACAGTTTAGCGTTAGGCAGAAGCTTGGTCGTATAACAGGCCAGGGTCGATTCTGGAGAAGGCAGAGGTATATACAGTTCAGTGCAGTGGCATAAGGGGTGTTGAAGGAAAATGACAGGAAATGAGAATTACGTTTACCATACTTCCCTAATTATGTAGAGAAGTATGGTTCACCTATACAGAGGCCTGGTTGGGAAGGACATTGGGGACAATAAAACGAGGTGTCTCTTCTAATTCCTCCTCTGGAGCACACCCGGCATCTCTTCTGACGTCTGTGGCCTGTTTCACTGGGGAGGATTTTGTCAGGAAAGTGGCGTTTGTGGAGTCTGCTCAGAGCAAATATTTTCTGGTGGGCTTTCAGGGTACAAAAGGGCAGAGATTACTTGTTCCTGGTAGTGCAGATAGGATACGGGGTTCTCTGTAGATTTTTGGTAAATAACATGAGTGTTATACATGGCCAAACTGAAAAAATAAATGGACACTTTTTTATACCAGTGGCGGGATTTTCTTGTGGGAAGGTAGGGTTCAATCATCTGATCGTTGAAGTCCACTCCCCCCATAAACAAATTATAATCGTAAACACAAGCAGGTTTCTGGTCTGGGCCATTTTTTCTTGGGACTTCCACGTAGGTGTCATTATGAATTGTTGTCAGCATGTGGACGTTTCGTCTGTCCCTCCACTTGACAGCCAATAGCTCCTGGTTCCGCAAAGATGCCGTCTCCCCTCGGCGTAGCCTTTCATTGACCAGTTTTTGTGGAAGCCTTTTCTATTGGTTCTTACGGTACCACATGCTGGGGTGTCTCTCCGGTGAAGATTGCGGAAGAGGGGCAAGCTAGTATAAAAATTATCCACATAAAGGTGGTACCCCTTTCCAAGGAGTGGATAAACAAGCTCCCAGACAACTTTTCCGCTGGCTCCAATATATTCTGGACATTCAGGGGGATGCAGTTGGGTGGCCTTCCTTTTGTACACCTGGAAGGTGTAAATGTACCCCGTGGCTTGGTCGCAAAGTTTGTACATTTTTACCCCATATCGGGCCCTTTTGCTGGGGATAAATTGTTTCATGCCGAGCCTGCCGGAGAATTTTACAAGGGACTCATCCACAGAAATATTCTGTTCGGGGGTATATAATTGGGGAAATTTTTCAGAGAAATAATTTAAGAGTGGAAGAATTTTGAATAATTTGTCAAATGCTGGGTCATTTTGGGGAGGGTACTGGGTGTTGTCATTGTAGTGGAGGAAGCGCAAAATCATAAGGTAACTTGATCTTGGCATAATCGATGAGAATAGTGGCATGTGGTGGATGGGGTTAGTTGACCAATATGAGTACATTTCGTTTTTTTTGTGAGTCCCATTGTACAAGTTAGGCCTAAGAAAATTCTAAATTCCTCTATGGTAAGCTCTCTCCACTCAAAGGGATGGGCATAACTAGAGCCAGGGTTGCTTACTATGTACTGCTGTGCATAGAGGTTGCACTGGGCCACAATGGACGATAGTAAGTCTTCGGTGAAAATCAAATAAAAAAAAATCAAGCATGACAAAATCATCGGTGTTCACCTGGACAACTGGATGGGCAGTAAAAGGGGGGATATTTGCTGCTCCGGAATGAGGGGGAAGTCACAGGGGGTTTTAAAGGGCATAGGGAAGGGTGGCATGGCCTCTATTCTTTTGGGGCTTGAGAGGACACCCTACTGGTACCTGTCTTGAGGTGGATGGCACTGCGCTCGAGGTGGTAGTAGGCTGCTGCTCCACGCCAGAACGCCTTCTTTTCACGGGCACACGTTCCTCTTCCGATTCTGTATCAGACCCGCTGCTTGTCACGGGTTCATAGGCTGAATCTGAATCGGACTGAGACGCAGAGAGCTCCCGCTGCTCTCATCGGTCATGCTGAAACACTGGTAGGCCTCCTCGGCCGTAAATAATTTTTTTGCCATACTGGTGGCTGGTGAGGTTGATGTGGAGCAGATGAGCACTGATGGGCACAGGTGGCACTGATGGGCACAGGTGGCACTGATGGGTACAGGTGGCACTGATGTGGCACTGGAGTGGCACTGGTGTGCACTGTAGTGGGACTGGTGTGGCTCTGGTTGCACTGGTGTGGCTCTGAAGGCACAGAGGTGGCACTGGCGGGCTCAGGAAGCACTGGTGGGCTCAGGCAGCACTGGTGGGCAAAGGCGGCACTGATGTGGCACTGCAGTGGTGCAGATGAGCACATTTGGCACTGATGGGCACAGGTGGCACTGATGGGCACAGGTGGCACTGATGGGGCACTGGTGTGGCACTGGTGTGTACTGTAGTGGCACTGGCGTGGCTCTGGTTGCACTGGTGTGGCTCTGGTGGCACAGAGGTGGCACTGGTGAGCTCAGGCGGCACTGGTGGGCACAGGCGGCATTGATGTGGCACTGCAGTGGCGCAGATGAGCACAGGTGGCACTGATGGGCACAGGTGGCACTGATGGGCACAGGTGGCACTGGTGTGGTATGGGTGTGGCACTGGTGTGCACTGTAGTATCACTGGTGTGGCTCTGGTGGCACAGAGGTGGCACAGAGGTGGCACAGGTGGTACAGATGGCACAGATGGCACAGATGTGGCACAGTTGTGGCACAGATGACACTGTTGTGGCACAGATGACACTGTTGGGCACTGTTGTGGCACTGTTGGGCACTGCTGTGGCACTGTTGGGCACTGATATATATAGAAAAACTCACTGATTGGCACAGTAAGGCTCTCCTCTCACGCTGCATCGGTGTGAGGAGAGGAGAGCTGTGAACTCCTGATGACCTCGCTTTCCCTGCTTTGTTGACATTTGTGATCGCTCCGTCATTGGACGGAGCGATCACATGGTAAAGGGCCGCTGTCATTGTCCCTTTACCGTGATCCGTGTTGCGCCGGGTCCCATGAACCCAGGGGAAAACGGATATTCCCGTGTGTGCGCCCAGGGGGGTGCCCGGGAGCAGTTTTCTGGGATCACGTCATATGACGTGATCCTAGAGTTATCCAACCGCCCTGCAGCCGTCATTACGCTCCCAAAAGTTTCAGCTCCTTCACCTACAGACGCCAAACAAACTTTAAAATGCTCACAAAATATTCAGCTATCTGGCTATATCTTTTCAGTTTGATATCTGTTACAGTGTTTTGAAAAAGCTGTTTGTTTAGTGGTCATTTCAGGAAATTTTATCATTTAAACAGAGTGTACTGTGCTGCTTTTGTTGCCATGGTTACCAAAGCTTCTGTTATACACAGTGATGGGCGGTGGGGGAGGCGGCTGGAGCATCTCAGCTCTTATTACAGAGCCCAGAGGAGGGGACAGACACACCATGTACTGATTTATAATAGAGGAATATGATGGGGCAGTTTTGTTGGGGCAATTCTGATGGGCCAGTTTTGATGGGGACAATTGTGATGGAGCAGTTTTGATGGTGGCAATATGATGGGGCAGTTTTGATGGGGCAGTTTTGATGGGGCAGTTTTGATGGTGGCAATATGATGGGGCAGTTTTGATGGGGCAATTCTGATGGGGCAGTTTTGATGGTGGCAATATGATTGGGCAGTTTTAATGGTGGCAATATGATGGGGCAGTTTTGATGGGGCAATTCTGATGGGGCAGTTTTGATGGTGGCAATATGATGGGTCAATTCGGATGGGGCAGTTTTGATGGCAATACGATGGGGGCAGTTTTGATGGGGGCCGTTTTAGCAATTTGGCTATTCAGCATTCCCACGCATTTTCCCCAGGAAATGCATTTTCTAGTTTTATTTTTATTCCATACGTTTTTTGGCTCTGCGTAACTTTTGCATACTTTCAGCTATTAAAACCGTTCAACTTGAAAATGTTCAGCTCTTTCAGCTGATGATGGAACTTTTTCAACTTTTTTCTACTATTTATACTTTTTAAAATATTAAGCTTTTTAACACTTTTTTTTAACATTGAAGTGAATGAGGGCATGCTTCAAATCCTTAAATCTTCTTCCGCTCCCAAAAGTTTCAGCTCCTTCATACTTTCACCTACAGTCACCAAACAAACTTTAAAATGTTCACAAAATATTCAGCTATCTGGCTATAACTTTTCAGTTTGATATCTTTTACAGTTTTTGTGAAAAAGCTGTTTGTTTAGTGGTCATTTCAGGAAATGTTATCGATTAAACTGAATGTCTATTAGGGTGCTTAGAGTGGATAATGTCATACCTAGAGCACAGAGCCTTAAAAAAATATATCTTAGTTCCTTCTCTATAAATTGCTCTCACGCCCATAAGATCTACTTGTCATACACAATTCATACATCAAAAGGTAGGTATTTTTGTCTAGTTTCGGGCAATGTGTTCAGTTTTGTGATACGCCTTTTACTTTTGGCTGGTTGAGCTTCCAAATGACAAGAGTTCTACACTTTCTTCCATTGACTGTCCTTTATAAAATTTCCCATCGAAAAGCACAGCCAACTTCTTTTTTAAATCACTGACATGCCCACATTTTTAAGTTTATCAACATAAATTTTATACAGATATGTTTACAAAGGCCGTGTGTCTCTAATGGTGAAGTCGCTGTTTCGATAGCATGTACTGTTGTGGATTTTTCAAGGCTTGTTTGAAGGGTTCTCTCAAACTTTCTCTCTCTCATTAGGTGTGGGGATTAATGATCAACAAACTATTCAAAAAACCTTTAAATATTCCACATCTTTCATACATTAGTGGTGTTGTTAAACTTTTTTTTAATGAAATTCATGTTTATTTTAAAACCATTCCTAATTTTCCAACTATTCTCACTTCTTCAACTTTTTCTTACAGATTTAAGCTATTCATCCAGTTAGCTTTAGCAATTCAGCTATTCAGCATTCCCACTCATTTTCTCCAGCAAATTAATTTTCTAATTACTATTGATACCATAGGGCATGTGGTCTGGTATGGTTTAGAAGTTTGTCTGTGTGGCAATGGCGGCTGGTGGGGGCGGCCAAAAGGATTGCCTGTCCTTTCAGCCAATTGAGTGACAGGTCTAAGACCCACTTCCTGATTGGGACCGGGATCAGTGTGGTGATAACGAATATTCATTCACTATCGTCACACAACTGAGTGGACTTTGGGCGCAGTGCTCTGTGCCTGGAGCCCACCTTTTTTGAAGCCTATTAGAGGCTCTGGCTCTAAACACATGCTTCAAAAAAACACTCCATGCATTGGAATCCATGCATTTGGTGTCCCTGTATGTAGATCAGGGGGCCGGATGCATGGATGGGGGGCGGCGCCCGTGCCCCCCTAATGCATGGGCTGTCATTGATGTGTGGGGGCACACGCTGTTTTCCTGCCCCTTTCGTGAACAGCCAGGATGCATGCTCAGATGAGGGTCTGGTATGGATTATTGGGTTGTCTGTTTTTTTTTTGTGAGTGTTCCCCTTAACATCTATACTAGACCATAATCTAAGATAAGAGACTGGTATGAATGAATGGAATCCCTGGCCGTTTAACTACAATCAGAATGAAGCAGCATTTTTGTCATTTTGCTGGCAATTTGAACACACTTTTTTTCTTTGTAAATGGCAGTGCTGCTTTAGTAGGTTGTATCACATAGCCACTTCACAGACATCGGAAGGGCATCCTCCAGCCATATTGTTTAATGGATTTTTGCATTTTTTTGTTTCATTTTGAGCATTACTAAAATCATTGCTCCCAGCTAAACAGAATTTAACTTTTTTTTTTTTGCTATGGTCTTTTATTCACTGGGTTGAATATTTCCCGGATAATTTCTTACTGCCCTGCACGGTTGCACTTATTTTTTTTAAAGCTTTATAAAGTTTTCTTTTTTTTACTTACTGTACTTGTGAAAGTTAGGGGCACTCGTAATGTGATGGCTGTCCAGAAAATAAGGTGAATAGAAATCCTTTATATGGGAAGACCTATTAAAGTGACCTGAGTCCCCTCTCTTTGGGGAGATTTCACATGTAGTGCAAGGGCCTGCCTAATTGCATACAAATTGAAACTCTTAAGGTTTGACCATATTTTATATGGTTTTGGTAAATCTGAAGACAAAAATCTGCAGAAAATCTAATAGTGTGTATTGGGCTTAATAATGCAAGTTGAAATGAAACACAAAATGAAAATCCAACTCTAATATAAACTTTATATAATTTCTAAAGTGCAACATTGAAGTACTCAAAAATGAACACAAGTTGGTAGTAAAACTCCAAAGTCCACTGCATAAACCTCCTTAAAGTGCAATAGTGAAAAAACATCCAGTGCAAATAAGCAAATATGCAAAATCACAAGGTGCTTGATAAATGCATAAAGGGCAATGATGGTGATCTCTGAATTCAATGATAGTGAAAAACATGATTGTCCCATCTAGATCATGCAAATTAACCAGGTGTGGTGGGTATCTCTACTTTCCATGCAGTGACACCTCTATAGGCGGTGGCCTCTTACCTCACAGCTATAAGGCAACAGCCTGGAAATGTAAACAATGGTCTGGTTTCCTCTGCGGGTCCTTTCCTGGATGTCTGTATACCCTGAGGGGGGTTCCTCCTTGTACTGATCTAGCAATCGATAATGGTGGTTGATAACTCCTCTGTACTACTCCGCTTCCACATATACCCCAACCAAGTAAAGTAAAGGGGTGGAGGAAGAGGAATGCCCAAATAGTGTAGTGTGTTTTTAAAAAAAATATTCCATAAAAACACTGTAAAAGGTAACACTCACATTTAACAGTAGTAGAGCAAGTATATCTCCACGAGCACCGAGCTCGTCACCTGCATCATTTCCGGTTGTGACTTCCCCTGATGAAGTCACGTGACCCGTGACGATACATGTCGGGATTGTCTGAAAGGCACAACCGGAAGTGATGCAGGTGACGAGCTCGGACTTTTTTTACTATTGCACTTTAAGGAGGTTTATGCACTGGACTTTGGAGTTTTACGACCATCTTGTGTTCATTTTTGAGTACTTCACTGTTGCACTTTAGAAATTATATAAGGTTTATATTAGAGTTGGATTTTCATTTTGTGTTTCATTTCAATTTGCATTATTACATACAGACTTTGAATTACGTTAACAGCGCAGCACCATTCACTAATATTGTTTATGCTTGGTTCTGGAGTCACCTAATGGTGCTTGCAGCAGTTACACTTTTAATTTAGTTATATACATATTTATCTACCTTCACTTTCACCTGTAGTGATAGCGCGGGAGTACCCCCCCCCCCCCTTTTTTCTCTCTCTATGTTTAAAATCATTGCTAAATGCCTTTTTTAAGAGTGTTTCCTTGCAGTCACATGGACTCCTCTCCTCTCATTGCCAATCACAGGGAGTCCAGTGGGAGGGGCTGATATTTCTCTCTCTGCACCTCACTCTGACCTTGTGATTGTACAGCTCAGGCAGACATGGCAGCTTTCACACAGAGTAAGGGAGGAGCAGCTGCACGGGGATGCTCAGTAATTGAAGGCAGGAGGGGAGGGGCCAAGAAGAGAATTGCTTCACACACAGACCACAGAAATGGCAGGGAGCCAGGGAGGGGGAGAGAGGGAGATACAGACGCTGCACAGAGAACATGATGACAGAGGGATGTAAACTGACCATGGACCGGCAGCCATGATAAGCGTGGTCAGAGAGTAATACAGGAACAGGCAGGATCAACCAGGTATTGTACTACATTGCAAAGACTAAATAATATTGCAAGATCACTATGCACCCTAGCGTGTCTTAAAGAGGCAGAAACATTATTCTTTTTTTTTTTAGATTTACAAACACTTTAAGTAGAAAAAGAAAAGTTTTGGCAGAGACTCTAGTCATTTGCCCACCCAAAGTTTTGGCTGTAATTCCACTCTAATTTTTTAAATTATTGGATTCATTTTTTTTATAAAAATTTGAATGCATATTATTGTATCAGTAATTGCACACAGGTTTTCAAACCAGTCAGATCCCAAGAGAAAAGTTAGGTGTGCTGATTGGTTAATTTAGGAAGGAGACGGGTCTCCAAAATGCTATAAGGGAAATTTTATCAACATGACATTCCACTCTTCTTTAAAACAGAACTTCACACTTAATAATTTGATAAAAAGTAATATTCTTTAGCATTACCAAAATTAGTGTGTGCTGTAAATTGCCTCCAGCATTGCTCCTACCGGAGGCTGCTATTTTATGAAGCCCAGAGCCCCTAAGCACCAGTAAATCTTTAGACTGTCAGCAGATTGGCCTCTAATGGCTCTGATTTGTGGCACAATTCCAAAAATAGAGAGCAAGTGAGAATATGCAGAGGATGGATGAGATAGTGTATTACTGGATTTTAAAACAGTATAGGAACTTATTTTTAATGCTTTACATACAGTAGCTACGCCTAAAAGGGTCCAGCCTGAATTGATCTAGAGCAGGGATATGCAATTAGCGGACCTCCAGCTGTTGCAAAACTACAAGTCCCATCATGCTTCTGGCTCTAAGCGTCATGCTTGTGGCTGTCAGAGTCTTGCTATGCCTCATGGGACTTGTAGTTCTGCAACAGCTGGAGGTCCGCTAATTGCATATCCCTGATCTAGAGGGACTTAATTTTCTTACTAAAGTTCCACAACAGTTTTCTTGGTGCAGGCCACAAGCAGATGAAACTTAAAACTGCATAAACAGTGATCTCTATTGTAAGACATTGCCTTCCTCTCTCCCAATATTACAATTCGTACATTAACATTTATTTTATTGAGTATACAAGCCTTGTGCTGCATATTATTGGTGTATGCTCTGCCTGATGAAGGAGCACCCATGCTCCGAACGTGCGCACAGCCACACCTCTCATCTGACACCACCGTTGCCTGGATGACGTTGCATTTCCCGCCCAGCTGATCTCCCAGCCTCGGAGCCTTGGAAGCCATTGGAGAGGCAAGGACTGGCTATCACCTGCGCCTTCCAGCACAGTCAGAGGAGACATTTGTGCACACAGTGCACTAAATGCCTTTTATTTCATTAACACATGTGAGTTGTTTTACTTACAAATAAATTGTTTAACCCTATATGGACTTAGATCGGCGCTGTCTTTCTCCCTTCATGTTATTGGTGTATACGAACCACCATGCATGCATTACTATCTTAGGATTCCCTATAATGAGCTAAAGCATTATAGAACAAGGAAACACTTTCATGAGAAAAGAAAAATGCTGCACACCTCGAGTAATATTGAAAAAGGGAGTGTCCCCCATATTGGGTTTTCTAGGCAGCGGATTTGGTAAAAAAGGGTACTACATGAAATTTCAAGTTTCTTAATTTTTATTAATGATATCAATGAAAACCCCATATGGGGGACACTCCCTTTTTTGATAATGAGCTAAAGCAACATGCACAAAATGCCATGCAATGATTAGGATGAGGTGTAAAAATAGGGAAGGATAGAGCCAAGGAAAAACTGCATATTGTTAATTTTGTAGGAGGGTACCTGATTAATAGAATTAACAAATGTCTCAACGAGAATGTGTGGTGAGATGTCTGTCCATCCTTCAGACCACCTAGATCAGCAGCAAATATTTGCATTACTTAAAGCTGAATTCCAGGAATTCAGCAACTTTGTAAAATATGAAGGCACTCCATGGATTAAGATCAAGGAGGTGCCTTCCACCTCCTGGGTTTACCTCTGTGATTTATATGTGACAGGTTTATTGTGCTCCAGCAGCATAAGTCATCTGGTCTCAGCCCCTTCTATACAGTTGCTATGCCTGTCCCTCCCCTCCTCCAGCCCAATCACAGAAACCTTTGTATTGTGTAAACTCCAAAATCCAAAGACCTTTGTGAGCGGGCATAGCTGCTCTCTGTGCTTCTCACCTCTGGCAGAGCCATAAACCTGTCGCATATACATACTATAATAGAGATAAGCCCACGATGTGACAGGCAGCTATTAGGACTAAACTCATGATGTACCTGCACTTTTTACAAAGTTGCTGAATTTGTGGAATTCAACTTTAAGTGGCAAAGGTAAGTAAACACATGGACAGCAGTTATCTTTTATTTCTCTACAGATACCTGAAAAATGGTGGAAGTTGGAAAATGAGTGCCTGCGATAAACTTTAGAAAGTCTTCACTGTCCACTGTACATTTTTAATCCCATAACAAGCATAGTTACATAGGTACGTAGTTACATAGTAGGTGAGGCAGGGCCATTTTTTGGCCTTGGGTGACAAGGCCTAGGCCTAGAGCAGCACTTTTCGGGGGGGGGGGGGGGGTGGCGCATGAGAGAAAGCCCCCTACCCATGTTTCTGATTCCTGGCTCCCACGGCCACCCACCGCACACATGTAGCCCACGGTGGCTGGCTTGCTGTAGCAGTGCCGCTGTGTATGGGCATGCTTGGCAGAGTGTGGGGGGCGTGTGATTCACACCCCCATAAGCGGCCGGTGACTGGCGGAGGTGGAGCCTTATGCTCCGCCTACCCTCCCCTGCACTGTTTCCTTCTCCTCGGCACCGGGGCATGGTCTGGCTGTGATGTCAAGAGGAGGAGAGAGAGAGGAGCACGAGGGAAACCCCCAGGACAGGAGCAGGTAAAATGTATTGAATTATTTCAGTGTTATGGGCACAGTAGCAGCATTTGATGGGTACAGTGGTGACATTTGATGGCACAATGGCTACAATTGATGGGCGCAGTGGCAGCATTTGATGGACACAGTGGCAGTGTTTGATGGGCACAGTGGCTGCGTTTGAAGGCACAGTGGCTGTAATTGATGGGCACAGTGGCTGCGTTTGATAGGCACAGTGGCAGCATTTGAGGGCACAGTGGCAACGCTTGATGGGCACAGTGGCAGCGTTTGATGGGCACAGTGGCAGAGTTTAATGGGCACAGTGGCTGCGTTTGAGGGCACAGTAGCAGTGTTTGATGGGCACAGTGGCAGCGTTTGATGGGCACAGTGGCTGCATTTGAGGGCACAATGGCTGCGTTTGATGGGGCACAGTGGCTGTATTTGATGGGGCACATTGGCTGCATTTGATGGGGCACAGTGGCTACAATTGATGGGCACAGTGGCTGAGTTTGATGGCACAGTAGCTACAATTGATGGGCACAGTGGCTGCAATTGATGGGCACAGTGGCTACAGTTGATGGGCACAGTGGCTACAATTGATGGGCACAGTGGCTGCAATTGATGGGCACAGTGGCTGCGTTTGATGGCACAGTTGCTGCAATTGATGGGCACAGTGGCTGCATTTGATGGAACAGTGGCTGCGTTTGATGGAACAGTGGCTGCATTTGATGGCACAGTGGCTGCGTTTGATGGAACAGTGGCTGCATTTGATGAAACAGTGGCTGCGTTTGATGGAACAGTGGCTGCATTTGATGGCACAGTGGCTGCGTTTGATGGAACAGTGGCTGCATTTGATGGCACAGTGGCTGCATTTAATGGCACAGTGGCTGCGTTTGATGGAACAGTGGCTGCTTTGATGGGGCACAGTGAGGCTGTAATTGATGTCTTTTTTCTGAACTTTTTAGTTTGTTTGTGCCCCCCCCAAAAAAATTTGAGCACCAGCCGCAACTGGCATGTGCAAAGTGCTCCGTGCATGCTAAAATCAATGCAAACCCATTAAACTGTCCACATTTAGTGAAAGTGCATTAATTTGCAGATCATGATATTGCAATAAAGTGCTCCATCAATACTGAAATCAATGCAAACTTATTAAAGAGGAGTTCTGCCCCCACCCCCCAAAAACATTAAAACTCAGCTTCTACAAATACTGTAGCTGCTGACTTTTAATATTAGGAAACTACCTGTCCAGGGATCCCGCGATGTCGACACCTCAGCCAATTTTTGGATTGGCTCTTGGGTTTTGCCACCATTATTCATGGTAAGTGAAACCAGCCAGTTCCCTACTGCACATGTGCGAAGCGCATTGCACTTTCTGAATGGCCCACTGAAGGAAGGAGGAGGGGGGGCAAACTTCAGAGGGGGCAGCACAATATCCCGGGAGTGGGGAAAGGTACCTATCACAAACAAGTATCCGTTCCCCCCTCCCCCTGAAAGGTGCCAAATGAGCCTAAAGAGGAGGGGGTGTGGTTTACAGATGATAGGGTGGGACAGGAAGGACTGTGGCCTCTGCATGAAGGGGTGGGTCATATTTAAATTAGGGGGGTGCATGAGTTTAGTCAGGCCTAGGGCAGCACAAAACCTACCTAATTACACCACTGAGGTGAGGTTGAAAAAAGACTCAAGTCCATCAAGTCCAACCTATGTGTGTGATTATTGTATATCCGCGTATGCTGTGGTGAGTGAAGTGAATTCCACATCCTTGCTGCTCTTACAGTAAAGAACCCTCTACCCAGTCTAAGGTTAAACCTCTTTTCTTCTAATCTTACTGAGTGGCCATGTGTCTTATTAAATTCCCTTCCACGTAAAAGTTTTATCCCTTTTGTGAGGTCACCAGTATGCTATTTGTAAATTGAAATCATATCTCCTCTCAAGCGTCTCTTCTCCAGAGAGAATAAGTTCAGTGCTCATAATCTTTCTTCAAAACTAAGATCCTCCAATCCCTTTATCAGCTTTGTTGCCCTTCTCTGGACTTGCTCCATTTCCAGCACATCCTTCCTGGGGACTGGTGCCCAGAACTGGACAGCATACTCCAGGTGAGGCCAGAGCAGAGTCTAGTAGAGTGGGATAATTATAGCTTTATCTCTTGAGTTAATCCCCTTTTTAATGCATGCCAATATTCTGCTTGCTTTGTTAGCAGCAGGTTGGCATTGCATGCCATTGCTTAGCCTATCATCTACTAGGACCCCCAGGTCCTTTTCCTTTCTTGATTCCCCCAGAGGTTCTCCCTCCAGTCAGTAGATTGCATTTGTATTTTTGCCACCCAAATGCATTATTTTACATTTGTCCACATTAAACCTCATTTGCCATTTAGTTACCCACCCCATTAATTTGTTCAGATCTTCTTGCAAGGTTTCCACATCTTGCGGAGAAGTTATTGCCCTGCTTAGCTTAGTATCGTCCGCAAATACAAAGATTGAACTGTTTACCCCATCCTCCAGGTGGTTTATGAACAAATTAAATAGGATTGGTCCCAGCACATAACCCTGGAGGACCCCACTTTCCACCCCTGACCATTCTGAGTACTCCCCATTTATCACCACCCTCTGAACTTGCCTTTGTAGCCAGTTTTCAATCTATGTACTCACCTATGCCAATGGACCTTACTTTGTACAGTAAACATTTATGGGGAACTGTGTCAAATGTTTTTGCAAAATCCAGATACACCACGTCTATGGGCCTTCCTTTATCTGGATGGCAGCTTGTCTCCTCGTAGAATGTTAATAGATTGGTTTGGCAAGAATGATTCTTCATGAATCCATGATGATTACTGCTAATGATACAGTTTTCATTACTAAAATCTTGTATATAGTTCCTTATCATCCCCTCCAAGAGCTTACATACATGTCAGGCTAACTGGTTTGTAATTCCCACGGATGTATTTTGGGCCCTTTTTAAATATTGGTGGTACATTGGCTTTTCTCCAATCAGCTGGTACCATTCTAGGCATTAGACTGTCAGTAAAAATGAGGAACAATGGTCTGGCAATTACTTGACTGAGTTCCTTAAGGACCCTCGGGTGCAAGCCATCTGGTCCCGGTGACTTATTAATATTAAGTTTTCCAAGTCTATTTCTAATTCTGTCCTCTGTTAGCCATGAGGGTGCTTCCTGTGATTTGTCATGAGGATAAACACTGCAGTTTTGGTTACTGAAGCCCCACGATTCCCTAGTGAAGACTAAGGAGAAGAATAAATTCAATACCCTTGCCATCTTTCCATTCTTTCTAACCAGATCTCCTTCCTCATTCTTTATGGGGCCAATATGGTCTGCCCTCCCTTTTTTACTGTTTACATACTTAAAGAATTTCTTGGGATTTTTTTTGCTCTCCTCCGCTATGTGTCTTTTGTGTTCTATCTTAGCCGCCCTAATTGCACCCTTAAATTTCTTGTTGCATTCTTTGTAAAGTCTAAATGCTGATGATCCCTCAGCCTTGTATTTTTTTGAAGGCCTTCTTCTTTGCTTTTATATGCATTTTTACATTGGAGTTAAGCCATCCAGGACTTGTGTTCGCTCTTTTAACTTTATTTCCCAATGGCATGCACTGGCTAATGCCCTTATTTATTATGCTCTTAAAGTAAACCCATCTTCTTTGTTCCCAAGATTTTATCCCAATGTATATCTTCTAGCAACTTCATAGTTTAGGGAAGTTTGCTCTTTTGAAATTTAATGTCTTTGTATTCCCCTTATGTTTCATATTTGTGTGATTTATACTGAAGCTAATTGACCTGTGATCGCTGTTTCCTAAATTGCCCCTTATTTCCACATCCGTGATCAGGTCTGTATTGTTGGTAATCAGTGGGTCTAGTAAGGCATGTTTCTAGTTGGTGCGTCTACCATCTGACCCATGAAATTGTCCTGCAAGACATTTAGGAACTGGTAAGCCTTAGACGAATGCACGGTTCCTTGCGCCCAGTCTATGTCTAGATAATTAAAATCCCCCATTATGCTGCTAATCCAAATTGTGATAGGAGGTCCAACTCCCCCTCCTCCCTCAGTTTAGGGGGCCTATAGCATATTCCCGTAATTATTTTTTTATTATTGATATACAGGCATACCCTCCCCTTTTTTTTACCCTCCCTATCCCTGCGATAAAGGGGATAGCCTTGAATGGTTGCCAGCCAATCATGAGAGCTGTTGAACCAAGTCTCTGAAATTCCCACAAAATCAAAATCCTTCTCATACAACAGTATCTCTAGTTCTCCCATCTTGTCCGCCAGGCTCCTGGCATTGCTGAACATGGCACGTAGTTTAGACCGTCGCATACTGTCCTCTTATTGAGTGTTCCAAGATTGCAAATAGGACTTGTTAATATACTTACCTCTGGTTTATGTGCTTTATTCAACCTACCACTAATGCCCCCAATACTACCCTCTGGAATATGTTTCGCGCTGACTATCTCTATCTCTGGACCCTCCCCCCTGTTGCCTAGTTTAAAAGCCCCTCTAACTTTTCGGCCATCTTCACTCCCAGCAGATCTGCACCCTCCTCATTTAGGCGCAGTCCGTCCCTTCTATAGAACTGGTCATCGACTGTGAAGTCGGCCCAGTTCTCCAGGTACAGAAACCCCTCCTTACTACACCAGCTCCTCAGCCACTTGTTTACTTCCCTAATCTCCCTCTGCCTTTCTGATGTGGCCCAAGGTACCGGTAGTATTTATGAGAATACTACCTTGGAGGTCCTTTTCCTCTATTTAGCTCCTAAGTCCCTAAAATCATTCTTTAGGACACTCCATCTGCCTCTGACTTTGTCATTGATGCCAATGTGTACCATGACAGCCGGGTCTTCCCCAGCCTCTTCCAGGAGTCTGTTCACCAGATCCATGATGTGCCAAACCCGAGGGCTCGATAGACAGTATACTGTTCGGTGCTTCAGGTCTTTGTCACAGGTTGCCCTACTAAGAATTGAGTCCCCTACTACCAGAATTTGTCTTTCCTTTTGCTTCCCCCCACTCTCAATGGAGGAGTTATTCCCCTGGCAGCTAGGGGAGCCCCTCAGCTCCAGCAGTGCTGGTCCCTGACTGGTTTCACCAATGTCACTCAATGGAGGGATCCTTATTGGGATGTTCCAGCCCAGGATCGGCCTCCCTGGCACTTCCCCTCTAACCTTCCTAACTGTCACCCATCTACTCTTTTCTAGTGCCTGCACCTCTTTGTCACCATCCGCCTCTGTGCTGGTCGCTGCCGGCACCTGCCGGGTATGTTCCCGGCTCTCCTTTAGTATGGAGGGTCTTCTCAGTGCTGACAGTTGCTTCCCTAGATTCAGAACCTGGGCTTCCAGGGAAACAATGTGCCTACATTTTGCACGGCAGTATTCGCCCTCGATCAGATGATCAAGGAACGCATACATGCCACAAGATGTACACAGAGTCACATCTCCACACCCGCTGGACATCGTACCTACTAATTTAATGAGGATTGCGGATTATACCCTGTCCAAATTAACTAACAACTAGCTTCCTGACACTAATACTCAACAATACACAGGTACTCAACAATATGATACACAAGTACTCACAGCCCACATGCACCCACAGTCCACGTGCACTCGCAGTCCACGTGCTCTCGCAGCCCACGTGAACATATAGCCACGTGCACTCGCAGCCCACATGTACATACAGTCCACATGCACTCGCAGCCCACGTGTAAATACAGTCCACATGCACTCACAGCCCAAGTGTACATACAGTCCACATGCACTCGCAGCCCACATGTACTCGCAGTCCACGTGCACTCGCAGGCCCTTGTGCACTCGCAGTCCACATGCACTCGCAGCCTACGTGCACTCGCAGTCCACGTGCACTCGCCGCCCAGGTGCACTCGCAGCCCATGTGCATTGACAGCCCACATGCACTTGCAGTCCACGTGCACTTGCAGCACTCGTGTACTCACTGCCCATGTGCACTCACAATATACAGGCACATGCAATACTCAGGTACATGCAATACTCAGGTACTCACAATACTCAGGTACTCACAATACCCAGGTACTTGCAATACCCAGGTACTTGCAATAGTCAGGTACTCACAATACTCAGGTACACCCAATACTCAGGTACACACAAAACTCAGGTACTCACAATACTCAGGTACTCACAATACTCAGGTACACACAATACTGAGGTACTCACAATACTCAGGTACACACAATACTCAGGTACACACAATATTCAGGTACACACAATACTCACACACACTGTCAGTCAGGTTTTGTAGTTTGTGTCTCTGTGTCACTCTGCACAGCCTCCCCTTGTAATCTGACGCAAGCAGTTGGCCACTTTCAGTCCCGCTTCACTGATCAGCCTTACACTCTCCCTCCAGTCTGCACTTCACTTGTTCGCCGCTTCTCCCTGTCAGCCTTCCCACTGGATATCCTCCTGCCTCCTCTGGCTGCATCTGTGGGGTGATTACTGTCCTCAGTACACTCGCTCCCACACCACGATGTCCCGCTCTGCCACTGCTGTAGGTCCCCAGGTCACCCGCTGCCACTCTTGGTTGTGAGGGGGTCCGGTTCAGTTGTGGGGGGTCCGATCCAGTCATGGGGGATCTGATCCGGTCGGGGTGTGGGTCCATCTGCTGCGCTGACGCTCTTGGGGGGAAGTTGGTTCAATCCGGTCCTCTGCTCCCTGCTCACACACTCCCTCTCACTCCAGGCTTTCCCAGCACTGACTTCAGTGCCAAAAAACTCTGCAACAGCACCACCTACAGGCATCTTTCGTCTTTTCATAATGCAACTTGATGTCATACCTACTATTCAGTGAGTTAGCCACATAGAGTAAGTAACCAGTTGCCATTGCTATGGTCAAGATGTAGAGCCTACAAAATAATATACTGCTTCCTGAACACACTTATTTGGTAAAAAGAGATTTTGTTCAAAAATATTCATTAGAAAATGTCCCTGCTGCCTAATTTCAACAAGTATGAAATAAAGAATAATTTTTATGGGACCTCCAAAGTTTTCCAATTATTAGTTCCCCAATAGATCCTGCTGAACTGCCTGAAAGAAGAGCCACTCAGACTACAAAGGAAATACCATCCCACAGGCTGTCATACACTGTCAAAAAACACAACATCCTGGGAAGACATAGAAAAACTGCCAAAACATGCAGCCAATAAATTGAGAAAGCCAGCAGAAGAAGACTTAAAGTCACTTCAAGGAAATAAAATGTGGACACTCACAGAGCTCCCTCCTAACTGCAAAACCATAGGAAGTAAGTGGAATTTCAAAGTAAAGTCAGGCACAGAAGGGAATATCCACAAATACAAAGCCAGACTAGTTGCCAAGGGTTACTCCCAGAAATTCGTTGAAGATTACGATGAAACTTTGTAAAACACTCCACTATCAGAGCGCTTCTTAGCGTTGCAGCCGGGAGAGGCATGTAAGTTAAACTCCTAGATGTTAAAACTGCTTTCCTATATGGAGACATAAGGGAAGATCTTTACGTGGAGCAACCACCAGGATTTGAGCAAAGTGACAACATTGTGTATACACTTCAGAAGAGCATCTACGGTCTTAAGCAATCTGCAAGGATGTGGAATGAGAAATTGAACACAGTACTTACTAAAGAAGGATTCTCAAGAAGTAAACCAGACCCCTGTCTCTACTCCAAGACTCAAGGAGACAGATGGACATACATTCTCATCTATGTTGATGACATTATAACCTGTTTTGAACAAGAAGGGGATTACAATCAGATAGTTTAAAAGCTGAAAGAAAATTTTGAAATCAAAGAGCTAGAAAATCAGAAATCTTGGGACAATTCCATATGCAAGATGTAAAGTAAGTGAAAACTCCTATGGAACCAGGATATCAAAAGAGCTATCAAAAGAGCAATGAAGCAGAAAATTTGCTATTCACCAATGACATGTATCACAGAGCAAACGGTAAGCTGCTATATATTGCTACTGTGACAAGACCAGACATAGTCGCAGCAGTGGGCACACTATGCAGGAAAGTTTCAGCTCCCTGTTAGCATGGTTGAAACGCAAAGAAAAAGAGTGATACAGTACCTCAAAGGAACAGTGCAGATGAAGTTACAGTTACCAGCAACATCCAATCCAAATCTGGTCAGACATGTGGATGCTGATTTGGCCGGGGACTGCACAGACTGCAAATCCACAAACGGATTCATCTTCCAGTATGGGGAAGGAACCAAAAATTGGTCTAGTTGAAAGCAAACAACTGTTGTTCTATCTTCAACTGAAACAGAGTACATTGCAGCAGCACATGCATGTCAAGAAGCAATATGGATTTGTCAACTTTTTGTGGACATTGGGATAGAACATGTCAAAATCATTTCCCATTTTTGAAGACAACCAGGGATGTATAAAGCTTATGCACTCAGAAAGGGTCAATACTAGGACCAAACACATCAACGTCAAATATCACCTACTAAGGAACAATCAAGAGCAAGGTGTTATTGACATTCCATACTGCCCATCAGAGGAAATGACTGCCGATGCACTCACCAAGCATTTGTTGAAGGAACATCATAGTTATATCCAAAAGAAGCTAAATATAATTTGACAAAGCACATGCTGTTCAGAAGGGGTGTTGAAAGAAACAACAGCATGTAATGTAAAGCAGCTTTCTAATGTGACTATAAACTATATTAGCAGGTGGCACTGCAGTGTTATAATGTGTATTCTCTGTGGTAATGTAATAACGGGATGTATTGTCTGTATCTACGTGTGTTCTCCTGTTTCCTGCAAGACATGATAAAGACATCCTTTATGAAAGTAAAGTATTCTCTGCATACAACAAGCTTCCAAACGCATGATTCAATAACCTGCTAATATATATGTCCCCTAGCAAAATCATAAATTACTTTCTCCCTATTTGTCATACTTGCTCAAATTGAATCAGATCTGGCTTCTATTTGGCCACTTAGGCCATCTTATACAGCTCAAGGAGAATTGTACATCATTACCACCACAAAGTTCTTGCAGTTGTTGAGTTGTTTATCCTTAAAAAAAAAAAAAAAGTTTTAGGAACTTTTGTCTGCAATTATACATGATTTCTGCAGTTTGTTTTTACAAACATAAATCTTGCACAAATGATGTCCTTACCTTTATGAAAGTACATATCTGCAAATGAAAATACAACATCTGTGGCCAATAAATCAATTGTTAAATCATATGGTTAGCAAAATATAGTCAAGCATATATACATTTTTGCTTATACACAGTTTAAAATAAATATATTAAAAAAAAAGTTTAAGGAATTTATAAAGCTACATTTTTAATGGCTGTTGCACAGCATAAAAAAGTATGCATGGAAGACACTGGAACATCCCATGGTGATAATTAATTATGAAACACTTGTTTTCTATATCTTAACCACTTGGTGCCCAGATTTCTCTGGAAAAGGTGTTGATGAAACCCACTCCCCCACCAGAAGAGGAGGAAGCCCACACTCCTCTAATGCTCAAGTCTGATTGCCAGATTAAGGTACTCACCGAGGCCAAGATGCAGAGAGCAGTTCACTTATGTGACTAAGCGCACTCCACCCCCTGGAGATGGTACAGAGGGTGAATTGCACAAAGAGGCACAAGCTACCAACAGGATGGGCAGATCTTGCATGAAGGTCAGCAAGGAGCTGGATAGTTGTGCAGGTGCTGGTAGGTGTTTGACCCAGCGGGTCAGTAGGAAAACAAAGTCCAGGACAGGCTGGAAGCCAGGGTACAAGGCTGGGAGAAAACCAAGAGCAGGCTGAGGGTCAAACACAGGAGACAACAGAATAATCAAAAAGCAGGCAGAGGGTCAAGGCACTGGAGACTGAAGACAAATCTGGGTCACAGGCTGAGGGTCAAGGCACAGGAGACAGAAGGCAAACCTGGGTATAGGCTGAGGGTCAAACACCAGAGGTAAACAGAGTCTGTTAAACAAGCCAGGGGTCAGGTCCAGGAGAGAATCAGAGTATTTCAAGGCAATCTGGGTCACAACAGGTAATCGATCAGCAGGAAACAGGAACAAGATCACAGGGAAGCTGAGAGACAAACCAGCAATTTGCTGAACAGCCAGGCAGCTTTTATAGGCCGGCAGAGGATTCACGTTATGTGTGCACTAGTGCGCATGTGCGCGTGCTGTTCAACTGAACCGCTAACGTGCATGCGCCGAAGTGCCGTTCCGCCGCGCATGCGCACAGGGAAATGGCGAAGCTGACAGGATTGACTGTTTTTTTCCCTGACAGTGCCCCCCCAAGGGGTGGCCTCTGGACGCCCAAACTTGCCATTAACTCTGGATGTTCCTGGTGGAAGGCTTTGATCAACCGTGGAGCATGTAGGTTCCCAGAGGGTTCCCAAGAGTTATCTTTGGGGGATACCCCTTCCATTTTATCAAATACTGGAGTTGTCTACCAGTCTTTCTGCAGTTTAGTATGGCTTCTATTTCAAATTCGTTCTCTCCATTAACCTCAGGAGGAGGAGGAGGAGGTTCCTCTCTTCCAAGAAATGGACTGGGGACCACTGGTTTCAGGAGAGATACGTGAAATACTGGGTGTATCCTACAGGAGCCAGGTAATGCTATCTCGAAGGCCACAGGATTCACCATTCTTTTAATCTTGAATGGCCCTATGAATCTAGGGCCCAATTTTCATGAGGGACAAGGTAACCTGAGATTGGTGGCAGATATCCAAACTTTCTCACCTATTTTGAAGTCCGGGTTTCCTTTCCTTCCTTTGTCGTAATACTTCCTGTAACTGTCTTGAGCCTTTTGCATAGTCTCCTGGATCTTCTGGAAATTTGATTTAATAGAAGTTATTCGATCTTGAACGGCAGGGACTGAGGTTTCAGGGACGGAGTCTGGAAGAAAAGAGGGATGAAAACCGAAATTCGACCAAAAAGGTGTTTGGTTAGTAGCTGTATGTATGGAATTATTGTAAGCAAATTCTGTGTAGGGCAGAAGGGAAAACCAATCATCCTGGGAGCTGGAACAAAAACAATGGAGATATTGTTCTAGGGTTTGGTTTGTTCTCTCAGTCTGTCCATTGCTCTGGGGGTGGTATGCGGAAGAGAGACAAACCTTAATTTCCAATGACTTGCAGAGCTCCTTCCAAAAAATTGGGTAAAAAAAAGGTAAATTGGGTGCCTCTATCCGAGACGATACTAACAGGTACCCATGCAGCCTTACTATCTCTTTAATAAAGATGTTGGTTGTGTCCAGAGCAGAGGGAGTGCCTATCATGGGTAAGAAGTGTGCCATCTTTGAGAGATGGTCAACAATGACCAGAATGGTGGTAAATCCTGCTCAGGGTGGCAAATCGACAATAAAGTCCATAGAAACTTATGCCCATGGCTGTTCCATTACTGCGCTGGCAAGAAATGCATGAGGAAACATATTCTTTACAGTCCCACCTCCAACCAGGCCACCAAAAGGAACGGGAAATTAACTCTGAGGTTTTTGCGTTCCAAAACGACCGGCCAGTTTATGATCATGAAAGGTTTTTAAAATTAAAGGTCTTACTTCCAGTGGAACAAAAATCTTATTCCAGGCCCAAAGCAAGTCGTTGCGCCTCTCCAAGGAGGGTACCTCTGGGTCAGTACAGTGACTGGATGCTGTTTTGATAGCGGCTGTCAGATCGGATTGAGTAAGAAGAAAAAAATTTTGTGGTGACAAAATGGTACTGGGCTCCGTTAACTGGAGAGGTTCTGGAAACATCCGGGAGAGTGCGTCCACTTTCCCATTTTTGGAACCAGGTCTGTATGAGATGTGGAAGTTGAACCTGGAGAAAAAGAGTGCCCATAATGCCTGTCGGGGTCTTAAGCGTTTGGCTGTCCTAAGGTACTCCAGGATCTTGTGGTCAGTAAAAATTGTGATAGGATGGGACGCACCCTCCAGCAGATATCTCTATTCCTCCAGAGCTAATTTGATGGCTAACAATTCCCGGTCACTGACATCATAATTCTTCTCTGGGGGACTTAGTTTCTGGGATGCAAAGGCTACAGGATGCAGGAGTGCCTTAGGACCCCGTCTTTGAGAGATAATAGCTCCAGTGGCAGTTTCGGAGACATCTACCTCCAATACAAATGGCAGAACTGGGTCTGGATGCTGTAAAATTGGTGCAGAAATGAAAAGAGTCTTCAGTTTGAAAAAGGCTTCTTGAGCCTCTTGGGACCACTGAAAACGACTGTGTTGACGGGTTAACTGAGTGATGGGTGAGACAATGGATGAAAAACCTATAATAAATCTCCGATAGAAGTTAGCGAAGCCTATAAATCGTTGCACTCCCTTCTTGTCTACCGGAGCAGGCCATTCTTGGGTCGCCTTGATTTATTGTGGGTCCATAGCGACCCCTTCAGTGGAGATGACAAACCCTAGAAATTGGACAAAAGTTTTTTTCAAATTCGCATTTTTCAGCCTTGAGGTACAGTCTATGTCTCCTGAGGATTGTGAGAACTTTTTTCACATGGATTCGGTGTAATTCAATGGTGGCAAAAAAATAAGGATGTCATCCAAGTAGACGACTACAAAATTGTCAAGATAATCTCGAAAAATATAGTTTACCAGATGTTGAAAAGTGGCTGGGGCATTGCACAGCCCAAAAGGCATCACTAGGTATTCGTAGTGCCCAAATCGGGACCTGAAGGCGGTTTTCCATTCATCACCAGCACGAATTCGAATAAGGTTATAGGCGCCCCGTAAGTCTAACTTGGAGAAAATTCGGGCAGTCCGGAAATGCTGGAATAACTTTAGGATGAGTGGAAGTGGGTATCAGTTTTTGATAGTTATCTTGTTGGGTTCTCTGTAGTCGATGCAAGGTCTTAGAAAGCCATCTTTTTTCCCCACAAAGAAAATACCGGCTCCAGCCAGAGAAGAGGAATGGTGAATGAAGCCTTTTTCCAAGTTCTCATCAATGTAAGCTTTAAGAACCTCCAACTCTGCTTCAGACAGGGGGAATATGCGTCCGAAAGGAATCTCAGAGCCAGGTAACAGTTCAATAGGGCAATTGTAGGATCGGTGAGGTGGTAGACCTTCAGCTTTTTTCTTATCAAAGACGTCTTTGAATTTGAGGTATACTGGAGGAATGTGCTGGAGATTGTCAGGTACCGGAACCACTGTCAGGCAGGAAGCTGGAGCTGGAACAAGACAATGCTGGGAGCAATAGGTAGAGGAGAAGGAGATCTCTTTCTTATTCCAGTTAATTTGGGGATCATGGGCTTGCAGCCAGGGAAGCCCCAAGATGATAGGAAACATGCAAAAAGTATCCCAAACAGGGAGGGATAGAGAAAAGCTAAGCTAACGGAAGAACAAAAAACTGGTATATGTATCAAAAGTGAAAATTTATTGGCATAAACACAAGTAACAGTTAAAAGGGTAGTGACCCAATGTAGTACTGTACCTAGTAAAATATCGCCAACCACCTGTAGAGGCTGGTCTGTCGCGACCACAGATAGGGGGAACAAAACAACATTAAACAAAGACATAAAACATAGATAGCGTCCGGACGCACAGTGAATTGGTGTCAGCCTTGTTGTCCACCGTGGGAAGTAGAACAGCAATTGCTGAGTGGGGCTCCAAGGCCGACATCAATCCCTGATGTGGAAGGGCTCTGGGGGGGTGATGGGGGACTGGGAACAGCAGAGAAGGTCATGAAATATCCACAGGGCGTCTGGGGGGCTCAACGTTGGCACCAGCTGGTGGAGGTGTCTTGCCGGTGTCCACAGGACAACAAGTCCGGACAGTCTGAAGTAAGGGGCAAAATTACTGAAGTTCAGTGCTGTGTGAAAGTGTATCACAAATGCAGCAAATTGTTAGAGGTGACCAGTGGTCCGGAATGTCCTGGACTAGATGTATTCTCATAGAGCCGGGGGCAATAAGCTGTTTGTAAAGTACACCACTGGTATGAATGAATGAAACTATATCAAAAGTTGTAAACAGCCATGGTACATTACCACCCCAGGTCATTGAAGGATGCCGTCATTTGCTTCTGGAGTTGACGTCTTCCTGTGTAAGAGTCCTGCCGTCATGAAGTCACATCAGCGCTAAGCGGTATCTATAATAGAAGGCATTGCACTGTATGTAGAGTACAAGTGGGCTGGCATCTATAAGGAAGCATATGTAGAACAGCCATCCAGGTATGCGGCCTCCTCTGTGTCCTTCTCTGTTCTCCGTGAGTAGCTCCGTGATCAGCTTTCTCCCATGGGATAACGAGCCCATAGACACCAATAGGGAATTGCGTCTGAGCGTGGTGTCTGGGCGGACATGACGTCAACGCGTTTCACATTTGGGGGTGTATAGCTTCATCTGGACATGATAGGTGGTGTATGAGGACTCCTTTTAAAGTGACATTCCTACCTCGGGTACGCCCACCTGGGATGGTCGGTAACAGAAAGGAGGGGCTATCCCTGTGCTGTGAGCTGACCCGACTACTGTGATCCGTTTAACGTTACTCATCTGAGAGTGTACTGAATCCCTTTTATTCTGTATTACTCAATTACCAACACGTCGCTGGTATGGAATGGTTGGAAATCCAGGCATGGTGTTGAAAGACAATAAAGTGCCAGACAGTGAATAGCATCAATGGACTGAGGTCATCCATTGTGCATAGAGGGCTATATAATTTAAAATCAAAAGAAGGGGGGAGGACAAATAGGGGTGGGGAACAGGGAGGGGGAGGGTAATGGGGAAAAGGGGGGAGGGGAAGGAGGAAAAAACAAAAAACTAGGACACTACACAGACACAAGTCAGGCCACAGTGAGATGGGTGTATGGGCAGTTAGGGATAACCCGGGATGCCCACCTCCCCACCCCTGCACATACAGAAGCAGCAAAAATTGCTGCATGGACCAGGAGGGACAAGGCAATCTGTTATGCCAAGTCCCCGGAGTTGGTCCAAAGGACACCTAGACCTAAGTCCCAAGGAAGGGTTGTAGATTTAGTTCCGTGTTAAGACCCATGGGCACAAGGGAGCCCAACCGGAAGATCCACCGTTTTTCCTGCTGCTGAAGTATCTGGTCAAAGTCTCCTCTTCTTGAGGAGAGGTTGAGGACATAAATATCCTTAACTCGCATACCAAAGAGTTTGCAATGGTGGAACTGGGCAAAGTGCCTGGCCACCGGTTTATCCAGATTCTTTTCTTCTATTTCTCTCATATGCTCACCCAGACGAATTCTAAGTTGTTGTTTTGTTTTGCCTATATACATCTTGTTGCATGGGCAGGTAATCATATAGATTACCCTCTTGGTGGCACAGTTAACCAAGTTCTGTGAAACTCCATTTTGTTTTGGGAGACACTAATGACTGCGGCTCTGTGAACAAATGGGTATACTTGGCAATGCCCACAGGGGAACATCCCCTTAGTTCTAGGGAATTGGGATAACCAAGTAGTGTCCATGCTCTTAATATGTTCTGATTGGATAAGGCTGTCACTTAAATTGTGTGCCCTCCTTGCTGTCATTTTTGGGGAAGGCCCCACTATTTGTGCTAGGCCAGGGGTTTTTGTCAGGATCCCCCAGTGTTTTTGTAGTATGGATCTTACAGTATCCCACTGGGTACCAAACTGTGTAATGATCCTTACGGGGCCTGAATCAGTGGTAGGAGGAGGGGAAGTGGGAGAGATCTTGTCAGGTTTTAATAGAAGGGCAGATCGTTCCCGTTCTGCTGCCTTCCGCTTCGCCCTGCGGATCTGTTTGTGGGAGTACCCACGTTCCCAAAAGCGTCGATATAAATCATCGCTTTCCCGTCTGTAGTCCTCTGCCTTAGTACAGTTTCGTTTGATGCGAAGGAATTGGCCCACCGGGATGCCATCCTTCAACCATCGTGGGTGATGGCTGTCGGCTCGCAGAAGAGTGTTGGCCGAGGTCTCCTTTCGGTAGGTATGAGTTACCGAGGAGAGGTCCTCAATGCCTATGAATAGAGTGAGGAGATAGGGGAGGAAGATTCAGGCCCTCATAAGAGACAATCTAAACTTAATATTAGATCTAACAAGATGCCCCCCTAAGCAAAAACAAATGGCTGACCCTCTTCCTTGACCTTATACAAATTGATTTGGCCAAAGTCAACTGGGAACCTAAGATTATTGATAACCTTTACCCTGAGGAACGCAGAGCCATTAGGGAACTCACTGAAGCGCAGAAGCTGATAATAAAAGACAGCGATAAAGGGGGTAATGTGGTCCTCCTTAATGAGAAAGACTATAAGAGGGAAGTGTTCCTCCTCCTAGGAGACACTAACACATACAGAAAATTATCCACAGATCCCTTCCCCAAACTTATCCTCAACCTCAATACTATGCTGAGCCTCGCAGGGGAGGAGGGTCTCTTAAGCAAGCGTGAGTTAGACTACCTAATAGTGGAGGAATTTAATATACCCATTTTCTACGCCAGCCCCAAGGTACACAAGTCCCTAGACAATCCCCCAGGGAGACCCACCGTCTCGGCCATAAAAGGACCCTTGGAGAGAGTTGGCAAGTACCTTAACAACCTCCTCAAAGACATGGTCACAGACCTCAGATCATACGTCAAGGATACCGGTGACGTCCTGGGTCACATAGCTGAGATTGACCTATGTGGGCAACCCCTACTCGTGGGGATCGACGTGGAGTCACTTTACACCTTGTTCCCCCACGAGTGGGACATCAAGGCTGTGGAGACGTTCCTTGAGAAACATTTCCAGAACTGTGGACCCCAAATGAGTTCCTGGTGGACCTCCTCACCTTCGCCCTGCACAATAATTACTTTCAATTTCTATCTAACTTTTACCAACAAATCAATGGCACCTCCATGGGTGCACCCTGGGCCCCAGCATATGCCTGTTTGCACCTGGGACTGTGGGAGGAGGACCTGGTCTATACCTCGCCAATGTACCTGAGCCATGTGCATACATGGCTCAGGTACCTTGACGACATGTTGGTCATATGGATGGGTGATGAGGAATCACTCAGGGAATTTATTGGGATCCTCAATTGCAATGATCACAACATCAAATTGACCTTTGTCTGTGATCACAAAAGGATTTCCTCTTTGGACCTATCCATAGGCACTGAGGACCTCTCCTTGGTAACTCATACCTACCGAAAGGAGACCTTGGCCAACACTCTTCTGCGAGCCGACAGCCATCACCCACGATGGTTGAAATTGGTCCCGGTGGGCCAATTCCTTCGCATCAAACGAAACTGTACTAAGGCAGAGGACTACAGACGGGAAAGCGGTGATTTATATTGACGCTTTCTGGAACGTGGGTACTCCCACAAACAGATCCACAGGGCGAAGCGGAAGGCAGCAGAACAGGAACGATCTGCCCTTCTATTAAAACCTGACAAGATCTCTCCCACTTCCCCTCCTCCTACCACTGATTCAGGCCCCGTAAGGATCATTACACAGTTTGGTACCCAGTGGGATACTGTAAGATCCACACTACAAAAACACTGGGAGATCCTGACAAACACCCCTGGCCTAGCACAAATAGTGGGGCCTTCCCCAAAAATGACGGCAAGGAGGGCACGCATTTTAAGTGACAGCCTTATCCAATCAGAACATATTAAGAGCATGGACACTACTTGGCTGTCCCAATTCCCTAGAACTAAGGGGATGTACCCCTGTGGGCATTGCCAAGTATGCCCATTTGTTCACAGAACCGGAGTCTTTAGTGACTCCCAAAACAAAATGGAGTTTCACATAAAGAACTTGGTTAACTGTGCCACCAAGAGGGTAATCTATATGATTACCTGCCCATGCAACAAGATGTATATAGGCAAAACAAAACAACAACTTAGAATTCATCTGGGTGAGCATATGAGAGAAATAGAAGAAAAGAATCCGGATAAACCGGTGGCCAGGCACTTTGCCTAGTTCCACCATGGCAAACTCTCTGGTATGCGAGTTAAGGGTATTTATGTCCTCAACCTCTCCTCAAGAAGAGGAGACTTTGACCAGTTACTTCAGCAGCAGGAAAAATGGTGGATCTTCTGGTTGGGCTCCCTTGTGCCCATGGGCCTTAACACGGAACTAAATCTACAACCCTTCCTTGGGACTTAGGTCTAGGTGTCCTTTGGACCAACTCCGGGGACTTGGCATAACAGATTGCCTTGTCCCTCCTGGTCCATGCAGCAATTTTTGCTGCTTCTGTATGTGCAGGGGTGGGGAGGTGGGCAGCCCGGGTTATCCCGGACTGCCTATACACCCATCCCACTGTGGCCTTTCCTGTGTCTGTGTAGTGTCCTAGTTTTTTTCTTTTTTCCTCCTTCCCCTCCCCTCCCCCTCTTTCCCCATTACCCTCCCTGTTCCCCACCCCTATTTTTCCTTTCCCCCTCCCCCCTTCTTTTGATTTGAAATTATATAGCCCTCTATGCACAATGGATGACCTCAGTCCACTGATGCTATTCACTGTCTGGCACTTTATTGTCTTTCAACACCATGCCTGGATTTCCAACTACTCCATACCAGCGATGTGTTTGGAATTGAGTAACACAGAATAAAAGGGATTCAATACACTCTCAGATGAGTAATGCTAAATGGATCACAGTAGTCCGGTCAGCTCACAGCACAGGGATAGCCCCTCCTTTCTGTTACCGACCATCCCAGGTGGGCGTGCCCGAGGTAGGAACGTCACTTTAAAAGGAGTCCTCGTACACCACCTATCACGTCCAGATGAAGCTACACACCCTCAAATGTGAAACGCGTTGACGTCATGTCCGCCCGGACACCACGCTCAGATGCAATTCCCTTTTGGTGTCTATGGGCTCGTTATCCCATGGGAGGAAGCTGATCACGTGATCGCACGGCACTCACGGAGAACAGAGAAGGACACAGACGAGGCCACATACCTGGATGGCTGTTCTACATATGCTTCCTTATAGATGCCAGCCCACTTGTACTCTACATACAGTGCAATGCCTTCTATATAGATACCGCTTAGCGGTGATGTGACTTCATGACGGCAGGACTCTTACACAGGAAGACGCCAACTCCAGAAGCAAATGACAGCATCCTTCAATGACCTGGGGTGGTAATGTACCATGGCTGTTTACAACTTTTGATATAGTTTCATTCATTCATACCAGTGGTATACTTTACAAACAGCTTATTGCCCCCGGCTCTACGAGAACACATCTAGTCCAGGACATTCCGGACCAATGGTCACCTCTAACAATTTGTTGTATTTGTGATACACTTTCACACAGCACTGAACTTCGGTAATTTTGCCCCTTACTTAAGACTGTCCAGACTTGTTGTCCTGTGGACACCGGCAAGACACCTCCACCAGCTGGTGCCAACATTGAGCCCCCCAGACGCCCTGTGGATATTTCATGACCTTCTCTGCTGCTCCCAGTCCCCCATCACCCCCCCGAGCCCTTCCACCTCAGGGATTGATGTCGGCCTTGGAGCCCCACTCAGCAATTGCTGTTCTACTTTCCACGGTGGACAACAAGGCTGATACCAATTCACTGTGCGTCCGGACGCTATCTATGTTTTATGTCTTTGTTTAATTTTGTTTTGTTCCCACTGTCTGTGGTTGCGACAGACCAGCCTCTACAGGTGGTCAGCAATATTTTACCAGGTACAGTACTACATTGGGTCACTACCCTTTTACCTGTTAATTGTGTTTATGCCAATAAATTTTCACTTTTGATACATATACCAGTTTTTTGTTCTTCCGTTAGCCCCGCTTTTCTCTATCCCCTCCTGTTTGGGATACTTTTTGCATTGTCTTATTTTGGGGTTGAAGTGCAATTACAGTGACCTTTTTAGGCATATACTGCCCACATAGGAGTCAAGCCTCTTCTCTCTCATATACTTTTGATAGGAAACATGGGAGAACTGATGAGGTCAAAGCATAAGGACTCTCGGTGACCGGAGTCTGTGGCGGTAAGGATGGGTTGATTTTCTTGTGAGACTGGTCCGGAACAAGGCAGGGATCCATCAGCCAGATGGACCAGAAGGTTTTGTTTCTTATTCTGGAACGGAATAAGTCCGCAGTACAGGCATAGGTTGGCTTGGCGTCTCCGTTGCCTTTCATCAGGGGTAAGAGGAGATCGGACCAGTCCTAGTTGCATGGGCTCTCCTTCCGGAGCAGAGGTGGCTGAAGGAACTGGGAGTGGTGGATAAGCAGAAGAAGCTTTATGGAGCATCCAGCTGGGTCGGGGAGCCTGGAAGCGCTCGGAGCGCCGCTCCTGAATGCACCTGTCTAGCTTAGTAGCTAATTGAATTAAGTCCTCTAAAGAAGCAGGGGTCTCAACCCAAGCCAGCTCATCTTTAAGGACTTCCAAGAGTCATTGGCGGTATTGGTATCTGAGAGCGGCCTCGTTCCACCCGGTGTCAGCTGACCATTTACGGAATTTAACAGTATAGTCCTCAACTGGTCTCCTTCCTTGAAACAAAGTGTGTAAGGTGGCTTTGGCTGTGGCGGTGCGTTGTGGGTCGTCATGTAGTTGGCCCATAGACTCAAAAAAGGTATCCATGGAATTTAATAGAGGACTCCATGAGGCTGTGAGCCCAGGCCTGTGGCTCTTCGGACAGTAGGGAGATGATGAAACCAACCTTCACGATTTCAGAAGAAAAAGTCCTGGGTTGAAGAGCTAGGTACAAGGAGCAGGCGTTCTTGAATGCTCTGAATTTCTTTCGGTCACCCGCAAAGCGCTCCGGTGTGGGGACCCTAGGTTTGGGAACAGCCATCATTACAGCAGGGCTAGACTGGACCTGAGAAGAGGAGGCCCCACCTGAGGGTGCTGGAGCTGCAGATGTTGGTGCAGGTATCCTGGCAAGTTGCTGAAGACGACCGTCAATTTGGACGTAGCCCTCTTGTAATTTCTGGACTGCTTCTGTGAGGGCTGTGACCTGCTGGCACAGTACTTCAAGAGGAGGACACGCTCTGTTGGCCTCTGACATGGCTGATTTGTACTGTCAGATTAAGGTACTCACCGAGGTCAAGATGCAGAGAGCGGTTCACTCTTGTGACTAAGCGCACTCCACCCCCTGGAGATGGTACAGAGAGTGAATTGCACAAAGAGGCACAAGCTACCAGCAGGATGGGCAGATCTTGCGTAAAGGTCAGCGAGGAGCTGGATAGTTGTGCAGGTGCTGGTAGGTGTTGGACCCAACAGGTCAGTTGGAGAACAAAGTCTAGGACAGGCTGGAAGCCGGGGTACAAGGCTGGGAGAAAACCAAGAGCAGGCTGAGGGTCAAACACAGGAGACAACAGAATAATCCAAAAGCAGGCAGTGGGTCAAGGCACTGGAGACTGAAGACAAATCTGGGTCACAGGCTGAGGGTCAAGGCACTGGAGACAAAAGGCAACTCTGGGTACAGGCTGAGGGTCAAACACCAGAGGTAAACAGAGTCCGTTAAACAAGCCGGGGGTCAGGTCCAGGAGAGAATCAGAGTAGGTCAAGGCAAAACAAGATCACAGGGAAGCTGAGAGACAAACCAGTAATTTGCTGAACAGCCAGGCAGCTTTTATAGGCTGGCAGAGGATCCACCTTATGCATGCGCTAGTGCATAAACCGCGAACGTGCGTGCGCCAAAGCGCCGTTCCGCCGCACATGCGCGCAGGGAAACAGCAAAGCTGACAGGATTGATCCTGTTTTTTCCCTGACACTGATTCTGGGGAGGAGGAAGAAATGTGTAGGTCACAGCAACCATTTTCTTCCACTCACACCCTTTCTAACCTGTTTGAGGTTGAAAAATTAGATATCTTAAAAAATAAACATTTATGGGGGCGTGGTGTCTGAGCAGCAAGATGGCTGCACTTTCCTGAAGCTCCGCTCGGCCGCCTAGGTAAGCCACGCCATCGGAGCCATCGATAGCCCCACACCGCTTCTGAAACCTCCATTGTGCAGTCAGAGAGCAGCAGCATGACACGCCACTGAAAAGCCCCACCACAGCCCTGTAAATTGGCCAGATTCTTCAATAAGGTAGGTTGTAGGCTGCGGCTACAACAAAATGGCAGCGATCGTGGGCTACATCATAATGGCAGTGATCGCGGGCCACGATCGCAGCATCTAGCAGGGCCCTGTGCCTCACAAGGGCAATCTAGCAGCCCACCTAGACCCCAGGACAGTGGAGACTCATCAGCACCATCTACACCCACCACCCGCAGCCCATCCAAGTCAAAGCCGCACAGGGATTCTCCTCACAGGACCCTACAACACCCCAGTATGGAAGTGAGCATGGCACACACTCAGCAAACAGGGACTCCCTAAAATGCCACAGATCCCATATCTGCCTTCCCAACCCAGGGGCAACCAGTGTCAGACACTGTACTTAAAGAGATGCTCCTCTCCCTGCGATCATCACTGCACTCCGACATGATGACATGCATTCAGCAGTTTAAAGGGAACTCCCTTGATCTGGGTGATAGATGATCAAGGGGTTAATATGGCGCACAATGGATGTAGCTGAGTCCATATAACTAAAAAGGGTGGGGGGAAGGGGGTGGGTTGGGGGTTCCTGAGAGGGGGAACTTGGTGGTGGTAGTTAATGTTTCACAACAAGTTCAGGTGTTAGTCCATGTAAGGATAAAATGATGCTGAATAAATGGAAGGCAGCCAGTCTATAAAAGCTAGAAGACGCTCTGGAACAATAAAAAAGAAAGAAGGACGGCGCTCCACGGAGGATCCATGACCGACATCTTGGCCGCCCGGTGGCTCTGAGGACCCTCAGCACCACCGGAACAGCTACCAGGACCCAGGTCACAGGACTCACATCCCAGGAACCCCCCCACTGGCCCGTGACACCCACATCCCCCCAGAGCACGCGGATGAAACTACTTTACATGCTGGTCTTTAGCAACTCAAATGTAAATGTTTTTATCTATTGTAATAAATATTTTGAACATACATGCTGCACTTAGAGGGCGCCGTCCTTCTTTCTTTTTTATCTGGGTGATAGAGTAGATAAGATGGAGTCCTCCATGTGTGAATATACATCTTCATACAATACCATGGTTGAGGCTCATGCAGCACACTCTGAAGAAATCGCATGGTTAAGGGACAAGGTAGCTGACCTAGAAGACAGGTCTAGGAGAAATAACATTAAGCTCAGAGAGGTTCCTGAGTCTGTGCTTGACTCCCAGCTGCAACAGTTTGTCCATGACCTATTGTCCTCCCTGGTCCCATCCCTGACGAACCTGAATCTAGCTATTGACAGGATCCATAGACTGCCTAAGCCCTCTTTCCTCCCCGACAATGTACCACAGGATGCTACTGAGAGTGTATTTCTTCCAAGCTGAAGAGATGATTGTTTCTCACAAAGCAGCTGGCCTCCCGGAGCTTTTTTTTGCGATTCAACTGTTTCCCGACCTCTCACAGCATACTCTACAATGGCAAAGGAACTTAGCAACAATTACCAAAGCACTGCGTAACCACAAAATTCTCTACAAATGGAGATATCCTGCCACGCTCTCCATCACCTACAATGGAGCGACAGTGAGAATAACTACCCTGAAATTAGGGTCTCTGTGCCCTGCAGCAACGGGGTATCAAAACCTGACCCCCCTCCTGTGGCCTCCCACCATCATCAACCCGAAACCCTGATCTCTGTTTGGCAGGTGGTCTCCCGCAAGCGGTCACCCAAAAAGAAAACAACAGATGGCTCCTAATCTATCTCAGTCACACAGACACCCACACACCCTGGCTGAGGAAATGTTTGATTGATTCCCTAGGTCCCCTCTTCAAGTGAAGAAGCAGATTTCTCTGCTCCCAGTCTCTCCAAGGGACATCTAGTTATGTTCTTGTTTTTTAGAATGTTCAAACGGTTATACAAAGTTCGCATTACTCATCATTCCTGTTTTTCCAGTACGAGTCCTCTGGTTCCATGTATTGTGCCATCTTTGAGCAAAACACCTGATGGGTATATAACCACTGACCCCGGACACGCCTCTACTCACTGGTATCACCATGACCCTGAAATGCCTTTACCATAACGTAAAGGCCTCAACCACCCTGCCAAGAGGTTCTTCCTCTGGAAAGAGGCAAACAAGACCAAGGCAGACATAGTATACAGGAGACTTGTTTCTATAATGCGTCCTCCCCTATCTGCTCACAAAGAGACTATCCACACATCTTCATGGCCAGGGCTTCAGAGAAGAAACGGGGTGTCTTGCTAGCCATCAACAAGTCAGTGTCCTTTCAACTCAAACAATCACACCTAGACTTGAATGGCAGATTTATCATCATTATGGGCGACCTTAACTCCAAGCCGTACACTTTGGTCAACATATACGCCCCAAACTCACATTAACTCAGGTTCCTGAAAAAAGTCTTCAAGACCATTGCTTCGTGCAGGTATGGCCATCTATTGATGTGTGGGGATTTCAATCTCACAGTGGATCTACATATGGACTTCAGCTCTCCCACCAAAAGACGTTCCCCCTCATTGAGGGACATATTCCACAAAGAGGAGGTTAATGATGTCTGAAGGTGTCAACACACCAATGAGAGAGACTGTACATTTTTCTCCTCTAGACTTCATACTTACTCCTGCATTGACATGTTTGTATCAGATAAGTGGCTACTCCAGAGAATTTCTTCCTCTTCCATCTTAGATATAACATGGTCAGACCATGCTGCTATTGTGGTTACGATAGAAGAGAAGGAACCTACTCACAGGTCCTCAATTTGGCGCTGTAATGTGAAAACTTTGCAAGATGATGTTTCATCCAAAGCTATTCTTCAGCATCTCAGGGAATTCTTTTCCACCAATGTAAACTCAGTCTCAGGCCCTTTCATCTTATGGGCGGCACACAAGGCCTTTTTCTGGGAATATGTATACAGCAAAGTTCCAGAGCCAAGAAACAATACAACTTTACCCTTACTAAACTCCTATCTGACATACATGACTTGGAAGTCAGTAATAAATCCACACCCTTCCACACCACCTCTTCCTCGCTTTCTAAATTATGGGAGGGGAGTTATGTTCCCACCTCGTTGAACAGTACAATAGACATCTTAGGCACCTCAAACTTACTTTCTATGCTGGCTCAAACAAAGAGGGGAAATTTCTAGCAAACAAGCTCAAAGCTACACAAGCTCTGTCCCATATATCTCACCTCATCCATCCCTCTCTCAACCATAAAATAACAAATCCTCAAGAGATAGAGGATGAATTTGCCGATTACTATAAAGTGCTTTATAATCTGAAAGAACATCCAAACACTCCTCAACCCTCAGCCCCTGACATCCAACACTTTCTATCTTATTTAAACCTCCCTACACTGTCAGATGAAAATCTCCAGATGCTCAACACCCCAATATCAGAGACAGAGATTACCAACGCCATCTCTTCCCTACCCAATGGAAAATCTCCAGGACCTGATGGTCTACCAAACAAATACTATAAAATCTTTGGCCATACACTTACCCCACATTTAAGAGCTGTTTTCTCTAAAGCAACTCAAACCACCTCTTTCCCTCCTGAGATGCTGAAGGTCCAGGTTGGGACCTTACCTAAACTGGGGAAAGACCCCACTACTCCCACTAACTTCCACCCAATATCTTTACTGAACACAGATGTAAAGATTTATGCTAAGCTCTTGGCTAAGTGTTTGATGCTTGTCTTACCTTTCCTGATTGGAAAGGACCAAATGGGCTTTGTCTCAGGCAGACAGACATCAGATGCAACAAGGAGACTCCTGAATATCATACACTATGCCGAAACAAATCGAACACCCTCTCTGCCTCTGTCGATTGATGCAGAGAAAGCATTCGATAAGGTACATTGGACATACATGTCTATGGTATTAACTAAGTTTCAATGGATCTATAATGTCTGTTATCTTATCTATTAAAATCCTTCCACACAAGTCAATGCTTCTGGTTTACTATCTAAATCCTTCACTATATCTAATGGTACCCAACAAGGCTGTCCACTTTCGCCCACAATCTTCAACTTTATGATCGAACCGCTGGCTGAAGCCATTTGCTCAAACCCACATATCACGGGGCTTTGATATCCAAAAATCTCTCCATAAAATCAACCTCTTTGCAGATGACATCTTCCTTATCCTTACCAACCCTGAGCAATCCCTACCCAAAGCTTTCCAAACCTCGATGGAATTCAGTCAAATATCATACTATAAGGTTAACGCTTCAAAATCTTTCATCCTAAATCTGGGGATCACCGAAGTCACAAACTCCGATCTCAACTCCCATTCAAGTGGAGTACCTAGGCATTGCCCTCGCAGCCTCTAGTAAGTCTCTAGCCCTAGTCTAGTCTTAATTTCTAACGAAAAGGAGCTCCAACGTCTAGCACAATTCAAATTATCGTGGTATGGCAGGCTAGCAGCTCTAAAAATATGTAGAATATTCTCCCTCAAATATTATACTATTACTTCAAAGCCTTGTCAGGTACTATTTGGAAGTTTTTTTGGCAACGGAAAAGGGCCAGATGTCCACAGTCAGGCCTGATCAAACACAAATCTATAGGTGGTACAGGTCTTCTGGACCTTAAGGACAACTATTGTACTAGATTAACTTAAACACTGATTTCTTCACAATAACCACTCTCCTTGGGTAGAATTAGAGGCATTCTGTACCCCAACAGAGACCTATATCTGTTCCTCCTGAGCGACAGCTGGCAAGGAAAAGATCTTCCACCTCTACCCTTACCAATGCAGGCTTTCTTATTGGCATGGAGGCACTTTAACTCTCCCAAATTGGAAAAATGAGCACCCAGTAACCCCCCCCTTCCAATACATATCTTTGAGTCCCTAATTCCTTCTCTTTCTACTAAAGCGCTAACCCAATATGTTATATCAGAAATATCTGACCTCCTGAATGGAGACATCCCCCTTAAATTGGAAGAATTGGAACAAAAGTATGGCACACCTGCCCAACTAAGATTTACGTGCCTTAGGATACTCTACTTCCTTACTAAAAATCCCCCTCCCAAACTAAATCTCCCTCCTAGAGCCTGGAACTTCTTCCCAAGTTCAGCCCAACATAAGAGGTATCTCCTTTTTCTACTTTACCCTCCAGGATAAGCTTACATTTAGTAAAACCAAAAGTTGTGCTATTATGGAAATGAGACCTCCATATCCCTATCACTCCCTCTCAATGGCAAACATCCATAAAATAAATTTTTAAAGCCTCGCATTGCACTAACCACTCAGAGTTAGCTCTAAAAATCACCAATAGATGGTATTATACCCCAGCAAAAGTGACCAACGCTTCTCCTTCCTTATCCCCCTTATGCTGGCGTAGTTGTGAACAGGTAGACAACCTTCTACACACTATCTAATCTCACCCCAAACCTCTCTGATGTGGTGAAGATGGTAGACCAAAACTATACCTTTGAAAGCCTCCTGGCAATCAATGCCCTGCAATATGCCACCTTTGCCAAGTCATGGTGGAGTATATGGAAAAGGAACAAGTGAAGTTTTCCCACTAGATTATGTAATGCAGTTGTTTTTAAGCTGTACTGGAATTCTTTGTACTCTGTACTTTGTATTTTGTTTTTGTTTTTTCTTATTTTGCTTCAAATGTTTGTTATTCCATGCAATTTTTTGATAAACCAATAAAAATTATTAACCACTTGCTTACTGGGCACTTAAAACCCCCTCCTATACAGACCAATTTTCAGCTTTTAGCAGTCATACAACGCTGTACCCAAATGAAATTTTTATTATTTTTTCACCACAAAGAGCTTTCTTTCGGTGGTATTTGATCACCTCTGCAGTTTTTACTTTTTGTTAAAAAAATGTAAAAAACTGAATTTTTTTTTTTCATTTTTATTTTTTTATATTCTGTTATAAAAAATTTTAAACAGGTCATTTTTCTCCTTCATTGATGTAGGCGGCAGTGATGGGCACTGATGGGTGGCAGTGATGGGCACTGATGGGTGGCAGTGATGGGCACTGATGGGTAGCAGTGATGGGCAGCACTACTAGGTGGCACTGATTGGCACTACAGGTGGGCATTGATAGCTGGCACTTGTGGGCACTGATAGGTGGCACTGTGGGCACTGTTAGGTGGCACTGTGGGCACTGTTAGGTGGCACTATTAGGTGGCACTGATGAGGCAGATGTGCCTCTTCCACTTCGGGACCGATGTCCCTCACATCCGAGACGGTGATCGGCTTTTCTTTCTACTCACGCTGTCAGTGTGAGTAGAAAAAAAAAAGATTACCGATCTTTTGTTTACATCATGTGATCAGCTGTCATTGGCTGACAGCTGATCACATGGTAAGGGGCCGGCCCCTTACTTGGATCGGTGCTCACCCGAGTCTCAGTGACTCGGTGACCACAGCGCACTCGACACAGGGCGCGTGCACAGGGGAGGCCGTCATATGACGGCCTCCCGGGAATTCAGGTCCGCGCTGTGGCCGTCATTCGGCCATAGCACGGATGTGAAGTGGTTAAAAAATAAATAAATAAATAAAATAAACACTTAATACTATATTTGAAGACATTGAAACCACCCAGGTATCACAGGCTCAGGCAAAAGTCAAATTAACACAGCTTTCTTCTTAGATCCTCATGTTCAAAATATAGGATCAAGAAACCAGATTCCCCCATAATAACTCACACATAAGAGGCCTACCTGAAGCTGCTAGATACCCTAACCAGGGCTAACACCATTAGAGACATTTTGCAAAAAAGAGGGGGGAGGGGGGGACTTTAGATGAGATGCGTGGGGTAGAGCCAGACAAAACCATATACATATGTAAAAAATTGTATTCTTTATTAGACCAAAGATAGGGCATGGATGAACCCATATAAATGCATAATAGCACATTGGCATATAAAATACAAAGTATCAACATAAATATTGAGGTTAGTCATCAAGATTTTTCCATACACACTTTTTTGGGGGACTACGTGTGTGCTCCTGGTCCATGCTTGGGTCCTTTCCTCAGCTCCCGTGCTGGACATATTTATGTGGCTGATCTCCGGCAAGTGGTATCGCATGGCCTAATATCAGCTCTTATGTGAGTACTTTCAGTTATGGCCGTTTATTTGTTCATCATCATCCTTTTCCCTCTACCCCTCCAGTCTGTGGTTATATCAAACTATAATGGTGATTCTTTTTATCCCCTTTTTAGTATATGGATGCACTTGCTCCTGATGAGTGGATAGAAGTCCACGAAACGTCGTCAAGCTTATTTTGATGCATCCATCTCATATTTATGATTCTAGATGGTTTTTATTGCTCTACCACCCTGATATTATGTTATGCCTACTCCATTTGGGCACTGTGATGTATCGTAATTACTTTCTGTGTCATGTTGGTGACTATCCTCAATATGTATGTTGATACTTGGTATTTCATATGCCAATGTGCTATTATGTGTTTATATGGGTTGATCCATGCCGTATCTTTGGTCTAATAAAGAATACAATTTTTTACATATGTATATGGTTTTGTCTGGCTCTACCCCACGCACCTCATCTAAAGTCCCACCCTCCCCCCCTGTTTTTTTGCAAAAGCAACCAGGGATGGAGGCGCAACATTCCCCATTGTGTCTCATTTAACCACTTGCCGACTGCCTAACGCAGATATACTGCGGCAGAATGGCACGGGCAGGCAAAATCTGCCTCCCGCGGGCGGGGGGCGCATCGCACCCCCCCGGTGCCCGAGGCGGTCGGCATCGTTAGGGGAGCAATACAGGCTGAGCGGGAGACCACTCATTCATGGCCACCCCCCCGCGATCGCTCCCAACGAATGAGAATCTTCCTCTGCTGCTGTATAGTAAACAGCGGCAGAGGAAGTGATGTCATCTCTCCTCAGGTCGGTATTTTCCGTTCCGGCGCTGAGGAGAGAAGACATCTGAGTAAGTGCACAAACACCACACTTACAGTAAAACAGACTAGGCACACTTTTCACCCCCCATCACCCCCCAATCACCCCCTGATCACCCCCCCCCCGTCACAGTGACACCAATAGCAGTTTTTTTTTCTGATTACTGCATTGGCGGCAGTTTGTCACAGTTATAAGTGGTAGGGCAGTGTTAGCCCCCTTTAGGTCTAGGGTACCACCCTAACCCCCCTTAATAAAGTTTTAACCCCTTGATCACCCCCCGTCGCCAGTGTCAATAAGCGATCGTTTTTCTGATCGCTGTATTAGTGTCACTGGTGACGCTAGTTAGGGAGGTAAATATATAGGTTCGCCGTCAGTGTTTTATAGCGTCAAGGACCCCCATATACTACCTAATAAAGGTTTTAACCCCTTGATTGCCCCCTAGTTAACCCTTTCACCAGTGATATTGTAGAATAATTATATTAATTTGGCTTTATAATCAAGATCTGTAAGTATGCAGTCTGAGTTCCCTTTTATGCTTTGACATTGAAAAAGCTCACTCAGCTCAGCATAAGACGAATCTTGAAATAGCTAGGTTGTGTGCGTGTTATTTTTTGTACCAGTTGTCCCCCATGTACAGGGTTAATGACTAAAGGTCAGTAGGTCAGTGGTTTCACAGATAAGAATATACTCAGAGTATTTGTCATAGACTTTATTTTAAAGATCTTTTTATAGTTATTTAATTAGTTAGCTAGATTGAGTTTATGTGAAGTAATATATATATTTATATGTATCCAATTATAGTTTAATATGCATTTGTAAGGTTTGGTACAGAATTGCATTTCTGTAGCTTAAAGGATATCCATTACAAGAATTCGGCCATTTGGAAAGGTCATTCACCTTGAGTTTTTTATAAGAATCTGTTGTGTGTTACTGACAATCAAAGAAGCTTAAGAGACGTGTCAGCTGTTGGCAAAGATAATATTTAGAATAATCACGAATATGATCATTTCATATTTAGTTCTAGCTATATATGGTTATGGCTATAGCTTGCTGACTAGTAGATTTGAAATAGTATAAAAACAGAGTGACACTTTACTTCAGGACGCACGACACACTTCACACACGACACGACACACTACACACACAACACATGTCCTTTACTCACACACAGAAGGACTTCACTACTTTTTCACACACACAAAAAAGAAGAACACAAGCATCCTTACACTGAAGAAGACATTTTGTTTACATTAGGCCTAAATACAGCCTACCTCACAAACAGCTGCTAGAGCGGACATCTCTCTGACATAGAGAAGAACAGACGGAGCTGAAACATCTCTTGAACATTCTTGATACAAGTTTTTGTTCCTATTATCTTTTGTTTTACTACATCAAGCTGTAAGAAGAATTTAACTTTGTATATATTTTCAAGTTGTTGCCAAGTGTGACCAAATAAACTCACACTTTGTTTTAAGACAGTCTGGCTACTGAACTTTTGAACAAAACGCCTAAGACACTGTTGACATAACACGTGTCTGAGAAGAGAAGGTTTTTACACCCTCTCTACATTTTTACAGATCACCATATAAGTGTTACGGGTGACGCTGGTTAGTTAGTTTATTTTTTATAGTGTCAGGGCACCCGCCGTTTATTACCTAATAAAGGTTTAGCCCCCTGATCGCCCAGCGGTGATATAAGTTAGGTTTTAGGGTCAGATAGGGTCTGCGTCACCCCAGGCAGCGTCAGATTAGTGCCAGTAGCGCTAACACCCACGCACGCACCATACACCTCCCTTAGTGGTATAGTATCTGAACGGATCAATATCTGATCCGATCAGATCTGTACTAGTGTCCCCAGCAGTTTAGGGTTCCCAAAAACGCAGAGTTAGCGGGATCAGCCCAGATACCTGCTAGCACCTGCGTTTTGCCCCTCCGCCCGGCCCAGCCCAGCCCACCCAAGTGCAGTATCGATTTATCACTGTCACTTACAAAACACTAAACACATAGTCAGGCCTGATCCCTGCAATCGCTAACAGTTTTTTTGGTAGCATTTTGGTGAACTGGCAAGCACCAGCGGCCTAGTACACCCCGGTCATAGTCAAACCAGCACTGCAGTAACACTTGGTGACGTGGCGAGTCCCATAAGTGCAGTTCAAGCTGGTGAGGTGGCAAGCACAAGTAGTGTCCCACTGCCACCAAAAGAAGACAAACACAGGCCTGTCGTGCCCATAATGCCCTTCCTGCTGCATTCGTCAATCCTAATTGGGAACCCACCACTTCTGCAGCACCCGTACTTCCCCCATTTACATCCCCAACCAAATGCAGTCGGCTGCATGAGAGACATTTTCTTTATGTCCTCCTGAGAACCCCTACCCAACGAACCCCCCCAAAAAAGATGTTGTGTCTGCAGCAATCGAGGTTATAGGCATGACATCAGCTATTATTGTCCCTCCTGTCCTGACAATCCTGGTCTTTGCATTGGTGAATCTTTTGAACGCTACCATACACTACTTGAGTGTTAGCCTAGGGTACAGCATTGCACAGACTAGGCACACTTTCACAGGGTCTCCCAAGATGCCATCGCATTTTGAGAGACCCGAACCTGGAACCGGTTACAGTTATAAAAGTTACAGTTACAAAAAAAAGTGTAAAAAAAAAAAAAAAACACAAAAAAAATATTAAAAAAAAATTAAAAAAAATAGTTGTCATTTTATTGTTCTCTCTCTCTCTCTATTCTCTCTCTATTTTTACTGTATTCTATTCTGCAATGTTTTATTGTTATTATGTTTTATCATGTTTGCTTTTCAGGTATGCAATTTTTTTACTGTGTATTGTGTTTTATTGTTAACCATTTTTTTGTCTTCAGGTACGCCATTCAGCTGCAGCGCTGATTTATTTATCTTGACAGCAACAGCGTTTGCTCCCACGATACATAAAGCCATGGCTCCAGAGCTGTCGGAGGTGATATATGCCGAAGCATGGGGGCAGCAGGGGCGGAGGAGCGATTTGCTCCTAACTTTTGGGGCGGATGCCCCCATGCTTCGGCATATATAAATGGTGCATGTATGCCCATAATTAGAAGTGAGTGGATGAAGGGAGGTATTCTAATGGTCAGCATACCCACCAATCAATCTCTTTTTTTCATGCAGCCCACAGGCTGCATGAAAAAAAGATTACAATATTTGCCCAACAAGGACCAGCAACGTACTGGTATGTTGCAGGACTTTGAGTGGTTATACCAGAATGATGCCTGCAGGTTTAGGTATCATCTTGGTATCATTCTTTTCAGCCAGCGGTCAGCTTTCATGTAAAAGCAATCCTAGTGGCTAATTAGCCTCTAGACTGCTTTTACAAGCAGTGGGAGGGAATGACTCCCCCTCCCACCGTCTTCCATGTTTTTCTCTGGCTCTCCTGTCCCAACAGGGAACCTGAGAATGCAGCTGGTGATTCGGCCAGCTGACCATAGAGCTGATCAGAGACCAGAATGACTCCAATCATCTCTATGGCCTAAGAAACCGGAAGCTACGAGCATTTCATGACTTAGATTTCCCCGGATGTAAACAGAGCCATTGGGAAATTGGGAAAGCATTTTATCACACTGATCTTGGTGTAGTCAGATGCTTTGAGGGCAGAGGAGAGATCTAGGGTCTAATAAACCCCATTGTTTTAAAAAAAGAGTACCTGTTACTACCTATTGCTATCATAGGGGATATTTACCTTCCCTGACATAACAATAAAAATAATTTAAAAAAAATGAAAGGAACAGTTTAAAAATTAGATAAAAAAGCAAAAAAAATAATAAAGGAAAAAAAAAAGCACCCCTGTCCCCCCCTGCTCTCGCGCAAAGGCGAACGCAAGCGTTGGTCTGGCGTCAAATGTAAACAGCAATTGCACCATGCATGTGAGGTATCACCGCAAAGGTCAGATAGAGGTCAGTAATTTTAGCAGTAGACCTCCTCTGTAAATCTAAAGTGGTAACCTGTAAAGGCTTTTAAAGGCTTTTAAAAATGTATGTAGTTTGTTGCCACTGCACGTTTGTGTGCAATTTTAAAGCATGTCATGTTTGGTATCCATGTACTCGGCCTAAGATCATCTTTTTTATTTCATCAAACATTTGTGTGTTTTAGTGCATTAAAATTTAAAAAAGTGTGTTTTTCCCCCAAAAAATGCATTTGAAAAATCGTTGCCCAAATACTGTGTGAAAAAAAATGAAACACCAACCATTTTAATCTGTAGTGCCTTTGCTTTAAAAAAACAATGTTTGGGGGTTCAAAGTAATTTTCTTGCAAAAAAAAATATTTTTTCATGTAAACAAATAGTGTCAGAAAGGGCTTTGTCTTCAAGTGCTTAGAAGAGTGGGTAATGTGTGACATAAGCTTCTAAATGTTGTGCATAAAATGCCAGAACAGTTCAAACCCCCCCAAATGACCCCATTTTGGAAAGTAGACACCCCAAGCTATTTGCTGAGAGGCATGTCGAGTCCATGGAATATTTTATATTGTGACACACGTTGTGGGAAAAAGACAATTTTTTTTTTTTTGCACAAAGTTGTCACTAAATGATATATTGCTCAAACATGCCATGGGAATATGTGAAATTACACCCCAAAATACATTCTGTTGCTTCTCCTGAGTATGGGGATACCACATGTGTGAGACTTTTTGGGAGCCTAGCCGCATACGGGACCCCAAAAACCAAGCACCGCCTTCAGGCTTTCTAAGGGTGTACATTTTTTGATGTCACTCCTCACTGCCTATCATAGTTTTGGAGGCCATGGAATGCCCAGATGGCACAACCCCCCCACACAAATTACCCCATTTTGGAAAGTAGACACCCCAAGCTATTTGCTGAGAGGTATGGTGAGTATTTGCAGACCTCGCTTTTTGTCACAAAGTTTTGAGAATTGAAAAAAGAAAAAAAATACATTTTTCTTTTCTTTCTTCATTTTCAAAAACAAATGAGAGCTGCAAAATACTCACCATGTCTCTCAGTAAATAGCTTGGGGTGTCTACTTTCCAAAATGGGGTCATTTGGGGGGGTTTTGTGCCATCTTGGCATTTTATGGCCTTCGAAACTGTGATAGGTAGTGAGGAGTGAAATCAAAAATTTACGCCCTTAGAAATCCTGAAGGCGGTGATTGGTTTTCGGGGCCCCGTACGCAGCTAGGCTCCCAAAAAGTCCCACACATTTGGTATCCCTATACTCAGAAGAAGTAGCAGAATGTATTTTGTGGTGTAATTCCACATATGCCCATGGCATGTTTGAGCAATATATCATTTAGTGACAACTTTGTGCAAAAAAAAAAAAAAAAGTTTGCCATTTTCCCGCAACTTGTGGGAAAATATAAAATATTCCATGGACTCAACATGCCTCTCAGCAAATAGCTTGGGGTGTCTACTTTCCAAAATGGGGTAATTTGGGGGGGGGGTTGAATTGTCCTGGCATTTCATGGCCTTCAAAACTGTGATAGGTAGTGAGGAGTGAAATCAAAAATTTACGCCCTTAGAAATCCTGAAGGTGGTGCTTGGTTTTTGGGGCCCCGTATGCGGCTAGGCTACCAAAAGTATCCACATACTCAGGAGAAGCAGCTAAATGTATTTTGGGGTGCAACTCCACATATGCCCATGGCATGTGTGAGCAATATATCATTTAGTGACAACTTTTTTAAATGTTTTTTTTGTCATTATTCAATTACTTGGGGCAAAAAAATTAATATTCAATGGGCTCAACATGCCTCTCATCAATTTTCTTGGGGTGTCTACTTTCCAAAATTGGGTAATTTGGGGAGGGTTTGTACTGCCCTGCCATTTTAGTACCTCAAGAAATGAGGCAGTCATAAACTAAAAGCTGTGTAAATTCCAGAAAATGCACCCTAGTTTGTAGACGCTATAACTTTTGCGCAAACCAATAAATATACGCTTATTTACATTTTTTTTACCAAAGACATGTGGCTGAATACATTTTGGACTAAATGTATGACTAAAATTGAGTTTATTGGATTTTTTTAATAACAAAAAGTAGAAAATATCAGGGTTTTTTTTCAAAATTTTCGTTTTTTTTTCCGTTTATAGCGCAAAAAATAAAAACTGCACAGGTGATCAAATACCATCAAAAGAAAGCTCTATTTGTGGGAACAAAGGGACACAAATTTCGTTTGGGTACAGCATTGCATGACCGCGCAATTAGCAGTTAAAGCGACGCAGTGCCAAATTGTAAAAAGTCCTCTGGTCAGGAAGGGGGTAAATCCTTCCGAGGCTGAAGTGGTTAAAGTCCCAAATATTCCCTTTTTTCTTTGATACTGATTAGGGATGGAGGTGTGTGTGGTTCAAGAGCCTTCACTTCCTTGTATCTGACCCCTAGTGGTCAAGTTACCATATACCACATTGAACACAGCTGATTTTGATGGACACACTGCTGCTGTAATTGTCTCTACTCCCTTGAGCTGAATTGTTTCAGTGTGTTCTGCAGGCAACAGGTTGGCCGGTGTTTTGTTTGCATGGGAGCTGCGATGCACGCTGCATGCCTTCCCTCTCCCCTCCCTCCCACACATTATGGGGATGGGGGATTGGGCGGGCGATTTCACCGTGCATCGGCACCACACCTACCACTCCATGCGTGCGATGCCCATTGGGCGTCCCTTCACGCAGGCGTGTGCTATTTCAGCTTGGCTGGCACATGATGAGTAGGTCCAGCTGCTGCCATGTTGTCTCTCCTTTGTTGTCATGCCAGTGTGACGCTGGATGGGACCCTGGCCACTGGGCTCACCTTGCAATTCCCCTCAGTGACCTTTTCTCAGCAGTCCCACACTGTACTCCATTTTTGGTTCATATCCCATTAGGACCTACATGGGTAAATACATACAAGTATCACTAATATTTATTTACTCTAGTTTTTCATTAATTTCTCCTGATTTCAGGAATCTCATCTCCTCTTCCCTATTCTTACTATATGGACACCCCATTTTTTCATTCTGTTCACCTTGTTGATATGCTCCACAATATACTTCTATACTGTGGTGATGGGTCTACTCTATATGACATTTGTTTTATTTATACCAATATGGTAACAAACCACTTACTTTATTGTATACAATACAGAAATCCCATCCACAGTTACATCAAGATTTTTCCATACACACTTTTTTGGGGGACTACATGTGTGCTCCTGGTCCATGCTTGGGTCCTTTCCTCAGCTCCCGTGCTGGACATATTTATCTGGCTGACCTCCGGCAGGTGGTATCGCATGGCCTAATATCAGCTCTTATGTGAGTACTTTCAGTTATGGCCGTTTATTTGTTCATCATCATCCTTTATCCCTCTACCCCTCCAGTCTGTGGTTATATCAATTTATAATGGTGATTCTTTTTATCCCTTTTTTAGTATATGGATGCACATGCTCCTGATGAGTGGATAGAAGTCCACAAAACGTTGTTGAGCTTAATTGGATGCATCCATCTCATATTTATGATTCTAGATGGTTTTTATTGCTCTACCACCCTGATATTATGTTATGCCTACTCCATTTGGGGGACTGTGATGTATAATATTTACTTTCTGTGTCATGTTGGTGACTATCCTCAATATGTATGTTGATACTTTATATGCCAATGTGCTATTATGTGTTTATATGGGTTGATCCATGCCCTATCTTTGGTCTAATAAAGAATACAATTTTTTACATATGCATATGGTTTTGTTTGGTTCTACCCCACGCACCTCATCTAAAGTCCCACCCTCCCCCTTCTTTTTTGCAAAAGCAACCAGGGATGGATATTCCCCATTGCGTCTCATTTAAAGTCCCAAATATTCCCTTTTTTCTTTCAATAGAGTTATTTTGAACACGGTCTTGGAAGGACTCGTCTCTGCAGAGCTTCACCTCAACAGGATGCCCAGAAAACTGCAAGTGCTTACCATCCAAAAAAGTCATGTAATGCTGCCCTGATTATTATGAAGAGAAGAAATTGATTCTCTTTAAAATCAAAGGCATACCACAAACTAACTTTGATGGAGCCTCAATCACCATCTACTTATGTATGGCAAACTTATTCTAGATGTATGCTCAAAAGGGCTTAAAACATTTACTATGTGTACTTCACAAATAAGACGTCACCTACTCCTGAAAATACCTCTTTTCTCTCTTTGCATAGAAAAAATGGAAGGTCAGCAGTACTATGCTGCTCTGAGGAATATAAGAACTCCTATATGGCCCTAAAAATTCAAATCCCACCACTCCCAGATGGTGTGACCATCTGAATATGTTAGACTTCTCCATCACACAGACATGGCAAGTGGCCTCTGCTGCACCACAGTGTCAGGTTCTTTTTTTTACCCAGAAGTCTAAAAGCAGTCAAATTGCAGCTGGCATGCCTGGAGGACAACAGATACACTGTGTTAAAGATTCTGTCAGTTTGTCAGGGGCTGACCTCATGCCAGACAAGATCATGTATGACAAGTGCACCAACCTGCTGGCCATCCTTTGGCAGGGAAAATTTACATACTTAACTTGCCTGCCACATGTCCTGAAACTGATTCCTAGTTAGGTAACTTATCTTTTAGGATGTCCTGTGGCAGGATAAAAAAGTGTGGAGCCACTTCAGGTGGTGATACCCAGTGAGTGTTCACTTAACCAAAAACATAGCTGCTTGCCTAAATGCAAAACATTTATCCCATGTTAGAGGCTCATAATTCAAGAATCATGACAAGGTGAGCATTAGAAGCACAATCCATTTGGTGTTTCTGCTGGTATCTACCTGGTATCTCAGGGCAAGAAGGATCCTCTCACAATTGACTCCAGCCCTGTGAGGTAGCAGCAGAATGAGGAGGGTTGTCATGCCAGCAGTGAGGAAGAGGATGAGTACATTGGGCAGGCTTCCAGGGGTATATTTCACCTCTTCCAAACCCTGGAAGCTGTACATGAGTGGGGTGATGTCATTGAGGATACTGTTGTCCTCAGCAGCACTGAGAACTCTGGGTCCTCCGCCACAGTTTGTGATAAAAGGGCTCATTAATGCTGAAATGCCTGCACAGGACACCCAGGATTTGGGCCATAAAGGAAAATGGCAGAGCTCATGCTGCCATCACAGAGGGAGCAAAAATGTCTTTCTTCTGTATAATCAACACTCTAATATTATAAAATTAATAAAACAGTGGCGCTAAATCAAATAGCATAACACTCTAATGTTGATTTCTCCAAGCGTCTTCCAGGACAGCCCATGAGACCTTGGGCTCCTCCTACCAGGACAGGAAACACGTCACCCCCACCAGATAAAAGGGCGGTCCTCCAGGCCCATGTCAGTTATTTGTGTTTCCTCCGGACGGGGGGTAACATGTTCATGGAACCTGCTCCCATAGACCTTATAAGCAGGGGCTTTGTATGGCTATTTTCTGGGGCATATCACTTACCTCTTCCTCTGCCAGAAGCAGCACACCGCTGGGGAGGTTGGCTGTGCTGCTGTTCCCTGTCCTCAGTGCCTGGAGAGGGCCAGGACCGGTGTGAGGTCATGCCCCTAGCGCAGTGCATTGCACTATAGCTCAGCTGAGCTTCGGTTGTCCTTCCCTGCTGACAGTGTGGCTGATCTGAGCAGGGAATGGAGGAAGCCGCAGCGCTCGAGGGAGCAGAGCTATTGCGCTCCAAGCTGGCCCACAGGAAGTGCCTGGAGAGGGTTACTTCCGGGGCATATGACATCATCATCGGGCGCCGGAGACGAGGTTCCAGTCTTCATAAACGGCGCGAACAGAGAACGCTGGCTGCTGGTGTTTCTTGGTGTTAAGCAGCCAGGCTGTGGATGACCAAGAGGGGCAGAATGGATCCTCCTGCAGTACCTGCACAGGCAGCGGATGCAGTTCCCAACACCAGCACCTCACAGGTAAGCCTGGGGTGTTCTGTCACCACCTTGCTATCCCTGTGAGTGTTCCCTCCCCCTCCCCCCTTTGTAGTAGTGGGTGTAAGGGGACACATTTCCTCCCTCCTGCACGTGGTGTTACGGAGTGATTGGGTGGCTTTAATTACATTGTGGGTCATTTATTTTGTCTTGCAGACCAAGACTCAGGACAAGGCCCAAGCGCAGCCACTTAAAAGGAAATGTGCGGTTTGCGAAAAACAAATTGAGCTCCTCATGGAGCAAAGCAGTTTGTCGCACCTGTATAGAAGGCCTAGTAAAGGATGACCCGGTTGCCTCTTGCCAGAAGATGCTTACTTCTGTTAGGGATGAGCTTTCGTCCACTTTCAGTTCCTTTAGAACGCTTATTGACAAGCTCCAGACTCCAGCAGAGAGTCCGTCTTCACTGAAGGCGTCAGTAAACACTCCGCAGCAGGCAGAGAGTGAGGACTCTGAGGCTGAGGTCAGATCTACCCGTTCTTCTCTGGAAGAATCAGGGTCAGATACAGAGCCCAGAGATAGAGAATCCACTCAAGGCTCAAGATTTAAGTTATCTGTTGAGGATGTAGATGACTTATTAAAGGCTATCTATACTACCCCTGAATTAAAAGAGGAAGAGGTTCAGTTATCCAAACATGATCTTATGTATAAAGGATTGCATAAGAGAAAATCAAGAGTTTTTCCAGTTCATAGTTCTTTGGTTGATACTATTAAACTGGAATGGGATAATCCTGAGAGAAAACCATTCTTCTCTAGTAACCTAAAAAGGAGGTTTCCTTTTGATGAGGACACTGCGCAGCCATGGAATAAGAATCCCACGTTAGACGCACCTCTTTCAAAGGTTTCAAAAAACTCGGACCTGGCGTTCGATGATATGGGTACACTTAAGGATCCGATGGACAAGAGGGGGGATATCCTTCTCCACAGAGCCTGGGACTCAGCAGTTGGAAACCTGAAACCAGCTCTGGCTTCCACTTGTGTGGCCAGAAATCTGGAGATTTGGTTGACTCAGATTCAGTCACATCTGTCAGCAGGTACCTCCAGAGAGCAAATTTTAAAGTCTTTTCCTCTCCTATTTCAGGCAGTGGGTTTTTTGGCAGATTCTTCCGCTGAGTCGGTAAGAATGTCAGCCAGGACTTCGGCTCTAGTGAACTCGGCCAGGAGAAGCCTTTGGCTTAAGACCTGGTCAGGGGACTTGGCCTCCAAGTTGCGCCTTTGTGGCCTTCCTTTAACTGGCGATCATTTATTTGGCCCAGGTCTACAGGAGGCACTGGAACGCACGGCTGATAAGAAAAAGGCGTTTCCAGAGAAAAAGAGAGTTCAGACAGCCAGAAAATTTTTTCGCGGCCAAAGCAGGCAACAGAGTCCTAGAGAAAAGGACAGCAGGCCCAAAAAGCATTGGACTGGGCACAAAGGCAGAGGCAAAGGGGAGTGCTGTTTAACCCTCCTCAACAGCCCGCCAAGCCACAGTGACTTGTGTTCCCCGGTGGGAGGGAGATTGAGGGCCTTCATCCCACAGTTTGCAGCAGTCACTCTGAGTCCCTTCGTCCTGGACCTAGTGACCAACGGGTACAGGCTGGAGTTTATTCACCAACCACTAGAACGTTTGTTGGTCACATTTCCTCCACAAGATCGGGAGAAAGCGAGGGCTCTGGGTCTCCAGATTGGAGACTTTTTAGATCAAAAAGTACTGATTCCTGTTCCTCGATCGGAGTAGGGCAAGGGATTCTATTCCCATGTATTTGTGGTCAGAAAGCCGGCAGGAAAGTTTCGACTTATCCTGAATCTCCGGACCTTAAACAAGTCCATCAGATACGAGCATTTCCGTATGGAGACGGTTTTTACAATCAAAAACCTACTATACCCAAACTGCTTTATGGCCACGTTGGACTTAAGGGATGCTTATCTTCACATCCCTATCCATCCAGCCTTCCAAAAGTTTTTGAGATTGGCAGTGAAGACGGGTATGGAAACCCAACATTTTCAATTTCGGGCCCTCCCCTTCGGTCTTTCCTCAGCCCCACGCATCTTTACGAAGGTGTTGGGGGAAGCGCTGGCTCCACTAACATTAAAGGCAATAATGGTTATCCCCTACTTAGATGACCTCCTGATAGTGGCAAAATCATACCAAAGGCTGTTGGAGGATCTCCAGGCTGTACAGGACTTCTTACAGTCCCTAGGCTGGCTAATAAACAAAGAAAAATCGTCCTTGATTCCGGCCCAGAAAGTAACTTATCTGGGTTTTTGCTCAGTGAACCAAAGAGTTTTTCTTCCTCAGGAGAAGATTACCAAAGTGTTCCAGACTATGTCAGCATTGCAGACCAACCAGTCGGTCTCTCTGAGACAGGTGTCAAGGGCAGTGGGTCTTATGACCTCATGTTTTCCCGCAGTACCATGGGCGAGACTCCGTCAGCGTCCGTTACAAAGGTTTCTTTTAAGAAACTGGGATGGGGACGTAAGGTCCCTGGAGTCAAGGATCTGGCTTCCCGACAGGATAAAAAGAAGCCTGTGGTGGTGGAGAGCTGGTCAGCACCTAGCAGGAGGTCTCCTATGGTCCTTACCCATTTCCCGAAGGATTACCACGGATGCGAGTTCCTGGGGATGGGGGGCCCACCTCAGCAATGCAGTAGCACAAGGAGAGTGGTCCCCAGAGGAGGCAAGGGCCTCATCCAATCAAAGAGAGCTGCTTGCAGTCCAGAGAGCCCTCCAGTCTTTTCAGATGGAGATCAGGGGTCACAACCTCCAAATTCTGTCAGACAATATAGCGACAGTCGCGTATATCAACAAGCAGGGAGGCACGAGAAGCCGGAGGCTTCAGTCCATTGCCCAGGAGATCCTTTCATGGGCAGAGGGGAATCTAGCCTCTATTTCTGCTGTACACCTGAAGGGGACAAACAATTGCCTGGCAGATTATCTCAGCTGTCACAGGATAGACCGAGACAACTGGTCCCTTCATCTCGAAGTCTGTGCAGACCTCACCAAGAGATGGGGTTATCCCGTAGCGGATTTGTTCGCAAACCAAAACAACCGCAAGATGGAGATATTCTTTTCCATGAACCCGGCAGACCAAGCCTTGGGGATCGATGCTCTGGCAAACCCGTGACCTCCAGGCCTATGTTATGCCTTTCCGCCAATCAGACTGATTCCAGAAGTCCTCCGGAAGTTTTGGCTGGAAGAGACAGATCTGATTCTAATTGCCCCATTTTGGCCCAAGAGGCCATGGTTTTCCCTGCTACAGTCTCTGGTTTCAGAGCCTCCGTGGAGTCTTCCAAAAAGGGAAGACCTATTATTGCAGGGTCCAGTATCACACCCTCAGGTGGTTTCCTTAAACTTGATGGCCTGGTATCTGAAGAAAAGATACTGAGCACCCAAGGGTTCTCTGACAAAGTAGTCAGGACTCTTGTTAATTGCAGGAAGCCGGTTACTAGAGCCATATATTCCAAAGTTTGGAAAAGGTTTAACTCATGGTAATCTGAAAATGATAGATTAACTCATGATATTCCATCTATTTTGGAATTTTTCCAAGAGGGTGTCGACAAAGGTCTTTCTGTTAGTACCTTAAAGGTACAGGCGGCAGCTATTAGTGTGTTCCTCCAGTTTTCTCTCCTGGAAAATCCCACTATAGACAGATTTTTCAAATCTATCTCTAGGGCCAGACCAGTAGTAGTGAGAAGTTGTCCAACGTGGGATCTGTCCCTAGTACTTCAAACTCTGGTGGAATTTCCGTTTGAACCTCTGGAAAGTATGTCAGGTAAGTTACTTACATTTAAAACTGTGTTCCTTATAGCTGTTACCTCAGCTCGTAGGGTAAGTGAGTTGCAGGCCCTATCAGTAAGGGAGCCCTTCCTCACGATTTTTGAGGATCGAGTTGTGTTACGAACCGATCCAGGTTTTTTGCCCAAGGTGGCAAGTACATTCCACCGATCTCAGAACATTGTATTGCCAACCTTTTGTAGTTTGCCACAGGGCGACTTAGAAAGAAAATTTAGTTTTCTAGATGTAAGAAGGATTCTCTTGGTCTATCTTGAGGTCACAAAGACCTTTAGGAAAACTGATGCCTTGTTTGTCTTCTTTTCTGGAGTTCACAAGGGGAATAGTGCATCTAAAGCCACATTGGCTAGATGGATAAAGCAAGCCATCTTAAAAGCTTACAAAATTAGGGAGGTCCCTACACCTTTTGTTACTGCGCACTCAACTAGAGGCTTGTCTACGTCTTGGGCTGAGAGGGCTGGTGCCTCACCAGAACAAATTTGCAGGGCTGCCACTTGGTCCAGTTACTCGACCTTCATTAAACATTATCGCCTGGATCTCCTATCAGCTCAGGAGCAGGCTTTTGGTCGTAAGGTCCTTCAGGCAGTTGTCCCTCCCTAGACTGGTAAGTTCTGGCTCAACGTCTCATGGGCTGTCCTGGAAGACGCTTGGAGAAAAGCTGAGTTAGACTTACCGGTAACTCCTTTTCTGAGAGTCTTCCAGGACAGCCGGATTCCCACCCGGTATTGTCTGAAGTTATGTGTATTATGCATATGTTTTGCAGGGTCCTACGGTTCTTGAGAATACTGATATGGGCCTGGAGGACCGCCCTTTTATCTGGTGGGGGTGACGTGTTTCCTGTCCTGGTAGGAGGAGCCCAAGGTCTCATGGGCTGTCCTGGAAGACTCTCAGAAAAGGAGTTACCGGTAAGTCTAACTCAGCTTTTTTGGATTAAAATCTGACTGTTGTCCCTTTGTTTAAAAGGTGACCTGCTGAAATTTCTTAAAAACTTTGTATGGAGTCAGTACAATATTATGTTTTTTTGTGTGAAATTAATACACTATAATGTTGATTAAAAGATTTCTGTTGTCTCCACTGTTTAACATTTGGTCTACTAGAGATGCTTAAATACTGTGCATGGACTCGCTGCTCTTTTTCTGATGAAATAAACATACTCCCAGAACCATTGCTTAAATGCAACTTGAGGACTTGGAACTGTCTCTGGTTACCAACAAACACAAAGCTGTCCTCCTGTAGGGAAAAATAAAGTATCAGGCCAACTGGTAAGGAAAAGTATTGAATACTGGTGCTGTATCTCCATAGAATATGCAAAGGTACCTGGCTGCTCTTTGGGTTCCCAAAGCAAGAGGTGTAGGGTAGCTGTACTGGCTTTGATGTCTCTAAGTTGTCCCTTGTTAGAAGGCTAGCTGGGTATGGCACCTGGCTGCTTCTCCTTTATAGGCTTTTAGGCTCTGGAGTGTAGTGGTTGAAGCTACTCACTCAAATATTCAGGCTTCATCTTTGCCCCTCCACCCTCTAAGTTCTAGAAACCAGGAGGAGCCAACATCAATTCAGCCCTTGGGGCTCTGCCAAACTAACTCAAAACAATTTAACCCTGGCTCCTCTGCCTACAGAGGAAACCAACTACAATTTCCTATACTATACACACAGAGGGTGCTACATTGATTTTTGCATAAAAATATGACTGGTGTCTCTCCTGTTCAAAATGCAGCTTACCAAAAGTGTGTTTAGGACGGAACTTTTCCCTCCCCCTCTTTTATTTATTTTATTCCCCATATGCTGGCTGTGGTGTCATCAGGAGGCTGCTGGCTCTTCCAGGTGAGGCCTGGAGGCTCCCGATGATAGGCCACTAGGCTGGCCCCCCTCTCCTTCTTTAATGAACAGAATAACATGCAGTGTTTCAGGTGCCAACTAGGATATGCACGTCATATATCCCAGGAGGCACCAGGGGACAGTACATCATTCCCTTAGGTGAGGAGAGGGGAAAGGGGGCAGAACCAGTGGCGGCATGTCCAAGGGCACAGAGGGCGACTCCCCCTCTCTCCAGCCACCCCCCTGTATGACTAATGGATAGATTCATGCATTGCATGAATCTATCCATGGCCACCACCTCCACCCCCTGTTCAGGCATCTGGCCCCTTTTTCGGACACCTGGCACCTGAATTACAGCGGCTGGGGTGTTTTTTTTTAAGCACTGATTAGAGCCATGGGCTCTAATAGGCTTCAAAAAAGGTGAACTCGGAGCGCAAAGCAATGCGCTCAAAGTTCACCCAGGTGTGTTAGAAAAGCAAATGAATATTTGCTTTTCTAACACTGAACCACCTTTCTACCAATCAGGAAGCACGGGTATGTTACCCGTCACCTGATTGGCTGAAATGACAGGCGCTGTGTTTGGACGCCTATCAGGAGGAGGGGAGGAGACGCATTGAGGACACAGCTCGCCGCCGCCACCCACTGCCTGACCCGTCACTGAGATAGGGTAAACAACGGGCAGACGGGGGTCACAGTGGTAACTTTTGATGGGCACAGTGGCAGTATTTGATGGGCACAGTGGCAGTATTTGATGGGCACAGTGGCAGCATTTGATGGGCACAGTGGCAGCATTTGATGGGGCACAGTGGCAGCATTTGATGGCACAGTGACAGCATTTGATGGGCACAGTGGCAGCATTTGATGGGCACAGTGGCAGCATTTAATGGGCACAGTGGCAGCATTTGATGACACAATAGCGACATTTGATAGGCACGGTGGCAGCATTTGATGGGCACAGTAGCAGCATTTGATGGGCACAGTGGCAGCATTTGATGTCACAATGGCTGCGTTTGATGGGCACAGTGGCTGCATTTGATGGGCACAGTGGCTGCATTTGATGGGCACAGTGGCTGAATTTGATGGGCACAGTGGCTGCGATTGACGGGCACAGTGGCTACAATTGATGGCACAGTGACTGCCTTTGATGGGCACAGTAGATGTGTTTGATGGCACAGTGGATGCGTTTGATGGCACAGTGGATACAATTGATGGCCACAGTGAGGCTGCAATTGATGGGTTTTTTTTCAGAATTTTTCAGTTTGTTTGTGCCCCCTCAAAAATTCTAAGCACCAGCCACCACTGGGCAGAACCCAAACTTCTACAATAAAAAAAAGGAAGTAAACAAAAAAAAAGATGTATTTCTGTAGTTGAGGATCCTCTTTAACCACGTGCTTACTGGACACTTAAACCCCCCTCCTGTCCAGACCAAATTTCAGCTTTCAGCGCTGTCGCACTTTGAATGAAAATTGCGCGGTCATACAACACTGTACCCAAATGAAATTTTTATCATTTTTTCCCACAAATAGAGCTTTCTTTTGGTGGTATTTGATTACCTCTGCGGTTTTTATTTTTTGTTACAAATTATTTTTTTTTATATTTTGTTATAAAATTTTGCAAACAGGTAATTTTTCTGCTTCATTAATGTACGCTGATGAGGCGGCACTGATGGGCACCGACAGGTGGCAGTGATGGGCACTGATGGGTGGCAATAATGGGCACTGATTACTTACAGTGATGGCAGCACTGCTAGGTGGCACTGATTGGCACCACTGGTGGGCATTGATAGGTGGCACTTGTGGGTATTGATAGGTGGCACTCATGGGCATTGTGGGCACTGGCAGGTGGCAATGGCAGGTGGCACTGGCAGGCACAGATGAGGCAGATGTGCCTCCTTCTTCTTCGGGACCGATGTCCCTTTAACATAAGCCAGTGATCGGCTTTTTTCACCTCACGCTGTCACTGTGAGGAGGAAAAAAAACGATTACCGAGCTTTTGTTTACATCATGTGATCAGCTGTCATTGGCTGACAGCTGATCACATTGTAAGGGGCCTGGGATCGGCCCCTTACTCGGATCGGTGATCACCCGAGTCTCCGTGACTCGGTGATCACAGCGCGTGCACAGGGGAGGACGTCCTATGACGGCCTCCCGGAAATTGAGGTCCACGCTGTGGCCGTCATTCGGCTATGGCCTGGACCTCAAGTGGTTAAATACTGTGTGTAGTCTGTAAAATATTTAGCTGCCTTTTTATGTGAAATACTGTATATAAACTCTAATGTTAATTGTTTGGATTGGAAGCTGATTGATGTCCCTCCTGTTCAAAATGTGGTCAACTCCAAGTGTTTTGAACACTGTCTAGGAAATCTAAACAGTATCTCTCCTTTTATTCTGTGCTCTCAAGAGTGTGCAACAGCATGATCTGTGACCACTGTGTCCACTGGACACTGCAGATCACAGATTGGGGCACAAGACTGCTGTGATTGGCCTTGTATCATGTGATCGCTGTGACCAATCACAGCAATTATAGTCAGTAATAGTAAACAATGGCCAACATTCATGATTCCAATGTGTACTACTGTTGTCTCTGTGATCAGTCAAAGCAATCACATGGTAAAGGGCAATCACAGTGGCCCTGTCAGAAATTATTGCTTATATAGACACCATGGCTGTATAAGCTAACACAAAAAAATCCTGATCACCCCCACCCCCTGAGCAGTACAGTGTGACTGTGTAATTGTTAAAGCGACAACTTAATTTTCCAAAAAAATGTGACAATAAATTGGAGCCTCAAAAAACTCACCATGCCTTTTACTAAATACCTTGGACTGTCCACTTTCCAAAAATAGGTCATTTAGGGGGTATTTGTATTGTCCTGGCATTCTAGGCTCTCATGAAATGAGATAAGCATAATTGGTCAATTTTCAAATATATACACCATTGTTTGTAAACTCTACTACCTTCACACAGAATAAATAATATAATATTAATATGATAATAATTAATATACACTGATTTGGGTTATTTTTACCATTTTTTAAGAAATGTAGCAAAGTACATTTTGGCCTACATTTATAAAGAATGATTATTTATTTGCAAAACTTTATAACAAAAAAACACAATTCTCTTTTTTTTCATTTTTTTTTCTTCCTTTATATAGCAAATAAAAAAAAAGAAAGCTCTATCTGTCTCAAAAATGAAATAAAATTCACTTAGGTACAGTGTGGCTTGACTGAGTAATTGTCATTCAAATTGTGACAGAACTGATATCTGATAATTTGCCTAGACTGAAAGGGGATGAAATATTCTGGGCTTGAAGTAGTTAAAGGAGTTGTAAAGTCTCAAGGTTTTTCACCTTAATGCAGTCTATGCATTAAGGTGAAAAACCTTCTTTGGTGCAGCTGCCCCCCAGAGCCCCCCTTTAACTTACCTTAACCCGATCTTTTCAGTGACAAGAACAAGCCCAGTAGCTCCAGCTGCTGTCTCGGGTCCTCATTGCATAGAATGATATCAGCAGGAGCCATTGGCTTCCGCTGCTGTCAATCAAATCCAGTGACACAGGAGCAGGGGGGGTGGGGCCAAATCCTGCTGTGTGCGTCAATGGGCGCAGCAGCAGGACTCGGTTGCGCTCGCATGAGTGCCCCCATGGAAAATGGCTCTCTGTGGGGGCACTCGAGGAGGAGGGGCCAGGAGCGCTGCCGGGGGACCCCAGAAGAGGAGGATCGGGGGGCTGCTCTGTGCAAAACCCTTGCACAGAGCAGGTAAGTATAACATATTTGTTATTTAAACAAAAAAACAAAAAAAAGTTACAATCACTTTAAATAATGTAAATGGAGTCTGTACAAAATTACTTAATTTCTTCTGTTAATTATATACACTTTAATGGATGAACAGCTCTTTTTTTTAACTGTAAAATGCTTAGCTAGAGCTGTTCCAAAAGACCACACTTTCCCTCATATACAATAGCCCTGTGCCTCTTGCATTAACCTCAAAGTTGTTTGAATACATGACTTTTGAGGCACTGACGTGAGGTAGGGGGGCACCTCCAGTACTTCTCTGTTAAATCACAAAGGGTGGCTGTTATGACCTTAGAGGGGGATGCCAAAGAACTCAAAATGTATTTATCTTTTAACAACAGCACAATCCATACATGCTATCTACGCTTGGGAATCATTGACCCTCACACCCTCGTGATCATTTCAAGTTACTGCCCATTCATGGACTATGGATGTAAGTGCTCATGTGAATAAATCCTGAGACTGAAAACCTGTCTCATCTTCAGTAAAAAAATATGTCTCAAAAATTGCATATCTGTTGCAGTTGGCTGTCAAGGAATACAGGCGCAGGGGTCAAAAATACACTATACAACTGGTGCTAAGACTATGCTAAATGGCAGGCAGCCTGATTTGTGTCTATGTGTGTGGTTAATCAACTTGATAAATGTCACCCAGATTTTTCATACACATCTACTAGCATCTATCTACTGTCAGCATTGCACTTTTCTGGTGCCCCTGCTAGACTTCATAGAAAGTTTCTTATGCTTTTTGTAAATGGAAATGTTGCTGTGTTTGTTTTCTTCTAAAAATATACATATTTCTACAAATAGCCTCTGAAAACTGGCAAAAGAAAAGGGGAAATTCAAGTCCAGCTGTTCTGGATGCTCATTAGCTGATCAGCCAGGTGTAGCATGCTGGTTATTGTTAATTTAACAGCTGATCAAACACTGGTGTCTACTCTAGCAGCATCACACAGGTGTGAAGGGTTGCATACAGATATCTACTATGCATATTTGCAAACTTACACATTAATTGCTAGCTGCTGATGAATCTTCAAATATGTATTGTTTTGCTCCAGAACCAAAGGACAAACCCATCACATTTGGAAAAAATCATAATTCAATGTTAAAAGTCATATTGCCAAAACTGAAGATTGTTGATCGAATGATTGAAATATGCTCCATTGACAATTTTCTCAGTCTGTTTCATTTGTTTTTGTTTTTATCAATAGGAAGACCAGTCCAGCACAATAGGCCCACTAGTGCTCTGTAAGCAAACTGCAGGTTTGCTAAACCGCTGAAGGTATGCTAAAATGAAAGGTATAAATATTGACTGATAGGTCATTTGCCTTAAACCGCAGGTGATTAACAAAAAAAAAATCCCTGCACAGCAATGTCATAATGGGCTAGTATGCATCGCATACTAGCCCATTATGATAGACTTACCTTAGAACGAAGGGCCAGTGGCGGCCCATGCACTGTGGGTGCAGGGGTGCCACCCCCATTCATGCGCCCGGCCCCTTTCAGGACACCGGACGCTTGGATTTCTATGGCGAGGGTGGGAGGGGGTGGTACTTTTTAAAGCACCTGATTAGAGCCAGAGGCTCTAATAGGCTTCAAAATAGGGTGGGCTCGGGGCGCAGAGAGTGAACCCTGATCCCACCCAATTGTGTGACAATAGCGAATCAATTTTTACTATTTTCACACTAACCTTCCTCCTGGCCAATCAGACCTGCTTCCTGATTGGCCAAAGTGCCAGGTGACCCTATTGGATGCCTGGCACTTAGGAAGAGGAGTGGAGGAGACCCACCGCTCTAAGAGGTAAGTCCCCTCAGTTGAGTCGGCTGTATCAACCCCACCCCCCACACGTGGATCATGGCTCTGGCACCCCCCCTCGGGGGTTGTGCCAGAGCCGCAAGCCCCACGAGTGGGGGGTCGGTGGGCACAGTGGCTGCATTTGATGGGCAATTGGCGGCATTTGATGGGCACAATGGCTGCATTTGATGGGCACAATGGATGCGTTTGATGGGCACAGGTGGCTGCATTTGATGGGCAAGTGGCTGCATTTATTGAGCACAGGTGGCTGCATTTGATGGGCAAGTGGCTGCATTTGATGGACACAGTGGCTGCATTTGATGGGCACGGGTGGCTGCATTTGATGGGCGCAGGTGGCTGCATTTGATATGCACAGTGACTGAATTTGATGGGCACAATGGATTCATTTGATGGGCACAGGTGGCTACATTTGATGGGCAAGTGGCTGCATTTGATGGGCACAGGTGGCTGCATTTGATGGGCACAGGTGGCTGCATTTGATATGCACAGTGGCTGTATTTGATGGGCACAGGTGGCTGCATTTGATATGCACAGTGGCTGCATTTGATGGGCACAATGGATTTGTTTGATGGGCACAGGTGGCTGCATTTGATGGGCAAGTGGCTGCATTTGATGGGCACAGGTGGCTGCATTTGATGAGCACAGGTGGCTGCGTTTGATGGGTGAAAGTGGCTGCATTTGATGGGCAAGTGGCAGCATTTGATGGGTACAGTGGCTGCATTTGATGGGCACAATGGATGCATTTGATGGGTACAAGTGGCTGCATTTGATGGGCAAAGGTGGCTGCATTTGATGGGCAAGTGGCTGCATTTATTAAGCACAGGTGGCTGCATTTGATGGGCAAGTGACTGCATTTGATGGACACAGTGGCTGCATTTGATATGCACAGTGGCTGCATTTGATGGGCACAGGTGGCTGCATTTGATGGGCACAGGTGGCTGCATTTGATATGCACAGTGGCTGCATTTGATGGGCACAATGGATTCATTTGATGGGCACAGGCGACTGCATTTGATGGGCAAGTGGCTACATTTGATGGGCACAGGTGGCTGCATTTGATGGGCACAGGTGGCTGCATCTGATAGGCACAATGGATGCGTTTGATGGGTACAAGTGGCTGCATTTGATGGACACAGTGGCTGCATTTGGTAGGCACAGTGGCTTTATTTGATGGGCACAGGTGGCTGCATTTGATATGCACAGTGGCTGCATTGATGGGCACAATGGATTTGTTTGATGGACACAGATGGCTGCATTTGATGGGCACAGATGGCTGCATTTGATGGACAAGTGGCTACATTTGATATGCACAGTGGCTGGCTGCATTTGATGGGCACAATGGATGAGTTTGATGTACACAAGTGGCTGCATTTGATGGGCACAGGTGGCTGCATTTGATGGGCAAGTGGCAGGATTTGATTGGCACAGGTGGCTGCATTTGATGGGCAAGTGGCTGCTTTTGATATGCACAGTGGCTGCATTTGATGGGCACAATGGATGTGTTTGGTAGACCAACAATTTTGAAGTTTGACAGTTTCCCATATTCTTTTATTTCTTTCAGTATATTTGGCAGAGTCACTCTTGGGTTAGTTACAGGATGTCATCCGCGTATGCCGCGATTTTGTGCTCTTTTTCTCACCCCTCTCACATCCTGATTGTTTCGAAGTGTCGCCAGGAATGGTTCCAATGCCAATACATAAAGTAGTGGGGAAAGCGGACAACCTTGCAGTGTTCCATTCTGCATCGCGATCAAAGGTGAAAGTCTGCCATTAACCTTTACCATTGCTGTTGGACCATTATATAGGTTTGTTACCCACTTCATAATTTTTGGTCCTAGTCCCAAATGCCGATACGTGTTCATCATGAATCCCCAGTCTACCCTGTCAAATGCTTTCTCTGCATCTATTGACAGGAATAGAGCTGGGGATTCACTTTGTTTACTCCTGTGTAACATCAATATTGTTTTAAGCTGTTGTCCCTTCCTTCTCTCACCGGTACAAATCCAGTCTGGTCGGGATTTATCCAGAATGGAATTAATTTTTTTAGTCTAGTAGCTAAAATTTTAGCATAAAGTTTTGTGTCCACGTTCAACAGAGCAATAGGTCTGTAGCTTGAACAATTGGTTCTATCTTTCCCTTCTTTGGATAATATTATAATGTGGGCTAATAGCAATTCTCGTCTTATTTCTTCTTCGTCTCCTATATTGTTCAGATATTCTTGTAACTTAGGGATCAGTTGTTCTTGAAATTTTTTATAATATTTGACCGTGAACTCGTCTGGTCCTGGGCTTTTTCCTGCAGGAGTTTCTTTTAATGCCTGTTTTATCTCCTCTTGCGTTATTTTTTTTCAGCTCTTTTAATTGCTCAAGTTTTATATTTGGTAAGTTTGCTTTTTTTAAGTAGTCTTGTATCTTCTTTTTTCTTGCCGTGGAATACCGTGGTTTGCTGTGGAATGCCATGATATTTCTCTCTTTTGTTTAAAGAACTGTTTCTTGCAATAGAGTGACTTAAGGATAAAGATCAGAGACTGTCTGTTAAAATAATTGATCAGGCTACTCAGGGCTGGAAAGAATTTTTTTTTCTCCCCCCAATTAGCAGTATAGGAAAATTGGGTATATAAGAAGAAGGGATATATAGTCCTTGGGATATAATTCTAATATATACCCGGAGAGGCGGTTGGAGGTTCGCTTCTTGTTTGATTGTTGTGATGAGGGGTAACGACAAGAAGTGCTGGTGCGGTAGCTAAATCACCCCGGGCCAGTTTAGGCCATAACCCTGGTCCCATGAATAGATATTTATCACAAGGAAATGGGGAAGGAGAAAGACAACCGGGTATAAAGGGCCAACAGATAGACACAAAGGAGAAGGAGAAAAAAGAGAAAAAGGGTCAGAATAAGACAGTAGTGGAAACTAGCCTACTCTCAGAACCCAGAATGGAACAAGAACTAGAAGTAGAGGGTGAAGAAGGAGGAAGAGAGGAAGACCAACATGCACCTCAACTACCAACAAAATCTGACATGGAAAAAATGTTTGCGGCACTTGAAAACTCCCTGAAGGCAGAGATGACAACAATACATAAAGATATGGGACATATCCTCTCAAGAGTGGAAGAAGTGGAGACTAAAGTAGATTCTCACATAAAAATGATAAAAGAGTTGATAGGGGAAATAAATACACTAAAAAAGGAACAACAGGAACAATCCTATAAAATAGAGGATCAAGAAAATAGAGAACGAAGGAAAAATCTGAGAATCCGCGGCCTTCCTGAATCTGAACAAGTAGAAAATTTAATAGAAAAAATGAATAATATTTTTAACCCTATTCTAGGAAAGGAAGAATCCAATATAATAAGAATAGAAAGAGTACATCGAATAAGAAGACCCCAAGGGTTCTCAATGGAGACACCAAGAGATATAATATTTCGATTTAAAAATTGGGAGGAAAAAAATCAAATTTGGATGAACCTGAAGAGAAAACCACCGATTGAATATGCAGAATCTAGGAAACAAATTTTTCAAGATTTGTCCCAAGAAACGTTAAGAAGAAGAAGGGTGTTAAGACCCTTATTGAAAATTCTCCAAGAGCAGGAAATACAATATAACTGGGGCTTCCCTGCATGCCTGATAGCAAGGAAAAATGGAAGAAGTGCTAGACTAGGATTTACAGAAGAGATACCGGACTTTTGCAATAAATTAGAAATTCCACTACCAGAAAACGGCAGAAATGTAAACAGACAACGAGACGAATCACAATGGCAATTGAGCTCTAGGAATAGAACATATGAAGTAGCGTCCTAAATGAAATATGGGATCTTAAAAGTAGCGCTAAAGTTTACAAAGATGAAATGTATTATTACTTAAAGGGGGGTGGGAGGGAGGTGGGGGGGTGGGTTGTGGGGAACGGTGAATGAAAAGAGAAAGAGAAAAGAGGATAATAAATAAATAAAATAAGCTAGAGGCGGAGAGGGGAGGCCAGGACTTACGGTGTGGTCAGGGGGCCACCCTTTCTTAGTATAGGAGAGAGGGGCTCAGTGCGTCTTATAGATTTCCACCTCAGACTTAGAAGAGTAGAGGGGGCAAGGTTGAGCTCCACAAAACAAAAGTGCTCTCTGCTCTAGAGACCATGGGGTCAAATTATCTTCATCAGAGAGGTGGAGGGGTGGGGGGAGGGAGGGGGAAGGGGTTTGGAGGGGATGGGGAGGAGAGAGGGAGGGGTTTGCTTTGCATAAATCGATATAGTGCTCAATTACCTTGGAACAAAGTTAGGGATCCCGCGCGCTTCGGCTCGGGGGGTCCCCCCTCCCGGTCCTTTGTTCAGACCGGTGGGGGGATTCCGGGAGGATGCGCAGGGATTACAAAAAAATGGAAAATACGAATAGTACAAAAATTTTGTCTTATAATGTCTGAGGATTAAACTCCCCAGGGAAGATTCAAGAACTAGATAAAAGCAAGGCTAAAATATATTCAAGAAATATTCCAACATGTACGGTAATAGGGAAAAATATACGTTTTCTATTAGAACGAAGAAAAGCAGACCCAGGAGGACACTTCCTCTTTCTTATAGGTTCCATACAGGGGGTAAAATACACACTCACCAATGTATACTGTCCCAATACAAACCCCCAAAAATATCTGATGGAAATATTAAAAGTTTTAATGGAATTTAAACAAGGTAAATTAATACTGGCTGGAGACTTCAATTTCACCATGGACCATAGATTAGATAGTACCTCCATAGCAATAGACAGAGAAGTAAGACAATTAAAGAAATTAAAAGGAAAATTATATGAATATCAATTAGTTGATCCTTGGCGAATACAACACCCAAGTACAAAAGATTACACCTTTTATTCAACTGCGCATGGAATATACTCCAGGCTGGACTACATCATGGTTGAACATAGAAGCTTGGAAGAAATAGCAGAAACAGAAATAGGAATAATAACAGCCTCGGATCATAGTCCAGTAATGCTGAAAATTTAATTGCAAGGAGATTCCTTTGAGAAAGGTACATGGAGAATAAATGAAGATATAATCAAAGACAGGGAGACGGAAAAAATTATAATAGAAGAGATCAAAAATTATTTTAAGGGGAATGATACCCCAGAATTATCAAAAGCAACTATTTGGGAGGCACATAAGGCTGTCATCAGGGGTAAATTAATATCTATGGGGGCAGGAAGAAAGAAGGAAAGAAGAAAAAATACGTTGAAAATTATAAAGGAAATACATGATCTGGAGCAAAGTCATAAAAAGCAATCAGACAAAGAAACATACCGGATCCTAATTCAAACAAGAGATCAATTAAAGGAATGGATGGAACAAGAAGAGAGGAGGGAATATAATTGAGTACTGCAGGAGAGATTTAAATGGGATAACAAGCCAGGAAAATACCTTGCAAATATGATAAAAAAAAAAAAAGAAGTCTTTAAATTATATTGAGAAGATCAAAAATGAGAAAGGAGAAGTGGTAAACAAGACAATGGATATTGCATTAGCATTTCAAAAATACTTCAGCTCACTATATGCAATAAAAAAACAGGAAATACATCTTGAAGAAGATATAAGAAAAAAGAAGATACAAGCCACAGGGGGTTTTAAAGAGATAGGGAAAGGTGGCATGGGCCCTATCCCTTTGGGGCTGAGATGATACCCTACTATTGCTTGGTCTTTGTTGCAGTGGCACTGCTCTCAAGGTGGAAGGCCCTGCGCTCAAGGTTGGTGGCCCTGTGCTCAAGGTGGACGGCACTGCACTGCTGATAGTAGGCTGCTGCTCCACACCAGAACGCTTTATTTTCATGGGCACACATTCCTCTTTCTCTGTAGAAGACCACTGCTTGTAACGGGTTCATATGCCGAATCAGAATCGGACTGAGACTCAGAGAGCTCCCCGCTGCTCTCATCGCTCAGGCTCAGAAGCTGGTAGGCCTCCTCGCTGGTAAAAATTTTTTGGCATACTGGTGTTTGCACTGTTTTGCGATACGTAAACTAGACAGGTGTGGCTGCACTGCTGGGTGCTGGTGAGGGTGCACTGCTGGGTTCTGGGCACAGGTGGCACTGATGGGCACATGTGGCACTGATGTGCCACTGATGGCACAGATGAGCACTGATGGGCACAGGTGGCACTGATGTGGCACTGATGGCACAGATGAGCACTAATGGGCACAGGTGACACTGATGGGGCAAAGATGAGCACTGTAGTGGAACTGATGAGGCTCTGGTGGCACTGATGAGGCTTTGTAGAGGCACTGTTTATCACTGATGTGGCACAGAGGTGGCACACAAGTGGCACAGATGGCACAGAGGTGGCACAGATGACACAGTGGAACACTGATGCAGCACTGTTGGACACTGCTGGGCACAGCAATAATAGGAATAAACTCACAATTTTACACTGATCGCTCTCCTCTCCACTCACGCTGTATCGGTGTGAGGAGAGGAGAGCGTTGAACCCCTGGATGACCCTGCTGTGTTTACATTGTTATCGCTCCGTCATTGGATGAAGCGATCACGTGGTAAACGGCCGCTGTCATTGGCTGCGATCCATGTTGCGTCGGGTCCCGTGAACCCGGAGAGCATGGATAGTCCCGTGTACACGCCCACAGGGGGGGCGAGGGGCGAGCGGGAGTGCGATTCTGGGAGGACGTCAATGTACGCCCTCCCAGAGTTATTGAGCCGCACTGTAGTCATCATTTGACTATAGTGTGGTCAGTGACTGGTTAAGCATGTGTTTGGCACATTGTCATTTGGAACATGCTTACCTGCATTGCACTGTGTGCCAGTACATTTCTATAGTTCTTTCTGTGAAATAAAAAATCTGAATACTGACATTATCTGTTTTCAAACATCTAAATATATTTCCTACCCAGAGGCCACTAAACATGTTATGTTACACCACAAATATGGGTGAAACATGTAACATGCTCAGAAAGGTGAACTTATCCTTTATGCCAGTCAATTAATTTTGAATGTGCAGGAATAGACCAAAAAAATAAACATGCAGCATGTTTGCTGATGCAGTGCACCACAACACATGGAGGTGCCCTGCCACACATGTGCTTCAGAGCTGTGTTGTAATACAATGTGCTAACACACATAATGAGCAATAATATGTGTTGTAGTAAAGCACACATTATCTAGTGTGTTACCTCAATTCAATGGTACCTCAAGACAGATGGGTAAGCTGACTGTCAATACAACACAGTTTGGTATTGTGCAGAGCACACTGCATCATGAAGCAGATTTCGTATTTGGCCACTCATGCAGAATTCACCATCATGCACCATCTGGGGGCAGGTGCAATTTTAGAGAAAGAGGAGTGACACTGACTTAAAGTGATATTAAAGGTTCCCGATTAAAACAAAAAAATAACAAACATGGTATACTCTCCTGCTCTGTGCAGTGGTTTTGCACAAAGCAGTCCCGATCCTCCTCTTCATGGGGGGGGGCTCCTGGCCCCTCCTTCCTGCTGATTACCCCCAGAGCAAGCAGCCTGCTATGGGGCACCCAGGCAGGCTCGCTCCCAAGCTGCTGCTCTGTGTGTCCATGTGTCCATTCACACACAGAGCTGTGGCTTGCCCCCCTTCTTTCTCCTCATTGGCTCACTGGTTGTGATTGACAGACAGCAATGGGAGCCAATGAAGCCTAATGCTGTCTCAGCCAATGAGGAGAGAGAGTCCCCAGAGACTCCCCGGAGACTCTCGTGCACAGCGCTGGAGGAAGATCGGGCACAGGTAAGCATTGGGGGGGGGGGGTGCTGCACAGAGAAGAGTTTTTACCTTCATGCATTGAATGCATGAAGGTAAAAATCCTTCAGCCTTTAGAACCGTTTTAAAGAGTAAATACACTTTTATTGAGAAAAAAATCCCCTCTGGGTGATCAATGTACATTACATGGATTGTAACAAACTTTATTGCAAACTCCTATCTCTTGTTATTTTGAAGAAATAGCTGATTGTTTATCCGTGTCCATGTGCAAAATGAATGTGAATAGGAGTGACCTAAATCAGCTGCTGCACTTGCAGGGTTCTAATAAGGGCAGGGTCTACATCCCTTTAAATGTGATTTCCCTTTGGGAGTATTTCACCAAAAATGACTATTTTGTAGCAGGGGATGATCAAAATGTGACTTGTATCTTAGTGCAGACTTCTGGGAAAATCAGTGACCCAATCACATAAGCAGGAAATTACATTTCTGGAGGCGGTCCATACACCATCTGTGTACAGAATGCCTCCAGGTTGCCATATTGCATTACATTTTACAGAAAATTGCAATGGCTGCTGATTGAAAAGGAAAGGTAATTTTTAACATTCAATTACAATATGACTTGTGTAGTAACTGTATACACAATATATATATATTTTTTTCCCACAAAAGTAGAGTTACCCTTTAATCATGGTACCTGTGTAAACAGTGTAAGAATTGTGTAGCTAAAAACTGCAAAAAGGTTTGCAAGCATGGCTTATGTCTTCCCAGATATTGTAGACTTTCTAAGTGAAAAAAAAAGAGTTGTTAAAGGTCTGACTGTGGAGCCGGGATGTGTGAATCACAAGACTGACTGAGAATTGCAAACTCATTGACAGGTAAAATAGTTCACATACTTTATGTGTATTTCTTCTGGGTACTTGCCTGGAGTTCTGCTTTAACCGATACATTTTGTAAAAGCATAATATATTTTACTAACATATTTGGGGTTTTTTTTTTTTTTTTTGTTTGTTTTTTTTTTTTTACTCAAAGCAATCTGTATTCTAGTTTTTACATTATCGTTAAAGAGGTCCCTTTTTAACAAAGCAGTTTGCTGTTTTTAAGAAAGCTAAGTCTAAATAAATTGTTAGACTAGTCAGCAAGCCTGTAATGAGCTTTCACATTATGTGAGTCCTTTCAACATGTTTTACACAAGTAAAATACAAAAACTATTTAGATTTTTTTTATCTTATAAATACAGTATATGCCATAGAAATCATAGGGGGTTATTTACTAAAGGAAAATCCACTTTGCACTGAAAGTGCACTTGGAAGTAAAGTCACTGTAAATCTAAGGGGGATATGCAAGGAAAATTAAAAAACAGCATTTTAGCTTGCACATGATTGGATGATGAAATCAGCAGAGCTTCCACTCATTTCAGATCTACCCCTTAGATTTAGAGCCGCTGCACTTCCAAGTGCGCTTACAGTGCAAAGTGGATTTTCCTTTTGTAAATAACCCCAAAAGTGTCATAAAATGTCTCTCAATTGTGCAACAAATGGGGCTAAATCAGAAATCACAGATTTGTGTAACTGTCAGTAAGGTATATATAAACCTTTTGCAGAATTACCTCCTACACAATTTTGTATCAGACGGCATTTTGCTTGTGACACAATGGGGTTTATTTACTAAAGGCAAATCTATTTTGCACTACAAGTGCACTTGAAAGTGCACATGGAAGTAAAGTCACTGTAGATCCGAGGGGGATATGCAAGGAAAATAAAAAACAGCATTTTAGCTTGCACATGATTGGATGATAAAATCAGCAGAGCTTCCACTCATTTCAGATCTACCCCTTAGATTTCGAGTGACTGTACTTCCAAGTGCACTTTCAGTGCACTTTCAAGTGCACTTGCAGTGCAAAGTGGATTTACCTTTCATAAATAACCCCCAATACTTACACATGCAACACAATTTGCACACAATTTGGAAGAGATCTTAACCACTTCAGCCCCGGAAGGATTTACCCCCTTCCTGACCAGAGCACTTTTTACAATTTGGCACTGCGTCGCTTTAACTGCTAATTGCGCGGTCATGCAATGGTGTACCCAAACGAAATTTGCGTCCTTTTCTTCCCACAAATAGAGCTTTCTTTTGATGGTATTTGATCACCTCTGCCATTTTTATTTTTTGCGCTATAAACGGAAAAAGACCGAAAATTTTGAAAAAAATGATATTTTCTACTTTTTGTTATAAAAAAAATCCAATAAACTCAATTTTAGTCATACATTTAGGCCAAAATGTATTCGGCCACATGTCTTTGGTAAAAAAAAAGTCAATAAGCGTATATTTATTGGTTTGCGCAAAAGTTATAGCGCCTACAAACTAGGGTACATTTTCTGGAATTTACACAGCTTTTAGTTTATGACTGCCTATGTCATTTCTTGAGGTGCTAAAATGGCAGGGCAGTACAAAACCCCCCCAAATGACCCCATTTTGGAAAGTAGACACCCCAAGGAAATTGCTGAGAGGCATGTTGAACCCATTGAATATTTATTTTTTTTGTCCCAGGTGATTGAATAATGACAAAAAAAAAAAAAAAATTTACAAAAAGTTGTCACTAAATGATATATTGCTCACACAGGCCATGGGCATATGTGGAATTGCACCCCAAAATACATTCAGCTGCTTCTCCTGAGTACGGGGATACCACATGTGTGGGACTTTTTGGGAGCCTAGCCGCGTATGGGGCCCCGAAAACCAAGCACCGCCTTCAGGATTTCTAAGGGCATAGATTTTTGATTACACTCCTCACTACCTATCACAGTTTTGAAGGCCATAAAATGCCAAGATGGCACAAAACACCCCCAAATGACCCCATTTTGGAAAGTAGACACCCCAAGCTATTTGCTGAGAGGTATGTTGAGTCCATGGAATATTTTATTTTTTGACACAAGTTGTGGGAATGTGACAATTTTTTTTTTTTTTGCACAAAGTTGTCACTAAATGATATATTGCTCACACAGGCCATGGGCATATGTGGAATTGTACCCCAAAATACATTTAGCTGCTTCTCCTGAGTATGGGGATACCACATGTGTGGGACTTTTTGGGAGCCTAGCCGCGTACGGGGCCCCGAAAACCAATCACCGCCTTTAGGATTTCTAAGGGCATAAATTTTTCATTTCACTCCTCACTACCTATCAGAGTTTTGAAGGCCATAAAATGCCAAGATGGCACAAAACCCCCCCAAATGACCCCATTTTGGAAAGTAGACACCCCAAGCTATTTGCTGAGAGGCATGTTGAGTCCATGGAATATTTTGTATTTTGACACAAGTTGCTGGAAAGTGACAATTTTTTTTTTTTTTTTTTGCACAAAGTTGTCACTAAATGATATATTGCTCAAACATGCCATGGGCATATGTGGAATTGCACCCCAAAATATATTCTGCTGCTTCTCCTGAGTACGGGGATACCACATGTGTGGGACTTTTTGGGAGCCTAGCCGCGTACGGGGCCCCGAAAACCAAGCACCGCCTTCAGGATTTCTAAGGGCATAAATTTTTGATTTCACTTCTCACTACCTATCACAGTTTTGAAGGCCATAAAATGCCAAGATGGCACAAAAGCCCCCCAAATGACCCCATTTTGGAAAGTAGACACCCCAAGCTATTTGCTGAGAGGCATGTTGAGTCCATGGAATATTTTATTTTTTGACACAAGTTGCGGGAATGTGAGAATTTTTTTTTTTTTTTGCACAAAGTTGTCACTAAATGATATATTGCTCACACAGGCCATGGGCATATGTGGAATTGCACCCCAAAATACATTCTGCTGATTCTCCTGAGTACGGGGATACCACATGTGTGGGACTTTTTGGGAGCCTAGCTGCGTACGGGGCCCCGAAAACCCAGCACCGCCTTCAGGATTTCTAAGGGTGTAAAGTTGTAATTTCACTCCCCACTACCTATCACATTTTTGAAGGCCATAAAATGCCCAGATGGCACAAACCCCCCCCAATTGACCCCATTTTGGAAAGTAGACACCCCAAGCTATTTGCTGAGAGGCATGTTGAGTCCATGGAATATTTTATATTTTGACACAAGTTGCGGGAAAGTGACAATTTTTTTTTTTTTTAATTTTTTTTTGCACAAAGTTGTCACTAAATGATATATTGTTCAAACATGCCATGGGCATATGTGGAATTACACCCCAAAATATATTCTGCTGCTTCTCCTGAGTACGGGGATACCACATGTGTGGGACTTTTTGGGAGCCTAGCCGCGTACGGGGCCCCGAAAACCAAGCACCGCCTTCAGGATTTCTAAGGGCATACATTTTTGATTTTACTCCTCACTACCTATCACACTTTTGAAGGCCATAAAATGCCAAGATGGCACAAAACCCCCCCAAATGACCCCATTTTGGAAAGTAGACACCCCAAGCTATTTGCTGAGAGGCATGGTGAGTATTTTGCAGCTCTCATTTGTTTTTGAAAATGAAGAAAGGCAAGAAAAACGTATTTTTTTTTTCTTTTTTCAATTTTCAAAACTTTGTGACAAAAAGTGAGGTCTGCAAAATACTCACTATACCTCTCAGCAAATAGCTTTGGGTGTCTGTTTTCCAAAATGGGGTCATTTGGGGGGGGGTTGTGCCATCTGGGCATTCCATGGCCTCCGAAACTGTGATAGGCAGTGAAGAGTGAAATCAAAAATTTACGCCCTTAGAAAGCCTGAAGGCGGGGCTTGGTTTTCGGGGTCCCGTACGTGGCTAGGCTCCCAAAAAGTCTCACACATGTGGTATCCCCGTACTCAGGAGAAGCAACAGAATGTATTTTGGGGTGCAATTTCACATATTCCCATGGCATGTTTGAGCAATATATCATTTAGTGACAACTTTGTGCAAAAAAAAAAAAAAAAAATTTGTCTTTTTCCCGCAACTTGTGTCACAATATAAAATATTCAATGGACTCGACATGCCTCTCAGCAAATAGCTTGGGGTGTCTACTTTCCAAAATGGGGTCATTTGGGGGGGTTTTGAACTGTCCTGGCATTTTATGCACAACATTTAGAAGCTTATGTCACACATCGACCACTCTTCTAACCACTTGAAGACAAAGCCCTTTCTGACACTTATTGTTTACATGAAAGAATTATTTTTTTTTGCAAAAAAATTACTTTGAACCCTCAGACATTATATATTTTTTTAAAGCAAATGCCCTACAGATTAAAATGGTGGGTGTTTCATTTTTTTTTTTCACACAGTATTTGCGCAGCGATTTTTCAAACGCATTTTTTGGGGAAAAAACACACTTTTTTAAATTTTAATACACTAAAACACACTATTTTGTCAAAATGTTTGATGAAATAAAAAAGATGATCTTAGGCCGAGTACATGGATACCAAACATGACATGCTTTAAAATTGCGCACAAACGTGCAGTGGCGACAAACTAAATACATTTTTAAAAGCCCTTAAAAGCCTTTACAGGTTACCACTTTAGATTTACAGAGGAGGTCTACTGCTAAAATTACTGCCCTCGATCTGACCTTCGCGGTGATACCTCACATGCATGGTGCAATTGCTGTTTACATATGACGCCAGACCGACGCTTGCGTTCGCCTTTGTGCGAGAGCAGGGGGGGGGCAGGGGTGCTTTTTTTTTTTTTTTTTTTTTTTTTATTATTTTTTTTGCTTTTTTATCTTATTTTTAAACTGTTCCTTTCATTTTTATTTTTTTTTTATCATTTTTATTGTTATCTCAGGGAATGTAAATATCCCCCATGATAGCAATAGGTAGTGACAGGTACTCTTTTTAGAAAAAATTGGGGTCTATTAGACCCTAGATCTCTCCTCTGCCCTCAAAGCATCTGACCACACCAAGATCGGTGTCATAAAATGCTTTCCCAATTTCCCAATGGCGCTGTTTACATCCGGCGAAATCTAAGTCATGAAATGCTTGTAGCTTCCAGTTTCTTAGGCCATAGAGATGTTTGGAGCCATTCTGGTCTCTGATCAGCTCTATGGTCAGCTGGCTGAATCACCGGCTGCATTCTCAAGTTCCCTGTTGGGACAGGAGAGCCAGAGAAAAACATGGACGACGGTGTGGGGGGGGGGGCATTCCCTCCCACTGCTTGTAAAAGCAGTCTAGAGGCTAATTAGCCGCTAGGATTGCTTTTACAAGAAAGCCGACCACTGGCTGAAAAGAATGATACCAAGATGATACCTAAACCTGCAGGCATCATTCTGGTATAACCACTCAAAGTCCAGCAACATACCAGTACGTTGCTGGTCCTTGTTGGGCATACATTGTAAACTTTTTTTTCATGCAGCCTGTGGGCTGAACGAAAAAAAGATATTGATCGGTGGGTATGCCCACCATTAGAATACCTCCCTTCATCCACCCACTTCTAATGATGGGCATACATGCACCGTATATATATGCCGAAGCATGGGGGCATCCTCCCGCAAAAGGCAGGAGCAAATCGCTCCTCCACCCACTGCTGCCCCCACGCTTCGGCATATATGCTGAAGTATGTAACTGTGGTGGTGAAATCACCTCCGACAGCGCTGGAGTCGCGGCTTTATGTATCGTGGGAGCAAACGCTGTTGCTGTCAAGATAAATAAATCCGCTCTGCAGCTGAATGGCGTACCTGCTAAGCAAATGATGGTTAACAAAAAAACAAAGTAACATTACAGTATAACAGTAATACTTACCATACCTGCAAAGCAAAATACAAAAAAAACATAGTAAAAAATAAAACATTTAACGCAACCTGTGCCTACCTAAAAAATATATATGCCGAAGCATGGGGGCATCCTCCCGCAAAAGGCAGGAGCAAATCGCTCCTCCACCCACTGCTGCCCCCACGCTTCGGCATATATGCTGAAGTATGTAACTGTGGTGGTGAAATCACCTCCGACAGCGCTGGAGTCGCGGCTTTATGTATCGTGGGAGCAAACGCTGTTGCTGTCAAGATAAATAAATCCGCTCTGCAGCTGAATGGCGTACCTGCTAAGCAAATGATGGTTAACAAAAAAACAAAGTAACATTACAGTATAACAGTAATACTTACCATACCTGCAAAGCAAAATACAAAAAAAACATAGTAAAAAATAAAACATTTAACGCAACCTGTGCCTACCTAAAAAATATATATGCCGAAGCATGGGGGCATCCTCCCGCAAAAGGCAGGAGCAAATCGCTCCTCCACCCACTGCTGCCCCCACGCTTCGGCATATATGCTGAAGTATGTAACTGTGGTGGTGAAATCACCTCCGACAGCGCTGGAGTCGCGGCTTTATGTATCGTGGGAGCAAACGCTGTTGCTGTCAAGATAAATAAATCCGCTCTGCAGCTGAATGGCGTACCTGAAAACACAAAGGTGGTTAACAATAAAAAAAAACAAAGTATAAAAAAATTGCATACCTATAAAGCAAACATGATAAAAACATAACAATAAAACATTGCAGTATAGAATGCAGAACAATAGAGAGAGAATAGAGAGAGAATAGAGAGAGAACAATAAAACAACAACTATTTTTGGTTTTTTTATTTTATATTTTTTTTGTGTTTTTTTCTTTTTTTTACTTTTTTTTGTTTTTTTTACACTTTTTTTTGTAACTTTAACTTTTTTAACTGGTACCAGGTTTGGGTCTCTCAAAATGCGACAGCATCTTGGGAGACCCTGTGGAAGTGTGCCTAGTCTGTGCAGTGCTGTACCCTACGCTAATACTCCACTAGTGTATGGTAGCGTTCAAAACATTCACCAATGCAAAGACCAGGATTGCCAGGACAGAGGGGACAACAATACCGGGTGTCACGCCTAAATCCGCGCTTGCTGCAGACACGACATCTTTTTTGGGGGGTTCGTTGGGTAGGGGTACTCGGGAGGGCATAAAGAAAATGCCTCTCATGCAGCCGGCTTACTGCATTTGGTTGGGGAAGGTGAGGTGGAGCACCGTCTGGATACAGAAGGGCTCTGACGATCTCTTCCTGGAATTTAAGGAAGGATCCAGTCTGTCCTGAAGCTCTGTATAGCACATAAGCATTCAGCAAAGCCAATTGAAATAAATAAACAGACACTTTTTTGTACCAGCGTCTGGCCTTACGGGCAATTAGGTACGGCGCCAACAACTGGTCGTTGAGGTCCACCCCTCCCATATTAAGGTTATATTCGTGGACACAGAGGGGTTTCTCCACAACACCAGTCGCCGTAGGAATTTGGACCATCGTGTCTGCATGAAGGGAGGTGAGAACGAAAACATTCTTCTTATGCCTCCACTTCATAGCGAGCAAATTATTATACTTCAAGCAGGCTCTCTCCCCCAGCCTAAGACGGGAATCTACAAGCCGCTGGGGAAAGCCCCGGCGATTAGGTCGCACGGTGCCACATGCTCCAATCTGATGATCAAAAAGGTGGCTAAAAAGTGGCACGCTCGTATAATAATTGTCCACGTACAAGTGGTACCCCTTTCCGAATAAGGGTGACACCAAGTCCCACACTATCTTGCCAGCGCTTCCTATGTAGTCAGGGCAGTTTGTCGGCTCTACGTGACTATCTTTTCCCTCGTAAACCATAAATCTACATGTATAGCCTGTGGCCCTGTCACAGAGCTTATACATCTTGACCCCGTATCTGGCACGCTTGCTGGGAAGGTACTGTTTGAATGACAAGCGGCCAGAAAATTTAACCAGGGACTCATCAACGCAGACAACTTGATGGGGGGTAAACAAGTCTGCAAAACGTTGGTTGAAGTGGTTTACGAGGGGCCGAATTTTGTAGAGCCGATCGTATTCAGGGTCTCCACGAGGACGACAGAGTTCATTGTCGTTGAAGTGCATGAACCGCAAAATCTGCTCGTATCGTGCCCTGGCCATGGAAGCAGAGAACAAGGGTGAATGGTAAATTGGGTCAGTGGACCAATATGACCGCAACTCACTCTTTTTATTCAAGCCCATGAGGAGGGAAAGGCCCAGAAAGATCTTAAATTCGGAGACCGTAATTGGTCTCCAATCTCTGGCAAGGGTGGACTGGGGCATAGTGGCGATGTATTGACCAGCGTATAAATTGCTTTGGTCCACAATAGATCTATAGAGATCTTCGGTGAAAAACAGTGAATAAAAATCCAGTGGCGTAAAGTCAACTGTTTCCACCTGAATTCCGGGTTGGCCAGTGAAAGGGGGAAGTACGGGTGCTGCAGAAGTGGTGGGTACCCAATTCGGATTGGCCAATGCAGCAGGAAGGGCACTATGGGCACGACGGGCCTGTGTTCGTCTTCTTGGTGGCAGCGGGACACTACTAGTGCTTGCCACCTCGCCAGCTTGAACTGCACTTATGGGACTCGCCACGTCACCACGTGATACTGCAGTGCTGGATGTACGACCAGGGTGTACTAGGCCGCTGGTGCTTGCCAGTTCACCAGAAGGAGTAGCGGCGCTAGTACCTCTCTGCTCCATACGAGAGCCCTGCGGTTCTTGCACTTCAAGGACAGCATAAGTTCGGGGTCTGGTACGCCTGACCTTAGCAGGGACCACAACTCCGTCGTCAGAGCTATCTGTCATGGAGCCGCTGTCCTCTACAGGATCGTATTCTGAGCCTGAACTTGACAGATGAGTGACTTCCTCTTCACTATCTGTCATGCTCAGAATCCTGTAGGCCTCTTCACTAGTGTACCTTCGATTTGCCATTTTGGCCTCTAAATTTAGGGGTACACTAGTGAGACTCACAGGCAAAAAAGCTCCCGACTGTCAGCGACTGATTCAAAACGCTACCAAAAAACTGTTAGCGATCGCAGGGATCAGGCCTGACTCTGCGACCGCTGCAGTTATGTGTGCTTAGTGTTTTGTAAGTGTCAGTAATCGATCGATACTGCACTTGGGTGGGCTGGGCTGGGCTGGGCCGAGGAGCAAAACGCAGGTGCTAGCAGGTATCTGGGCTGATCCCGCTAACACTGCGTTTCAGGGAACCCTAAACTGCTGGGGAGTATAGATCTGATCGGATCAGATATCGATCCGTTCAGATACTATAGCACTAAGGGAGGTGTATGCTGCGTGCGTGGGTTTTAGCGGTACTGGCGCTAACCTGACGCTGCCTGGGGCGACGCAGACCTTATCTGATCCTAAAAACTTAACTTCTATCACCGCCGGGCAATTAGGGGGTTAAACCTTTATAAGGTAATAAACGGCGGGTGCCCTAAAACTATAATAAACTGTAATAAACTGTAATAAACTACAAAAAACAAACTATCTAACCAGCGTCACCCGTAACACTTATACGGTGATTGCTGGTGAAAGGGTTAACTAGGGGGCAATCAGGGGGTTAAAACCTTTAGCAGGTAGTATATGGGGGTCCCTGTCGCTATAAAACACTGACAGCGAACCTATATACTTACCTCCCTAAACTAGCGTCACCTGTGTCACTAATACAGCGATCAGAAAAACGATCGCTTAGCGACACTGGTGACGGGGGGTAATCAAGGGGTTAACTTTTATTAGGGGGGGTTAGGGGGTACCCTGGACCTAAGGGGGGGTACCCTAGACCTAAAGGGGGCTAACCTAACTGCCCTAACACTTATAACTGACAAACTGACACCAATGCAAAAAAAAAAAAAACACTGCTATTGGTGTCAGAGTGACAGGGGGTACAGGGGGGTGATCGGGGGGTGATCGGGGGGTGACAGGGGGGTGACAAGTGTGCCTGCGTGTTCTACTGAGTATGTGGTGTTGGTGCACTTACTTGGATGTCTTCTCTCCTCGGCGTCGGATCAAAAAGACCGGCTCCAGGAGAGATTACATCACTTCCTCTCCCTCTGTTTACATTACAGAGGGAGAGGAAGCATTTGATTCGTGGGAGCGATCGGGAGGGGGTGGCCATCAATGGATGGCCTCCCCCTGACCCCTAATCGCCCGCGAACAAGAGCCGACCACTCAGGGCACCGGGGGGGGGTCCGATCGGACCCCCCGCCCGCGGGAAGGCATCACGTATCAGGTACGTGATTTTGCCTGCCCGTGCCGACCTGCTCACGTATATATGCGTGAGGCGGTCGGCAAGTGGTTAATTACCTCCACTTTTCCCATTACCAATAAGGTGGTACAGGCAGTCCCCAGGTTACACACAAGATATTGTAGGTTCTGTAGGTTTGTTCTTAACCACTTAAGGACCGGAAGGATTTGCCCCCTTAATGACCAGGCCATTTTTTGCGATACGGCACTGCCTCGCTTTAACTGACAAGTGCGCTGTCGTGTGACACTGTACCCAAACAATATTGATGTCCTTTTTCCCACAAATACAGCTTTCTTTTGGTGGTATTTGATCACCTCTGCGTTTTTTATTGTTTGCGCTACAAACACAAAATAGCGTCAATTTTGAAAAAAAAACAATACGTTTTACTTTTTCCTATACTACATATCCAAATTAAAAAAAAAAAAACAAATTTTTTCCATCAGTTTAGGCCAATATGTATTCTTCTACATACTTTTGGTAAGAAAAATTGCAATAAGTGTATATTGATTGGTTTACGCAAAAGTTATCGCGTCTACAAAATAGGGGATAGATTTATTATTATTATAATTTTTTTTACTAATAATGGTGGCGATCAGCGATTTTTAACGGGGCTGCAACATTCTGGCGGACAGATCGGACACTTTTAACACTTTCTTGGGACCATTGACATGTATACAGCGATCACTGATTACTGACCACTGATTACTGTAATCTGTCAATGGCAAGGAAGGGGTTAACACTAGGGGGCGAACAAGGGGTTAAATGTGTCACCTAGGGAATTTTTACTAACTGTGGAGAGATGGGACTGCCTGGAGGCGGAGACCGATTGCTGTTCCTAATCAGTAGGAACAGCAGATCTGTCTTTCCTCCCCTGACAGAATGGAGATCTGTCTATTTACATTGACAGATCTCTGTTCTGTCTCTGTCAGAAGCGATCATGGATGGCCGGCAGGCACCCCGCCCGCTGGCCACGTGCATCGGCTCCAGCATCGCGCTGAGGGCATGCACGCAACCCCTAGAGCTCTTAAAGCAGCCGATCTACAGTTATGGCGATTCGCCTGGGGAAGCCATCTTGCTGCAGTTGTATAATTATATTGTCAAAAAGAAACGTGTACAAGGAAAGTGTAGATATTGCGCCAACTCCTGAAATAAACAAAATGAAGCAGCCAACACAACAATCTGACCGTTGCAAGTGTAAAAATAATGATAAAGTGTGGCGCTAATAGATGATGGGACACCTGTTACTAGACAGGTAGTAGTGATAAAAAAGTGTTAAAACTTAAAATGTGTACTCGTTGGGTGAATGTTAAAACATCCTAAAGAGATAAAAAATATATAGAGATAAATGACAGTGAGTGCTTAGGTATGTGAGGGAGTGGATACAGTAACAAAACAATAGGTTAATTAAGAAACAATTGTGCATAAGATACCATATTCAAAAAAAGCAATACAATAAAGTAATAATACAAAGTGTCCCAGTATACTGAGTGTGCAGCTCAATAAAACGTATTGTTCGTTTAAGCAAACGCTGAGAGAGAGGACGTCCAAGACCCTAAGAAGGGTAAACATGTATAGATACTGAAAGTCTGTTTATTGAAAAGATGGGGTACTCCTAGTTAACTCCACAGCCATCTGGGCGTAGGCCATCTTCATATATAACGATTGAAGGCTGTTTTAAAGAAATCCTTAAATACAGGTAGGTTCTTCACTCATGTAGATGGTATCAACATAGAGAGAGAAAGACAAAAGGATGCCCTTACCAGATAAGGTGGACTCACAGGCCCTTGGCGGTGAGTGAAATGAGCTTGTACCGTCAAGCGGTATGAGGTGATGATCTGTAAGAAGATCTTATGTGGAATCTCCTCTGAAGTCCTCAGATGGTGTGCCAATTTGGGATCAGGAACCTCCAGGGTTCGGCTTCGGTCGCCGGTTGATCGTTTCCTCAGTGGCCCATCCCATGAACGAGTAAGCAAGGAAAAGAAAAAAACTTCCACATAGTGTAAATCCTTATTTGTAAAAAAGCGTGATAGCACTTTATTCAGGAATACACTCCGAAAAATTACAAATGAGGGCAGTAAAAACTGGGTTTAAAATAAGAATAGTATAGAAAGGCATAAAAGATGGTATAAAAACAGCGCAGTGAGTAGTGGTGGGGTGTAATCATAGAGACCCGACGCGTTTTGCCTTCAAAGGCTTCTGCTGCCCCAGCAGAAGCCTTTGAAGGCGAAACGCGTCGGGTCTCTATGATTACACCCCACCACTACTCACTGCGCTGTTTTTATACCATCTTTTATGCCTTTCTATACTATTCTTATTTTAAACCCAGTTTTTACTGCCCTCATTTGTAATTTTTCGGAGTGTATTCCTGAATAAAGTGCTATCACGCTTTTTTACAAATAAGGATTTACACTATGTGGAAGTTTTTTTCTTTTCCTTGCTTACTCGTTCATGGGATGGGCCACTGAGGAAACGATCAACCGGCGACCGAAGCCGAACCCTGGAGGTTCCTGATCCCAAATTGGCACACCATCTGTGGACTTCAGACGAGATTCCACATAAGATCTTCTTACAGATCGTCACCTCATACCGCTTGACGGTACAAGCTCGTTTGACTCACCGCCAAGGGCCTGTGAGTCCACCTTATCTGGTAAGGGCATCCTTTTGTCTTTCTCTCTCTATGTTGATACCATCTACATGAGTGAAGAACCTACCTGTATTTAAGGATTTCTTTAAAACAGCCCTCAATCATTATATATGAAGATGGCCTACGCCCAGATGGCTGTGGAGTTAACTAGGAGTACCCCATCTTTTCAATAAACAGACTTTCAGTATCTATACATGTTTACCCTTATTAGGGTCTTGGACGTCCTCTCTCTCAGCGTTTGCTTAAACGAACAATACGTTTTATTGAGCTGCACACTTAGTATACTGGGACACTTTGTATTATTACTTTATTGTATTGCTTTTTTTGAATATGGTATCTTATGCACAATTGTTTCTTAATTAACCTATTGTTTTGTTACTGTATCCACTCCCTCACATACCTAAGCACTCACTGTAATTTATCTCTATATATTTTTTATCTCTTTAGGATGTTTTAACATTCACCCAACGAGTACACATTTTAAGTTTTAACACTTTTTTATCACTACTACCTGTCTAGTAACAGGTGTCCCATCATCTATTAGCGCCACACTTTATCATTATTTGTATAATTATATTACGTATAACTGTGGCCGCTGGTCCTTAAGTGGTTAAAGTGATTGTAAAGTCTTCTGTTTTTTCTATAAAAATAACAAACATGTTATACATACGTGCTCTGTTGCAGTGTTTTGTACAGAGCAGCCCAGATCCTCCTCTTCTCAGGTCCCTCTTTTGTGCTCTGGACTCCTCCCTCCTGGGAAGGAGGAGGGAGCCGAGTGGTGACCTCAACGGCCGTGGCCAAGGCTCCCGGAAGTGGGGACATGATACCTGTCAAAGACAGGTATCTGCTCCCCCCTCCCCCCGAAAGGTGCAAATGTGGCAACAGAGGGGGGGAAGGAGACAAATGAGCAGAAGTTCCACTTTTGGGTGGAACTCCGCTTTAATGCATAGAAAGCATTCAGATAAAAACCTTCTGACTTTACAACCACTTTAAGTTGAATTTGTATGTAAGCTGGAACAGGTAAATTTTTTAAGAGTAACTCCAGCCAAAAAAAAATGTTTTACATTTTTTGGCTAGCATAGGGAAGGGTTAACACCCCTGTATCGTTTGTTTTGCTGTCTGTGCCCCTGTTTGGAATATTTCAACTCACTTTCTGTCTCTGTGACAAGTGCATTTTGAAAATTTTGGGTTGTTGTGGAAACAACAATAATGCCGCGTACACACGATCGGACATTCCGACAATGAAATCCTGGGATTTCTTTCCAACGGATGTTGGCTCAAGCTTGTCTTGCATACACACAATTGCACAAATGTTATCAGAAATTCCGATCATCAAGAACGCGCTGACGTACAACACGTACGACGGCACTATAAAGAGGAAGTTCAATAGCCAGTGCGCCACCCTTTGGGCTCCTTCTGCTAATCTCGTGTTTATCTCGTGTTAGTAGAAGTTTGGTGAGAGACGATTGGCGCTTTTCAGCCTCATGCTTTTCAGATCGTTACTGCTCTTCAGTTTGTGCTTGTGGGTTCGTATCTGGTTTTCAGTGCGTGTAGTCAGTTCGTATCTGGTTTTCAGCGTGTATGTTTATATTACATATTTGATTACCAGTGCATTTTTGTCCGCTCATTTCTGAATTTCAGCTCCCTCTTCTCAGGCCTTTCTGATTTTCAGTGCGTTCTGTTCATTTGTTCTGACCAGCCGACTGTTTTTAAGCCAAGTTGCAGGTACGTACTCATCGTAGAGTTTGTGCTGTGCAGGGGCTTGGTGTTGGGGTTCTTACTTTGACCCAAGCCCAGTCCATGAACAGGGCAAGGAGGAGTTCATGGACGAAGAAATGGTTGCTCCAGCGTGATCAATTCTCACACATGCCTTTGTTGCGGGAGATCTGTGAGAATAATCCTGATGATTTCAGGAGTTATCTCCGGATGACGGACCCCGTTTTTCACCGTCTGTTGGCTTTGCTGTCCCCTTATATTATGAAGCAGGACACCTGCATGCTGCAAGCCATCACTCCTGAACAGAGGCTAGTCGCCACCTTGCGGTACTTGGCAATGGGGAGAAGTCTGCAGGATATCAAGTTCTCGACAGGCATTTCCCCCCAGGCTCTGGGAATCATTATTCCAGAGACCTGTTCTGCCATTAGACAGGTCCTGCAGAAGGACGATATTAAGGTAAGATTTCTCCTTTAACATCACATTATATGTATTTAAATAAATGTATTTTTTAAATAAATTTGTATTTTAAACTGAAAAATATTTCCTTTGATTTACTGCTTGTGTTTCTCTTAGCTGTCTCCTAGGTTCTCCAATGGGCTTTTTTCTTTGGCCATTTTCTTCAATAGTGCAAATGTTATTTCTTTGATACATGAGGTGACAATCTCATCTTCAGCTAACTATTATGTTGTGGGTCTGCTACACACACACCTTGTTTTTGTTGTTAATGTATGTAATGCATTAATGATAAAAATATTCATCATTTTCAGCACCATGAATTAATTTTTTGGAGTGACAAAAATGGCCTGATTGATGCAAATTAGAAAGCACTGTGGGTGTTATTTACTAAAGGAAAATCCACTTTGCACTACAAGTGCACTGCAAAAGTGCACTTGAAAGTGCAAAGTGGATTTTCCTTTAGTATATAACCTCCATTGTCACTGTACACACCAACTTAAGCAAAAAAATGATATTGAGCATTGAAAGAAGAAGCCACACATTGTTGAGAAGAAAAATGTTTACTCTGTGCACATTCACACGTGCGTTTATAAAAGGGTTTTTGAACAAACCAACATATTTTTGGAACAACATTTTTTTTTTGGACAGTAGAAAAATCCTTTTTTGTGGTAAACAGACATGTTTTTAAAACCATAAAACAATACACAACTCAGAAACTTACAAAGTTCAACTTTGATAAAGTGAAGGCAATATCAGACATTAGTATGTCCAAACTGTGTTGATATTGCCTTCATCAGATGGGGTGATGTCACCCCTGTGAAAGCCAAATTTTGAAAATGCACACAAATTGGTAGTCAAAATGGGGATTTCCCTCCTGATCCCGTGCCTAAGTTCAGCATGTGCTAGCTCCCATTATGGGGTATCAATGGAGGTGTTTCGGGGGTGCAACCCCCTTCCTCTCACCTACTTGAGTTGCGAGGAAGGGGTTGCACCCCGCGTACATTGATATCCCATGATGGGAGATAGCACATGTTTACACACTGTGTGCATCTTCAAAATTTGGCTTTCAAAATTTTTTATAAAAGTTACAAAAATAAAAACAATTACAAATATTTTGGTGTGTATTAGATTTTGCCTAAAACATCAATTATGTTATTGAGTCTTTTTTTCACATCATTGATGTCTTCCTTGATCTTCTGTAAATCCCGATTGCACACCATGATCTCCCTGATGAGGACGTGTGCACTTGCACTTGCGAAATGTTTCTTCTTCCACAACATCCACATCACCTAAAATAAAAAAAACACACCATGTATAATAAATATGCAGGCATACATATATTACCTGAATCTGTGGTCTCAGACACTCATCTGTGGTGGTCACTATTTCGCCCAATCCATAAACCTCTCCTTCCTCCACATCCTAAGATTGTTGTTTTTGGATTTCCCCTTCTTTAGGAGGTTGGGGGTCCCTGGTGTCCTCTGATGTCCTGATTCTTTTCTCCCCTATGTGAATTAAAAAAAAGGTATACTTAGCACACAGATATTTGAGGGCAGAAATAGGAATATGAAACACTGCTTGGAAGTGTTGTCCAATTGTCTGTTTTGGCAGAGTTCCAAGATGAAGACATTTTCCCTTACAAAATCTGGCATACTTACCTGTTTTGTGCAAGTTTCACACATGAAGACACCCCTAGTATCCACTGGAGCACCTGTGTGGGACACCCTAAAAAGTTTGTTCTGGGGTCCCTCACTAGTGCTCCTGCGTCCATATGTGTAAACAGCTGCTGAGTGTCCTCTCCTTACACTGAATCAAGTTTGCATTTCATTCTAGTTACAAACCCATCTAGACAGCAATGTACTAAACTTCTTTGAATACAAATAGGCATGACCAAATGTAGTTAACCTGCATCTGCCAAAAACATTGTATTAGTAGGCAAACAAACGATGTTTAATACGAATGATTACTGTGTTTACGAACCTGAAACTTGCCATTTTAACTGCCATCTTAAACTGTCCAACAGTATAGAAAGGCACATGGAGCAGCATGCAAGTAATAATAATAGGAACACACAACAAAATACTTACTTTTTTGCAGCACTCTCTTGATCCTTCTGTACTGATCATGCTCCCTCTGACCATCGTTTCCTCAGTTGATCCTTGGATCGCCGTACCCCAAAATTCTTGTGCAGACTTTTCACAACTTTAGTCATGATCTTGGCCTTTCTCACATTTGGGTTTGTGTAAGGCCCATGCTTCCCATCATAGTCTTCCCTCTTCAAGATGTCCACCATCTCTACAAAGGACATATTTGAGGCCTTAAATCTCCTCCGGGATTGGGACATTCGTGGCTCCGGGCTTTCGCCGTTGCTGCTCTCTGATGCATGCACCTGTTGTCTCTCCGCCATGTGCTCTCCCACTCCACAAAAGAGAAGGGGTGGGGAATATACTAGAAAGAAGGTCAGGGGCGTAGTGTAGATAAAACGGAACACGCATGCGCCGTACGTACGATCTGTGAGCGGAGGAAGGAGTAGCAGAAGCGCAGATCATTTTAAGGAAGGTACAATTTTAACTTGGGGCATCAGTGGCCTATACTGCTTGGAGATTGAGGCCTATATTGGGACAAGATTATGCGAGTTTAGGCAGACATTAGGGTTTGTCTTATGTTGTGTCTTGCAGAGAAAATGGATCGATTCGACGATCATGATTTCCTCCCCCAATTCATTGATTTGTACAGAGAGCTGCCCTGTCTGTGGCAGGCAAAACATCCCTTATATACAAATCGACTAAAGAGGAAGGCAGCACTGGATAAATTGCTGGAATATGTGAAGCCACAGATCACCACAGCAGACATCAACTATTTGAAGTGCAAAATTGGTGGCCTGAGGAGCACTTTTAATAGGGAGCACAAGAAGGTCCAGGATTCCATGAGATCAGGAGCAGCAGCAGACGACATTTATGTCACCAGGCCCTGGTACTACGACAGACTGCGATGTTTGTCAGACCAGACTGAAATAAGGCCATCACTCTCAACCCTTCCCTCCAATCTTCCTTCCTCCCCAGCTGAGGCTTCCAACGTCAAACCTGGGCCTTCCACCCAGGAAGAAGATGTGGAGGAGCCCAGCTTGAGTCAGGTATAGCATTGTTCAACATATTTCTCAAAATTGTGTGTGATTAATGAACAATAAACTAAAACTATGTCCCTTTTTCATACACAGGAAAGTCTCAGCCAGGAGGAGACTGTGGAAAGTGGCAGCCAGGAGGTGGTGGGGGAAAATGTCAGCCAGGAGGTGGTGGGGGGGTAAGTGGCAGCCAGGAGGTGGTGGGGGTAAGTGGCAGCCAGGAGGTGGCCGGGCCCAGTAGCCTGACCGAATCCAAAGTCTCTTCAACAAAAAAGGCCCAGGAAGGGGAGGAGCGTGGAGGAGTCAGCACTTGGGTTAATTTGTCAGGCTTCTGTGGCCCTCAGAACCCCCCAGTCTTCTTGAGGCCTATGCCTGTATGGCTGCCAACAAAATGCAGGAAATGGAGGTGGGCCAATGCCTCTTTTGTGAGGAAGTGATATATATGGCCCTAAATAAGGGGTTGAGGGGCAAACTCACAAGCAAAACCCACCTGTGTGAGTTGGACCATCCACCTCCTCCTCCACCTCCTCCACCTCCTGCCACAACTCCAACACCAGAGCCACAGCCTGGAAGCAAGCATAGAAGGAAGACAAGAGAGTGATGACCTGGGTTCGGTCTGGTCTGGCAAAAGATGCAGGCTGTTGTAAGACCACAGCCTCAGGATATTTATGTCACCTGCTGCTGTTCCTGATCTCTCGGAGTTCTGGAACGTATTGTGCTCCCTATTGAATGGACTCCTCAGGCTCCCAATTTTACATGTCAAATAGTTGATGTGTGCCCTGGGGTACAAAGGCTTCGCTAATTTAACCAATTTATGCATCGTTGCCTTCCTCTTTATTTTGTTATCACCCCTAATAAATGTCTAGTTTATTCACTAGATCTAGATCACTAGAAAAAAAACAGGAGATCTTGATTTCCTAAAAAAAGGAGATGACTATAAACAAAAATTATAAACATTATTCTGGAGATCTGGCAAAAAAAATAAAAAAGATTATTCATGAGATCACAAGAAATAATAAAGAAATCAGTTTGTCAGAACTTTGTGTGAATATCAGCAGCAAAACAACTTCATAATTCTAGCATTATAAAGAAGAAGAGAGTTTTACCAGACCGAGCGCTTCTGTCTCGTACTTAATTCAGAGTATGCGTGGAATTTTGTACATTGGAATTGTGTACACACGCTCGGAATTTACAACAACGGATTTTGTTGTTGGAAAATTTGAGAACCAGCTCTCAAATTTTTGTTGTCAGAAATTCCAACAAAAAATGTCAGATGGAGCCTACACATGGTCGGAATTTCCGATAAGCTCCCACCGAACATTTGTTGTTGGAAATTCCGATCATGTGTAAGCGGCATAACTCTTACAGGAGTGAATTTCCCTTCCTAAGGGTAGATTTCCTCTCTCTTCCTGTTGTCTTCCTCCGTTTGTAAGTAGGAGTCGTATGTAAGTCAGATGTATGTAACTCGGGGACTGCCTATATTTATATGGTGAACTTGTTGCAGCTATAGAGGCAGAATGATAGAGTGTCGCACATAAGAACTACCATCAGAAAAAACAGTTTAAAAAACAGTACGACTTTAATTACCATAATTTGGCACAGCCATAATGCCAGAAAAGTGTTATAAATAATTTATTGAATTGTGCTTGGTAGTGTTTCTGTGGTGTAAAATGTCTTTTTTTAAACATACCGTATATACTCGAGTATAAGTCGATCCGAGTATAAGTCGAGGCCCTAATTTACCACAAAAAAATGGGAAAAACTTACTGACCCGAGTATAAGACGAGGGTGAGAAATGCAGCAGCTACTGTAAGTGGAAAAAGAGGGTCAACAATGCACATCTGCAGCTGTATACCTCCCTGTGTCCTGTGCATGTGTCCTGTGCATGTGTCATGTGTCCTGTGCATGTGTCATGTGTCCTGTGTATATGTGCATGTGTCATGTACCTGTGTCCTGTGTATATGTGCATGTGTATATGTGTATATGTGCATGTGTCATGTGTCCTGTGTATATGTGCATGTGTCATGTGTCCTGTGTATATGATCATGTGTCATGTACCTGTGTCTTGTGTATATGTGCATGTGTCATGTGTATATGTGCATGTGTCCTGTGTATGTGTCCTGTGTATGTGTGCATGTGTCATGTGTATATGTACCTATGTCCTGTGTATGTGTCCTGTGTATGTGTGTATGTGTGCATGTGTCATGTGTATATGTACCTGTGTATGTGTCCTGTGTATGTGTGCATGTGTCTGTGTACATGTGTCTGTGTGCATCCTACCTGTGTCCTGTGCATGCCTCCGTGTGCCGCTCTGCACTGATCAGCGTGTGCTATTACTATTCAGCAGCCATTCACTGTTCAAAAGCCGCGCCTCCTCCTCGTCCATGATAAGCAGAAAACTCCATTTCCCAGCATGGACTAGGATGAGAGAATATCTGTGATAGGCTGTACACTGACTGCCTATCACAGACGAGGAGGAGGCGTGGCTTTTGAATAGTAATTGGCCGCCAAATAGTAATAGCACACGCTGGCCGCCGTCTGCCTGCATGACACGCTGATCATGTAGGCAGACGGCGGTGACTCGAGTATAAGTCGAGGGGGGCACTTTCAGACAAAAAAAAGGGCTGAAAAATTCGACTTATACTCGAGTATATACGGTAATTGGCTTTTATAGCATAGTTTATGGGTGAGTTCTGTATACTTTTACAGTATGTGGAACCAAATAATGCAGTATCCCCCTCACATCGATGTCAGTCCCAGGCACCCCATTTTTCTACAGTATGTATGTTGCAGTGGTTGTATGCTATTATCATCTTTTTTCGCCAAAACATAAGTATGAGAATCAGTGTAGGAGACTTACACCTGCTCAGTGGTGGATTTGCTTGTCTGCTTAATTTCTACATAAAACAAAAGTGCCATTAGACACTAACTCAAGCGCTCACAATTGACTGCTGGAAGGGATTATTCATGTATATGATGTGGCTGCAAAAAGGTTGCAAGGGATGAGCAACTGTCAACTGTAGAAATAGCAGTAAACAAGTTGCAGAGGATTAGCAATTGTCATGGAGTTTCTTAAAAATGGAAAACACAAGTTCCAGTGTGTGATCTGTAGCTCTTGATATAAAAGATCAGGGGAAAATCCACGGAGAATTGCAAACAAGTGACCAAGGCGTGGAATCCTAAAAGTTTATTTATTAAGCAATAGCTAAAAGTTACATGGATGTCTTTGTCATGTCTTGGAGGTCATACACAGCCAGTGGTCGGTTGCCTGAAATTCAGCAGGAAATCTACGTGCCCGTAAATCGCCTGATTTGTGACATGTCCACCAGGTGGAACTCAACTTTGGGAATGCTGCAGCAGCTATACATGCAGCAGAGGGCCATCAATGAGTACCTGTGCCAGTACCGCACGACGACAGGCTCAGGCCGCCTCAGCTTTTTTTCCCTACGCCAATGGCTGATCATTAAGAATGCATGCACTGTTTTGTCACCATTTGAGGAGGCCACAAGGATGGTGAGCAGTGACAGTGCTTGCATCAGTGACACAATCCCTGTTGTGTTCCTGCTGGAGCAAACTCTGCGTGGCGTTATGGACAGGGCATGGGAGGCAGAGCAGCAGGAGGAAGAGGAGGACTTCCTTTCCTCTCAAGGCCCACTTTATCAAGACACCATCATTCCTATGTCACAGAACACACAGGAGGAGAGAGGGGAGGAAGAAGAGGAACACATGCATCAATCTGTAAGCGATGGCTTTCCAACCCCAGGACCTTTGGGAGTATTACGTGGCTGGGAGGAGGAAGTTCCAGATGTTGTCATCCCGAGTGACCCAGAGAAGTCTGCTTCTTAAGCCTCGGCAAATTTGAGGCGCATGGGCAACCACATGCTTCAAAGCCTGCGAAAGGACCCAAGAATACGAGGCATAAAGGAGAAGGATGATTACAAGTTGGTAACCCTCCCTGACAACCGTTATAAGGGGAAGGTCACAGAACTCAGCCTGTCCCCACAGAGAGTGCATAAGATACAATCTCTTGAGGACACATTAAAGAGGATTTTATTGAACATTTTTCCTGACTCTAGTAGGTTAAAGTGTCATGGAAAATGTAGTTTTGAGTCTTTTGTTAGTCAAGAGAGGAGCGTTGGAGAAGACCTCCACCTAAGTGAGGCATTTCAGAATTTTTTTAGTCCTTGCCGCCCAGGGCTGTCAGCTTCCACATCCCATCGGCAGCCTCTGCATCATATGGTGGACGATTACCTCGGGAGAGACAGATATGGAGAGCTTTCTAGCTGACGATCCACTGACTTACTGGGTCATGAGTATAGACCACTGGCCAGAACTTGCCCAGTATGCTACTGAGTAATTGCTTTCACCAAGAGTACCTCATGTTATGGTGGGAAGGCGCCACCGACACCCAAAGACCAATTTTTCTGCACCTGTTTGACAAGTGCATATCATTGCAATTTTTTTACAGCAAGACCAATTCTTGCTTTCATCATGAGTACCTCTATAGGGTTACGGTGGGAAGGTGCCCCCAACACCCAAAAAGTAATTTTTCTTCACCTGTTTGACAGGTGCATATCATTGCAATTTTTTACAGCAAGGCCAATTCTTGCTTTCATCAAGAGTACCTCTATAGGGTTACGGTGGGAAGGCGCCACCGACACCCAAAGACCAATTTTTCTGCACCTGTTTGACAGGGGCATATCATTGCAGTTTTTTACAAGGCCAGTTCTTGCTTTCATTAAGATTACCTCTATAGGGTTACAGTGGGAAGGCGCTACTGACACCCAAAGACCAATTTTTACGCACCCGTTACTTCTATCCAAAGTGAAAGTGGCAACAGAATGTATCAAAAAAAATTTGAATCTTGTTCCCAGTGCACTACATTGTGGCCTCATCATACACACTGGCTCCCCAGCTGTTGCTGTGCAAAAAAAAGGCAGCTTGCAGGGAAAATGTCATTTGTTTGGGGCTTTATAAATGCAATTATTGCTGCAGCAGATTCTAGACATTGTACAGATCTGTCACTTCACAGGTAGACTAAGGGGATCCCCCAGGCACTATATTGGAAGAAATTTTGCATTTTTAGGCTTTCACTTTAAAAAATCTAAAAATCACTGCTCATTTTAAAATGAAGTTTTTCACAAACTTTTTTTTTATTGATACATGTCCCCCAGGGCAGGACCCAGACCCCTATAACCATTGTATGCCCAATTACTTGCATATACACCTTCAAAATGGGCACTTTTGATTTTTGACGTTCGGGTCCCATTGACTTGAATGGGGTTCATTATTTGTGTCTGAACTTTCGTGGTGTTCAAAAGTTCTGTTGTGAACCGAACAGGGGTCCGTTTGGCCCATCCCTACTCATCACCAATTTTTATTGCAGTTACAGGCAAATGGAATCAATTATACTAAAACATTGGACCATCTTAACTAAAGATCCCAAACTAAACTCAGTAATTGTCACCAGACTTCGTTTTGTATGAAAAAAAACAAAACAGTATAAAAAGCATCATAGCCTCCAGTAAACCTAAAGAGGCTAAAAACTAAAATCCCACCCCATGGCAACATTCCTGCAAGTAGTAAAGTTGTATCAGTGCAAAAAGAAACCTTAAAAAATGTGTCCGTATGTCACCATCGCCAGAAAAGATTTTTTGACTTGGAAAAGAATATTCCATCCAAAAATTCTTTACATACAGCATTGAATTTGTGTTCTATGGTCTTAGGTGCCCTTGTGGCCTCTTTTACGTGGGTTTCACCATTCGCACAATGAGGGCCAGATTTGGGGACCACTGGAGACTGATTGAAGATGGAGATGTGGAACATAGTGTCTTTAGACACTTCACTCTCCATCATCGTCGGTCGACAGATGGTCACCGCGTCTGGGTTATTGAACAAATACTCAGCAATATCACATTTTCTGAAAGGTTTCAGAGATTGTTTCTGCCTGAAACCTTTTGGATTTTCACTCTTAACACCTTAGATCCCAAAGGGCTTAATGTAGCGCTCACCATTCTATAGTAAACCCTCAGGTTACAGTTTCATTTGTCATTATCTGTGAGTATAATTTTTTGTTAATTTATTCTATCATATTACCTCAATTTATTATGGGTGATTGTCCCTTATTTTATGTTAGTGATATGAATTTGATGGCATTCCATTGGTTTTATTTTATGTTATTGACTTTTGTTTCATTTGATACTTCTGATGTCAATTAGTGTCTAGATTGCAGAGTTTTTTGTTTAGTTTATTGTATTTGTGATTTCCTTGTGCACCCATTTTCCATAAACAAAAAACTTTTGTAACAATGTTTTTTAAATGATACAATTTTCTCTCTGTATGACCATCCAGTAATTGTTTCAGTTATCCTCTTTGTGTCTCTGCACTTTGAGTTTGCTGGTGGTGGTCGCCTGTTTGTCTATCTCACATGAATGTTTTAAAAAAATGTTTTCTCTCTCTGAACTTTTATTTTTAATTTTAATTATAAACGTTTGATTATACGTTTTATTTGTTACCCATTTTTTTTTTGTAAAGCTGTTATGATTAGCCCCTCTAGTTAGATTGATTCTAATAAATTGGCCCATGTAGCTGTTAAATTCTAACCAATTAAAACAAAACTTTTTTTTTCCCCCTGGTCATTTATAAGCCTGATCTGCACCTGCAGTGCTATGACATTGAAAAATGGGTGGGACCCTGAAAGCATACTCCTACCCACTGCTATCCCTTGCACAAGGCCTACACAGGACTGCATAGTGTGTGTGAGGATACACCACAGCTGCAGCTTGAGGATTAGCTTCTCTGGCGGTTTTTACCCCTGGCTTTTAGCCTCCTATCCAGCTGTGTTGGTCATCAAGATCTCGGCCACCCCTGCTGTCCAGCGCTGTTTTTGGCCATTATCTGTGGGCTTCTACATTCCATCTTTGCCTTGAAACAGGCTCCTCAGTGCGGGAATAATCACATCTCACACTGGCCAACAGGTGGCTTGCATGCGTGCATCCTGCTCCAGATCACCACCATCCAGCCCGCTGTCTCCCCCTGATCTGTGCTGTGACAGTCTGTGGATTCCCCCTGACCTCCTCTACTGTGGTCTAAGATATCCATGTAAGTTTAACTAATGCTCAATAAATAAACTTTTAAAATTCATGGTCCGGTGCCTTGATCATTTGTTTGCTTCATTTCTACTCTAAGTGCAATTGTCTGTGAGAGGATTCCAATAAATGACAAAGTTCCGTATCAGTGAACATTGCTTATCAATTTTGGAAGTGCATACTGCACTTCCCAACCTCAACCCTTCTTCTTTTGTACAACATGTGAAATGACAGCAATCACTGGATGTGTGTTTCATCCCCTACTAACCAGACAATCCAGTTGTTTCAAGGTTGGAGAGAAAACTAGGGATGATAGGGAGGCCCACTAATGCCACATTAGCAAAATGGGGTGAATTGCAATCTGCCACAAAATTTGGTTTAAGCAGTTCTGTTTGCTCATCCCTAGTCTTGACTAGAAAAGGCATCCTTGTCTCCTTATATAGCGAATGCTAGAAAGACCACATATTTGCATTCTGTTTTATGATGACAACAAAGTTGACCTTGCATTAAAAGGGAAGGTCTGCCTTTTACATCAGCCCTCACATCCCTTTAAAAATCATAGCTGATACCTGTAATTAACTCATCCATGGAAAAAAACTTAGAAAGCATGTGTACCTTGCAGACAGCTTCTTCCCACCCAGTCAAAGTCAAAGGTCACATCAAGATTCTTTTACCAATTTTCTGGGAAAGCTGAGGATCCCAAATCTCACAAAAATATGTTAGATTTGCATTGTATAACAGCATCTTCCTATGAGATTTGAGATATTCAACATTCCCAGGATTGCTTGGGGCAGATTGTGAGGTCAACAGTTTAGAAACTGGGGTTAGGATGAGTACATTTATTTTAACTCTTTCTACAGGTTTATTTTTATTTTTTTTACAGATATCAGGTTGTGATTTGTAAAAAGGGTGAGGCTTAATAAAATAGACAAGCATTGCGTTGCTTAAATTAGAACTATAGAAGTTACTTGCAAATTCTCCATTGAATCTGTTAAAGCAGTTGTAAACTGCTGGGTGCTTTTTTTTCAGACCTGCACGGTAAAGGCATAATGTGCTAATATGCATCCCATACTAGCACATTATATGATACTTACTTGAAAACAAAGCATTCCAGTGATGCAATCTCATCGCTGGAGGCCGCTTCCATCTTCATCCATCTTCCTTCCAGACTCCAGCTGTGTGACATGCACGGGGGAGCCGTCATATACAGCACAGGATTATGAAGGAATGGCCAGGCCAGCCGTTCCTTTGGAGTGCATGCGTCGATGATGTCATTGACTGCATATATATACTACTAAATATCTCCTAAACAGTGTACGTTTAGGAGATATTAACAGTACCTATAGATAAGCCTATATTAAGGCTTACTTATAGGTACAACTACAAGCTAGAGGTTTACAACCACTTTAAAGCAATTTCCCCTTTTTTCATGTCCCCACGTGTGCTTTGCATTTTGTACTCACATTCTCCCGATTTATATATTTATTGTAAAAGCAGTTTTTAACCCTGTGGGTGAATTTGCCAAGCAGAACTCACCATAGTGATTAACTGTGATTGTCAGCACTAGTAGGGTTAATTTTCTTTATAGAATTTTAATAAAAGAACACCATGCTGCCCTTCTCTATACATAACCTATCTAGCACACCAGTCATGGTGTTCCCCAAAGTTGGGCGCACACATACAACGAATTTCATGTTGAACTGTTTATAACTATACTAATGATGTGATTGAAGGGGGTGGTATAAAAAGTGCCACCTTAGCAGAAATTATGGTGCATAACACCCACTGGAACACTTGAAGGACAACTTCATCATGTAGTTGTAGTAAATGATACAAATAGCTTTATGGCAAGCAAGCTGTATTTTACAACGGATGATTCTTTTAAATGAGTTTAGTCTAAATCAGCTCTCTCATCAACCATTTGAAGATGCTAAAATAATTTCAAATGAAATAGAAAATTCAGAAATAATTTTGCTCATCTCTATTTTGCTGAATAACTGCGGTACATGGTGTTAATATTAACTGCATTTGTTCTTTATTTGAAATCTGCCATTCATATTGCAGATCTTTTGGTAATGAACAATTACAGATATGTAGGTTTTCGTAACAACTCAATTGCTTTCTTTTATGCTTCGCTGACCTTGCTATGAAAATGCCACCCTGTGATTTAATCTTAGTTCTTCTCAAGCATGCTTTCGTTTAGTAAGTATAACTGTAATCAACATTGCCCTGTTTTCTAAGCGGTGCTTTGAAGATTTTCCCTAAACCAATTTTTCTTCTACATTAAAATAAATTCTCTATCAAATGCCGATCTGAGAAGACCAGGAACAGGATATATGAAAGGAACTCTGATGCATGTTCTTATTTTTAGGAGTAAATGTATTTCTACATGCTTTGTAATCCATAGAGAAAACAGCTAATTTGCATGTTGGCATTTTTCATACTTATATGTAGCTTAACGAAAACTATTAGTGTGCAAACACAGTACTTCTGAAAATTCAGATTACTTGGAAATGTATTGAAAGTAGTAAGATGGGGGGGATGAGGCATCTTTTAAAGCTGAGCTTCAAGCAAATACACTAGTAAAGTGATATTAAACCTAAAAGCAAACCTTTATTACTGTATATTTCAGCTTATCAAGTCTTAGATGTGATGGCTGTGTTAGTTAGTTATGTCTTTCAGGCTTCCTTTCCTTAATGTTCAACTGGTGATCAGGCCAATAAGTCTTTTGTTTTTCAACAGAACCTGCAAATGTTTTAGTTAATGTGTTTATGTCTTTATTACAAAACTATTGCTGTGAGTGTTTTTGTAACTGCAGTGTGAGCTTGGCTTCAGTTTGTTAGTCTAAATCTAAATCTAAATCTGCTTTAACACCTAACACTTCCCAGGGCCGTCTTTACTATTGATTGGGCCCTGGGCAAAAAAAATTCTTGGGCCCCCCCCCATGCAAATTGTCTCTCCACCCCAACATTCTAAAAAACAAAACACACACGTAAACTTATGTATTGTATTGTAACTGTACTGTCTGCCCTCATGTTGTAAAGCGCTGCACAAACTGTTGACACCATATAAATCCTGTATAATAATAATAATAATGATGGGGGGAAGAGATAGAGAAGTCCAGGATTATGGGTGTGGGGGGGGGGGGGGGATACGGGAGTCCAGGATGATTGGGGGGGAGAGATGGGGGAGTTCAAGATGATGGCGGGAAGGGGGAGATAGGAGTCCGGGATGACACACGGGGATTGGGGGTGTGTACTTTGAGGTGTTTGTATCATGCAGGGCACAGAAAAAAATCAGCACAAGGGGCAGTACTTGCATATCCTCCTCCCTCCCGCAAAGTTACCATCTATTGGTCACCTCTGCACATCACTTTGCTTACCTCTGCTCCCTCATCCACAGCTCATCTCTGTACCCCCCTCCACCCACAACTCACCTCTGTATTCCACGTTCACGTCTGTACCCCTCCATCCACAGCTCACTTCTGTATTCCCTGTCTACCTCTTTCTCCCCCCCCATACACAGCTCACCTCTGTACCCCTCTATCCATAGCTCACTTCTGTATCCCCCATCCACCTCTGTACCCCCCCCATGTTCACCTCTATATCTTTCCGTCCACCTTTGTACCCCTCATCCAACTCTGTGTTCACCTCTGTACCTCCCCATGTCCACCTATGTACCCCCCATCCATGTTCACCTCTATATCTTTCTGTCCACCTCTGTACCCCCCATGTCCACCTTTGTACCCCTCATCCACAGCTCACTTCTGTATCCCCATCCACCTCTTTATCCCCCCATCCATGTTCATCTCTATATCCTTCCGTCCACTTCTGTACCCCCCCATCCCCCTCTGTACATCCCCATGTCCACCTTTGTACCCCCGTCCACCTCTGGGTTCATCTCTGTAACCCCCCTCCACCTCTGTACCCCCCATGTCCACCTTTGTACCCCTCATCCACCTGTGTTCTCTACTCTGTACCCCCCTCCACAGCTCACTTCTGTATCCCCCATCCACCTCTGCATCCCCCATCCACGTTCATCTCTATACCCTTCTGTCCACCTCTGTACCCCCCCCGTCCACCTCTGTACATCCCCATGTCCACCTTTGTACTCCCGTCCACCTCTGGGTTCATTTCTGTATCCCCCCCATGTCCACCTCTGTACCCCCCCATGTCCATCTTTGTACCCCCGTCCACCTATGTTCACCTCTGTACCCCCTCATGTCCACCTCTGTACCCCCTCACCACCTCTGTTCCCCCGTCCACCTGTGTTCACCTCTGTACCCCCCATGTCCACCTTTGTACCCCTTCCACCTCTGTACCCCCCATGTTCATCTCTGTACCCCTCCTATGTCCACCTCTGTACCCCTTCCACCTCTGTACCCCCCATGTCCATCTCTGTACCCCTTGCACCTCTGTACCCCCCATGTCCATCTCTGTACCTCTTCCATCTCTGTACCCCCCCATGTCCACCTCTGTACCCCTTCCACCTCTGTACCCCCCATGTCCATCTCTGTACCTCTTCCATCTCTGTACCCCCCCATGTCCACCTCTGTACCCCCCATGTCCATCTCTGTACCTCTTCCATCTCTGTACCCCCCCATGTCCACCTCTGTACCCCTTCCACCTCTGTACCCCCCATGTCCATCTCTGTACCTCTTCCATCTCTGTACCCCCCCATGTCCACCTCTGTACGCCCCATGTCCATCTCTGTACCCCTTCCACCTCTGTACCCCCCCCCGTCCACCTCTGTACATCCCCATGTCCACCTTTGTACTCCCGTCCACCTCTGGGTTCATCTCTGTATCCCTCCCATGTCCACCTCTGTACCCCCCCATGTCCATCTTTGTACCCCCATCCACCTATGTTCATCTCTGTACCCCCTCATGTCCACCTCTGTACCCCCTCACCACCTCTGTTCCCCCGTCCACCTGTGTTCACCTCTGTACCCCCCATGTCCACCTTTGTACCCCTTCCACCTCTGTACCCCCCATGTTCATCTCTGTACCCCCCCATGTCCACCTCTGTACCCCTTCCACCTCTGTACCCCCCATGTCCATCTCTGTACCCCCCCCATGTCCACCTCTGTACCCCTTCCACCTCTGTACCCCCCATGTCCATCTCTGTACCCCCCATGTCCATCTCTGTACCCCTTCCACCTCTGTACCCCCCATGTCCATCTCTGTACCCCTTCCACCTCTGTACCCCCCATGTCCATCTCTGTACCCCTTCCACCTCTGTACCCCCCATGTCCATCTCTGTACCCCTTCCACCTCTGTACCCCCCATGTCCATCTCTGTACCCCTTCCTCCTCTGTACCCCCCATGTCCATCTCTGTACCCCTTCCATCTCTGTACCCCCCATGTCCACCTCTGTACCCCTTCCACCTCTGTACCCCCCATGTCCATCTCTGTACCCCTTCCATCTCTGTACCCCCCATGTCCACCTCTGTACCCCCCATGTCCATCCCTCACTTCTGTACCCCCCCCCATGTCCACCTTTGTGCCAGCAATTCTCTGCAGTCTGCACATATGGATCCCCTGCCCCTTCTCTCCACGTTGTTATTTTTTACCTGGTCACACGGCGGTGCAACACAGTCTCCGCCTATCAGACCCAGCCCACAGCCAGAAAACTTTACTCGGCTGTGTGCTACACAGGTCTGCCAGGCGAGGGTGGGGGCGGGAGGAAAACAGAGTGCCGCTCTCGCTCTGTCATTGACTCTTGTGCTCAGCTCCTGACAGAGGGAGAAGCGGGACGAGCAGGCTCAAACACATGAAGCCCGCAGCTGTCCCGCTCTCCTGTATAATTAATGTAGCCGCTTGGGAGAGCAGGGGGGGATCGGCTCCCCCCGCTACTCCGCAAAAACTGCGGGCAGCGCAGGGCTTAAGTGGCAGCTGCTTTGGGCCCCACAGCAATGACAGGGCCCAGGGCAACTGCCCCTTTTGCCCTGCGTTAAAGACGGCCCTGACACTTCCCTCCCCCCAGACTGAAAATGCTGCTGTCCAAAGTTCCCCACCGTGCTCCTTCATCCAGAGTGGAAGCACTCTAATAAAGGACGTGTGTCACTGGCCAGATTCACAGGTGAAAACAGAGGGGGGAAAAGCCTAAAAAAATAATTAATGCAGCCACCACATCTAAGGATTGGTAAGCTGCAATATATGACATTTTTGGTTTTGGATTTAATACCACATTGAGGTTGGATTCACACTGCTCCCAGATGCGGCTCGCAGCAGGGGTCTGGTGCGTCCCTGTTCTCCGTTTCAGGTACGAATCAAGGATGCCACGAAGATATGTGAACCAGCTTCATAAAGAGCCGGTCACAATCTCCTGTCATGCAAATTGGATGTAGGAAAACCCTCATCCAATTTGCATAGGTGTGAACCTAGCCTAAATATATCCTTTAAATGCAAACAACTTAGTACTGGAATTGGACTTGATATCAGCAGAGCCCAGAAAGGCAAATACAGTGCACAGATAATGCTGATAGGAGGGTGAACAGAGTGACAAAGAGATGATCTCATAAGTGTGCTGTTTTCCATTAACTGTTCATTTGCAGAATGAAAAGTAGACCTGTAAGTAAAAGTGAACTGCAGCAGAGAAAGATAAGTTCTCCTTCTCTGTCAAGCAGGACTGTTCTTTCTGGAAGAGTTGTGTAAACCAAAGAACTGGATGTACAGAAATACAAATTGTTTGACAGGTAAAACAACATTCATATACTGTATGTATTTCATTTGCATATTTTGCTGTTTGCTTGAAGTTCATTTTTACACATGGTAATTACATCCATGCCCCATGCAGAGCCGTGTTTACTGGCATGGGGAAGCACAGGTGTTCTATGCAACCTTATGCCAGTAAAACTTAGCCTACATTTTTTAATAAGCAATAAAATAACTTTAAAAAAAGTCTCACTGATTCCTCTAGCTGCTTGTACTGTAAAGTAATTCATGCTCAAAGATCCTAAAAGATCAACTCTACAGTCATATTTTAGTCAATTTCTAACAGCTTAGAAACATCTTCAAATAATCTGATACAATAGAAAATAATAAGGAAAGAGCTAAGATTTCAGGACTTCTGTTGTGAACTTTGAAGGTGAATTTATTCACAATGTCTATAGCTACATAGATGGATAAGGGCTTATTTTAAAGTGTTTTTAATGCTTGTTTAGAGTGTACAGACACTTTAGTGTGCATAGTCTGGGCACTGATTTACTTTAAGGTAAATATAAACCCTAACTGAATGATACCTTATCTACTTTGCTAGAACACTATTTATCAATGCCCTTTTTCAGTGCCGAATTACCCTCTATGGAGGCCTCTAGGCAGTCAAAACCTTGCCCCTCTCACAGGTTTATGGAGGTTTCTCGTACATGTGCTTTGATGGAATAACATTGAACTAAGTAGTGTGTATCTCAGATGCTAGATGAAGATGACCATCACTACTGTACACAGAGTCTAGTCTCGGGAGGGGCACTGCCAGAAAATAAGGTTCTTGCGGGCAATTTGTTGGGGCAATGGCTGGTGTTGGCGCTGCAATCACCCTGGCACCATGGTTGTTATGGTGTCAGGAAGATTGAAGCATATTATTTCTATTATTATATCCTAATATAAAATGAAATAGTTAAACTCACCATAATGCAGAATCAGCAGGAGCCCTGAGCGTGTCACTTGCCATCGTCACCTGCCACCAGATGCGGATTGTCACTTGCCACATTCCATGCCACCAGATGCAGCTTGTTACTTGACATGTCACCTGCCTTCAGATGCAGCTGGTCACTAGCCATGTCACCTGCCACTAGATGCAGATTCTCACTTGCCACCAGATGCAGATTCTCACTTGCCACGTCACCTGGCACCAGATGTGGATTGTCACTTGCCACCATTGCCTGCCACCAGATGCAGCTTGTCACTTGCCATGTCGCCTGCCACCATATGCAGCCCAGATTCAGCTTGTCACATGCCACGTTAATTGCCATTTTACTTGCCACTGGATGCGGACTGTCACCTGCCACATTGCCTGCCACCAGATGCAGCTTGTCACTTGCCATGTTAATTACCACCAGATGCGGATTGTCACTTGCCATGTTAATTGCCACCAGATGCAGCTTGTCACTTGCCACATTAATTGCCACCAGATGCGGATTGTCGCTTGCCACCAGATGCAGCTTATCACTTGCCACATTAATTGCCACCAGATGCGGCTTGTCACTTGTCATGTTAATTGCACCCAGATGCAGCTTGTCACTTGCCATGTTAATTGCAACCAGATGCAGCTTGTCACTTGCCACGTTAATTGCAACCAGATGCAGCTTGTCACTTGCCACGTTAATTGCCACCAGATGCAGCTTGTCACTATCCTGCAACAACAGTGACAACAGACTTCTTGCCCCAGTTTTTCAGCACATGAGAGGGCGGGCAGTGAGAGATGATGTCAACTCTCTGCTTCATCATCGGACCTGCTCACTGTACTGCCTTCAAGTTCCAGTCATGCCCACCCGCATGACTGCCTGCCCACTCTGCTCACCCGCTAGCCCATTTACTGGCCTACTCGCCCACTCTGTTCACTTGCCGGCCACCTACTGAACTGCTCACCTGCTCTGCTCACTTGCCGGCCGCCTACTGAAATGCTCGCCCGCTCCACTCACTTGCTGGCCACCTACTGACCTGACTGCCTGCCCGCTCACCCGCTGGCCACCTGGCCCTCTCACTGTTTTCTTGGGGGGAGCAATTGCCCATTCCCCCTCCCTCTGGATCTGCCCCTGACTGTACAGTGCACATACGTAGGTTGCCCCAAATTGTTTTACAAACTGACAGCTGAAAGAAGATGAGCTTTTAAGAGACCAATTGTAACACTGTTCACAACATGATGTCTATGGTACATGTACTATGTTGTTATTAGGTACATCACAAATAATACAGTATTTTCTCTATAGAGACTTTAAAGTAAAGTTTTTAGTTCTTTGAGTTGATTTATTGTTTCTATCTTTTGAAATCAATTTTGGAAAACTTCATTGTGATTTTCTTTCAAGCTCAAATCAATATTATTTTGATCCATTGTCATGTGGCCCTTACATGTTGTGGGATTTATAGGTTGATGCCTACTTTACTTACTTGGTAATCTGGCACTGCCTTTTTTAAATTAAATGCTTGTGTTCACCTTTTTTCTCATCTTTTGTTGCATTTAAGTTTTGCTGCAGCCTGTTTTGCAGCCAGTTCTTTTCTATATGCATACATTCAATTGATGGCTGCATGGCATTTCTCAGAGCAGGCTCCTGTTGGTGAAAAAAGTAGACATTATCTGTTTGACCACTTTTGTTGAAACAGCCACTTGTAGTCCATCAGAAGTCCACGAGACAGGGTGACAATGAAAGAGCAGGTTCGTTAGACAGGAACAGAGTGTCAACATACAACAGGAAGTGTATGAACAAGGACCTTTGTGGCATAATCACCAGGTACGAATATTAACAAATATTGAACAGTTCTTTCAAAATTAAATTAATAAGTCAAAGCATAAAGAAGATATTAATCATTGCATGTACATACAATTCAAGGTCCAATTCTTCAAGAGCAAACACACTGCTTGCCCTGTTCCTTTATTAATGATAACTAGATTATTACAGTGTACATGCAGTTCCAATTTTAACCCTTTTACACCCTTAGGGCCAATGTCATTGCAATTGTAACATATTCTGTTAGGATTACAATGACAATAACCTTTTCAAACTAACAAAACTGTTTTCAATTTAAAAATAAAATGTTCCCTTTATTATACAGCTTGAATGGACAGAATCAACAATTTGAAGAATGTATGCCTGAAGGTGCAGAGCAGAGCAGAGCCTGCTTTTCCATTAACAGGGGCAGCTTGTTCTATACAGCAAAGAGAATTCAGACACATAAAATTGAATCATCAATATCATGACTGGAATAGAGAAAATTTCCATTTCATAAAGCTACACTGCATGGAAAAATGAGCATGGAAAGCTGTTAAAATAGTAAACAGCAGAACTGAAATATTACTTTTTTGTTTGTTTTTTCATAATGCATATGCATTACATCCTAGAGTGTAGGGCAGGGGTTTTGTGTTACATTGTAATGGCAATGAAATTAACATTTTGACTTACTCTGTTCTTCCAGTTGGGGACATATGGTTAAAATCCATGAAATGCACCGACTTTGTTCTCACTTGCTACTAATAAAGAAATCTTCTGTATTTTCTGTATTTTCTGATGCTTTTCACACCCTTAGAGCCGGTGCAGAAGGGCTTTGGGCTTGTGCCAATGGGCAAATACAGCTTGCTTTTGACATTAGTTTGCAGGCACTGCATGGAAAAATGAGCATGGAAAGCTGTTAAAATAGTAAACAGCAGAACTGAAATATTACTTTTTTTGTTTGTTTTTTCATAATGCATATGCATTACATCCTAGAGTGTAGGGCAGGGGTTTTGTGTTACATTGTAATGGCAATGAAATTAACATTTTGACTTACTCTGTTCTTCCAGTTGGGGACATATGGTTAAAATCCATGAAATGCACCAACTTTGTTCTCACTTGCTACTAATAAAGAAATCTTCTGTATTTTCTGTATTTTCTGATGCTTTTCATACCCTTAGAGCTGGTGCTGAAGGGCTTTGGGCTTGTGCCAATGGGCAAATACAGCTTGCTTTTGACATTAGTTTGAGAACCTCTGAGATCATTGAGAATGTAATGACAGTTACATCTGACCGGCAGTTGACTTGCTTCAAACCTGCATTTGCCTTCAAGCTTCGAAACATCTTTTGCACACTCATAGAACTGTATGGGGAGAGAAGCAGTTCTGGCATGAACAAAAGACAATTGTTTTAGGGCTATGTGCTCACAATCAGGTTACGGAGATATTATTGTCAGGATCAGCACATTTCTAACTCCAGGGGCTTAGGAAATGTTCAGGCACTTGGGAAAGAGAGCAGAGTAAACAGTTTATTAATTTTGGCATTCTAATCAAAATCAGAAAAAAATTGTATCATAGTTATGAATGGTGGGGTGAGCCTAAACATGTAGCGCTGCAGCTCAGTTTCAGTGTCTTGGCAATCTTCTTATAGCCTAGGCCATCTTTATGCCTGAGACCTTGTAACACTAAAGAGTCACATGACACCGGGGAGGGAAAATGGCTAATTGGGCCCAATTTGGACATTTTGACTTAGGGGTGTACTCACTTTTGTTGCCAGTGGTTTAGACATTAATGGCTGTGTGTTGAGTTATTTTGAGGGGACAGCAAATTTACACTGTTATACAAGCTGAACACTCACTACTTTATATTGTAGCAAAGTGTCATTTCTTCAGTGTTGTCACAGGAAAAGATAGAATAAAATATTTAGAAAAATGTGAGGGGTGTACTCACTTTTGTGAGATACTGTGTATATATATATATATATATATATATATATATATATATATATATATATATATATATATATATATATATATATACAGTCATGTGGGTGGGACTTACATATGCATTCGCTTCTGCGTGCGAGCACACAGGGACAGGGGCACTTAAAAAAAGAAATGTTATCGTTAATTTTACTTTTAATTTTTTAGTTTGACACTTTAAAAAAAAAATTGATCACTTTTATTCCTATTACAAGGAATGTAAACATCCCTTGTAATAGGAATATGGCATGATCGGTCCTCTTTACAGTGAGATATGGGGTCAAAAAGCCCCACACCGCACCTCTAGGCTGGGAAGGCTGAAATAAAAAAATACAAAAAAATAATCTCAGCTTCCCAGCCGAGGTGGTGCCGTTTGTTTAAATGCAGAGGCCAGGCATGATGTCATAACATCTCGCCCGGCCTCCGAACGATCATAGAGACTCTAATGTCTAAAAATATTAGACACATTTTTGGGGGGATATTTTAAAGAATGATATTTAGACATCACCCAGCCTTGTTCAAGTCTTGCACTTGTCTTGTATCCACATTCCTGTGCCATTGGTAGAAAGTTAAACTGTATGTTACCCCAACATTTCATATTTCTGATATTTGTAGGTTGTACAGTGTACTTGTGTTAAAAAGTATCCTGTTCTCTCTGTATTTTTGCCGTTGTATAAAATACCTTGTAATCCTGCCAGTCACCTTGTTTTTCTATTCCAAACTGACCATTCTAGGCATAAAAGCACTTCCATCCTGGTGTGGCCAATTTTCTGGCTGTGCTAGGAGCACCGTCTGTCTGTCCTCCAGAGACAAAGACTTGCTGACAGGCCCCCCCTTGCACAGCTTTTCACTGGAAAGATCAGTGCATTACTCTTTCTCTGCCTCCTACTGACACATCCCCTGTAGTCTCTACCCCCACCTCTCCAAGCACCTTACACAGGTGAGAACAGAGGTCAGAAGATATATATATATATATATATATATATATATATATATATATATATATATATATATATATATATATATATATATTTTGATTGATTTGGCCGCACCTAATGTTTTTGCTATCTCTCTGATGGGTTTGTTTTGTTTTTTCAGCCTAATGATGGCTTGCTTCACTGATAGTGACAGCTCTTTGGATCTCATATTGAGAGTTGACAGCAACAGATTCCAAATGCAAATAGCACACTTGAAATTAACTCTGGACCTTTTATCTGCTCCTTGTAAATGGGATAATGAGAGAATAACATACACCTGGCCATGGAACAGCTGAGCAGCCAATTGTCCCTTTACTTTTGGTCCCTTAAAAAGTGGGAGGCACATATACAAACTGTTGTAATTCCTACATCGTTGACCTGATTTGGATGTAAATACCATCAAATTAAAACTGAAAGTCTGCAGTTAAAGCACATCTTGTTCGTTTCATTTTAAATCCATTGTGGTGGTGTATAGAGCCAAAAAGACTAGAATTGTGTCAATGTCCCAATATTTATGGACCTGACATATATATATATATATATATATATATATATATATATATATATATATATATATCTTCTGACCTCTGTCTCACCTGTGTAAGGTGCTTGGAGAGGTGGGGGTAGAGACTACAGGGGATGTGTCAGTAGGAGGCAGAGAAAGAGCAATGCACTGATCTTTCCAGTGAAAAGCTGTGCAGGGGGGGCATGTCAGCAAGTCTTTGTCTCTGGAGGACACAACTCCTAGCACAGCCAGAAAACTGACCACACCAGGATGGAAGTGCTTTTATGCCTAGAATGGTCAGTTTGGAATAGAAAAACAAGGGGACTGGCAGGATTACAAGGTATTTTATACAACGGCAAAAATACAAAGAAAACAGGATACTTTTTAACACAAGTACACTGTACAACCTACAAATATCAGAAATATGAAATGTTGGGGTAACATACAGTTTAACTTTCTACCAATGGCACAGGAATGTGGATACAAGACAAGTGCAAGACTTGAACAAGGCTGGGTGATATCTAAATGTCATTCTTTAAAATACCCCCCAAAAAATGTGTCTAATATTTTTAGACATTAGAGTCTCTATGATCGTTCGGAGGCTGGGCGAGATGTTATGACATCATGCCTGGCCTCTGCATTCAAACAAATGACACAACACCTCGGCTGGGAAGCTGAGATTATTTTATTGTATTTTTTTATTTCAGCTTTCCCAGCCTAGAGGTGCGGTGTGGGGTCTTATTGACCCCATATCTCACGGTAAAGAGGACCGATCATGCCATATTCCTATTACAAGGGGATGTTTACATTCCTTGTAATAGGAATAAAAGTGATCAATTTTTTTTTTAAAGTGTCAAACTAAAAAATTAAAAGTAAAATTTACGATAACATTTTTTTTTTAAAGTGCCCCTGTCCCTGTGTGCTCGCACGCAGAAGCGAATGCATATGTAAGTCCCACCCACATATGAAAACGGTGTTCCAACCACACATGTGAGGTGTTGCCGCGAGTGTTAGAGTGAGAGCAATAATTCTAGCCCTTGACCTACTCTCTAACTCAAAACATGTAGCCAGTAAAAATGTTTAAAGCGTTGCCTACAGGGATTTTTAAGTACCGAAGTTTGGTGCCATTGCACGAGCGTGTGAAATTTTGAAGCATGACATGTTAAGTATCTATTTACTTCATCTTTCACATTATGCAAAAAAAAATTGGGCTAACTTTACTGTTTTATTTTTTTAAAAGCATGAAACTGTTTTTTTTCCCAAAAAAAACGCATTTGAAAAATTGCTGCGCAAATACCATATGAGATAAAAAGTTGCAATTACCGCCATTGTATTCTTTAGGGTCTCTGCTAAAAAACATATATAATGTTTGGGGGTTCTATGTAATTTTCTAGCAAAAACATGATGATTTTTACATGTGGGAGAGAAATGTCAGAATTGGCCTGGGGGGCAAGTGGTTAAAGAATGGACTAGGAAGGCTTAAAGCTTTGAGCCTGACAGCATGGGTATGCAGCCGCCCCCTCCTGCTGGCTAATAACATAAAAAAAATTAAAAAAAATAAAAATATATATTATAAAAAAGTAAGGTCCTTTTAAGAAATTTATAAGGGATTTGGGACGGGAAAAACAAAGTCACATGACATGTGGGAATTTCCCAGAATGTCATGTGACCCCTTGGAATGTTCTGGAAAACTGGCTCACAGGAATCTTCCCGCCAGTGTCAGTCATTCAGTGTGGGCGCAACAAGCTCCCTCAAAAGAGCTGTAATACTTCAGGGGCTGCTGCCGACCTAAAAAATCCCCAAGAACAGTGGAGGGGAAGACTGGCTTAGGAGGTGCCTTGCCATGGCTGAAGAGGAGGACAAGGGAAGAAGGGAAGAAATATAAGAACAATGGGTGCAGGGAGCCAAGCACACGCAGGGAAGTTCCCAGGGTAGAGGCAGACCAGCTAAAAAAATCCCGCAACAATGCAGACAACATCAGCACAGCCCGCCGACACGACTTCTCACTATTACTAACCCGGAGAGAGAAGAAGCCAGCATGGCACCACTGGAAGAGGCGGCTACTAATATGGGCAGAGAAACAGACTTAGGGACAAGAAGAAGAGGAGGAGGAGAAAGGTGGAGGCGGTGTCAGCTGTAGGTGGCTTGGATAGGCTAGCTCCACCCAGCACTTTAGTAACACAGCAAGAAGCTCAAGTCTGTGTAAATGTTCACGTCATCCCGTTGCAGTCCACTGGAGGCAATAGAGAGCAGCAAATGCTGCTTTAGTTCAAAGTAATGCTCTGCCACCACCTGGTGGTCTAGGTGATCCTGTGCACTTAGCAACATTATGGAATCCATGAATAGATTGACTGATAGTATTAACACTCCAGTAAATGATAATAGTAATTATCTAAATGTATGGTCTAATGAGACAAGGAATACTGTTAATATGGATAAAGTATGCTATAGTAATAGTCTTTGTTCTGCAATGGCTAATGTTACACCTAAGACTTCATTACCGGTCAAATGTAATATGACTAGCTCATCGGTTCCTGAGGCATGTTTAAAGGAAACATTGCCATGTGAGATGTCACCGCTAGGGTATCACCTCTCTCCTCAGATTAAAGACAACATTTGGAAAGGTCAATTTGTGGACATTTTGGCTTTACTCCCTTCTGTTAAAGAGTATATCAACAGATCTGACAAAAAAATCAGATGAAAAATCTGAGGATGATAGGAGAAGGCCAGTGTGAGGTCTTTCCATATCTGGTTATAGACATTTGCTATATACGCTAGTGTGTTAGGTGAAAAACACCCCGAATATTGCAGTGGGCTTTTTCAACATATGGAACATATACTGGAGGCCTATAAGAGTTTCGGAGAACTAGGATGGTTCCAGTATGATGAATCCTTTAGACAAAAGTTATCAATATATCCATCATTAAATGGAGTAATAAAGATATCGGGTTGTGGCTTAACCTGATATTGCACCAGAAAACAGGATATACTAGACAGCAGCCCCAATCTACTGTGTTACCGTATAAAAAGAGGATATTGCTTTGCTTACAATGAGAACCAGTGTAAATGGGGGAGGGGGTGTCTTGTAAATACAAACATGATTGCTCACACTGTTCAGGACCCCACCCTTTATTCAGGTGTTTCAAAAGGAATACTAATTTTTAAGGCACACAGAGAGATAACTCTACAAAAAGCATACACACCAGTGAAATTAACAAGCATGCAGCGATGGTTGGGAATATATCCAGACCAGGAGACAGCCATGTTTTTAATTGAAGGTTCCTCCAAAGGTTTCCCTTTGCCAGTATTTCAGGGTGGGGGGTGCAAATTGGTTAACAATTTAAAGTTGGTGGCTAATTACGCACAAATAGTTAAGGAAAAATTATATAAAGAAATCAAAGAAGGTAGAATAGTTGGTCCATTAATTTACCCCTCTTTTGTAAATTTTAGAATATTTCCTTTAGGGATCATACCTAAGTCGGAGCCAAATTCGTTTTGCCTAATACACCACCTATCATTCCCAAAAGGTGATTCTTTAAATGATGATAGTGATGCTAGCATGTCATCTGTCTCTTATTGCATGTTTGAGGATGCTATTTAGCAGATCAGGAAATTTGGGAAAGGTACGCTGCTTGCTAAAGCAGACATAAAGTCTGCTTTTAGGCTACAACCTATTGATCCAGTATTCAGTTCCCTAGTTATGTATTTTTAGGGCAAGTAATATTTTGATATGTGCCTCCCTATGGGATGTTCTATATCCTGTGCCTATTTTGAGAAATTTGCGTCATTTTTTCAATGGGTAGTATCTTTTGAAGCAGGGTATGAAGGTATATTACACTACCTTGATGACTTCTTATTCATCGGCCCGGCTCATTCCCTTCTTTGTTTCTTTATGCTACAACTGTTTAGTGCAGTTACCCAGCATTTTCTTATTCCACTAGCTAGTGAGAAAACTGGTCTTCCATCCTCATCTATGGAATTCTTAGGTAAAAAATAGATAAGCAAGTTATTTGAATTTCAGTTACCTGTGTCAAAAATTTACAAAATGAAAGCCCTGATTTTTTGGATTGTAAAAAAAAAAAAATGTATTAAAGGAACAACAATCATTATTAGGACTATTGCCGTTTGCGATAAGAATCATGCCTGTTGGCAGGATATTCTCTCTTCACCTATATTTAGCTATGCCCGGACTGAAATCTCCCTTTTCGCATATCAGATTGACAGCTGACCTCAAAGAGGACCTGTTAGTTTGGATTAAATTCTTTGATATATAAAATGGTTAATCATTTTTTTTCAGGATAAATATGTGTTTGCATCAGACCTTGAATTATATACAGATGCTGCAGGTTCATTTGGATTCTCGGCCATTTGGAGGACTCACTGGTGCTGTGGTAAGTGGCTAGATAGATGGGTGAAAATTAAAGCCATCAAAACCATAGTAGTATTGGAACTATTCCCTTTAGTAGTAGCTCTAGAAATATGGTACGAGCAATTTGCCAATAAAAGGATCCTGACTAATAATTATGATAATAAAGGAGTTATATATGCTGTGAATTACTTGTCAGCTAAATCCATATTTGGGGTCAAACTGCTTAGATACCTAGTAATTCTTTTCTTAAGATTTAACATTTGGCTAAAAGCCAGACATGTTCTAGGGAAGGAGAATTAAATTGAAGATGCCTTGTCTCGATTTCAGGTATGCAGATTCCATCAACTTTTTCCCAATGCGGACAAGGAAGGTCACGCTTTTCCAAAGCATCTGTTGAGTCTCATTTAGAAGTTCTATCAGACATTCTGTTGCGGATAGTAAATGGGCTGAATATTCAGCCACATGGCACAAGTGGACCAACTTTGCTAAAGAACTTGACATACAATTTGATTCTCCTTCTGAAACAGATATTCAAATGTTCCTATGCACTTTAATGCAGTCAGAGCTATTTTATCATTACATTACCAAAATCCTGGCGGGGCTATCATTTTTATTTTAAGAAACTAACCTCCGAGTACAGCATTCTTTTCCATCCAGCAGGATATAAGAAGATTCATTCTTTCCCGGACGATAGGATACCTATTTATACTCCATTACTTAAAAAGTTGTGTATAACTACTCCCTTGGTATGTTCTTCAGAGTTTGAGGTTGTGCTATTTAATACTGCTTTTGTTTTAGCTTTCTTTGGCGCCCTTTGAATATTGGAATTATTACCAAAAAACAAAAAAATAGTTTCTGGTCTACTAAAACAGCATGTTATGGTCTCTGAGACAGGGATACAATTGTTTATCCCTGTTTCAAAGACATATAGGACAGGTAAGGGTATTTGGATCTCTCTATTCTACTGTGGAGATGTGGATATTTGTCCAGTAAGATCTATGAACACATACCTATCATTTAGGCTGGTTTGTAAGGGTGTCTTTCTGGTTCATTCAGATGGGTCCCCTCTTACGAGGTATCTGTTCAATTTCATTCTAAAAGCATGTATAGAAATTGAACTTACAGCAATTTAAATTTACCTCTCATTCATTCAGAATTAGGGCTGCTACGGAAGTCACCAAGATGGGCTTGGATGATGCAATTATCAAAAGGTTAGGGAGATGGGAATGGCAACATTTTCAGATTTATGTCAGACCTGATCTTCTCTTTTATTTTAGGCTCTAGAAGATATATTTGGATCCTGGGTCATTCTTTTGTGTACTGGGCAATCAAAAGAGCTGTGAAGCGCTGCTGTACAACCAATTTGTCTTTGGATCTGGAAAAAATTCAGGTATTCTGGAAAGGAACTTGAGGTCTTCAATGGTCTAATTTGTGTTTCTATCTCTTCAGGTTGCTTAAAGTATGGCCTGTTCCCGATGTATTAATTGTGCATCTGGGGGAATGATGTTGGGAAAGTAGGAACACTGGATCTTATGTTCATGATGAAACATGACCTTCATTGATTCAAAATAGCATTCCTGAATACCACAATAATTTACTCAGAAATAGTACCTAGGCTCATATGGCTGCAGGATGCCGGATTAAAACATTATGAAAAAAATTAGACGAGGATTTTAACAAAGCTATTGTATTATTTTTTAGAGATTTAGGGGGCGGTTTTGCTGGGTTTAAAAGATCAGATGGTGTCCATCTGTCTGATGTAGGAGTAGATATATTTAATGTAGGGTTGCAAAGCAGCTTTGAATTGGTCGTGTTTGTGGGGTAGGCCGGGCTTGAAATTTCAAACCTGGCGTGTGGGGACATTGGTTATTAAATATTCCTTGTCAAAAGAAGTTTATTGAGTATACAATGTTATAAAGATACATAAAGTAAGTTTACAAGGATCTATAAAGTAAGCTCATTGTTTTACAGTATGGTTTATATAGGTAAATATCATGAAATTTCAAATATTAAACATTGGGTTCACGTAAACCTAAATTAAAGATATATATCATTTCCTTAGTTACTTTTGTAGGTATTTAAATGATTTATACCTACTATACATATTGTTTACAAGTAGAGTGTATATAGGTCAAATAAATTCTGATAATGAGCTTTAATCGTAAGATGGAGAAAAGGAAAGAGAAAGAAGAAAAAGGGTTGAAAGGTAGAGGTATGGTCCACAAGGTTGTCCCGCTCGTCAGTTTATTATTCTTTTTAGTTCTCTTTGAAGCCTTAGAATGGGTGTCTCTGTAAGTCATTTAATCTGTTACCATGGCAACAGGACAGAGTCATTGAAGTTTGACAGGAACTGTTGTTTTATCCAAGGATGCCAAAGTTTTTCAAATTTTGGAATTTGATTTTGATCAATGGCTACCATCTTAGCATGGGACATTGTATTATTCATTCTGTGAATTGTTTCTGCTAGTACCAATGTAGGAGATTTCCATGCCTTGGCCACTGTTTGTTTTGCAGCCGTTATTAGTTGGATCATAAGTTTGAATTGAGAGAGTGTTAACCATTCCGGTTTTAGATTAGGTAAAGTTAAATATGGATCTGGTTGTGTTTTTTTAAATATTTTAGATGCAATCACGAAGACTTCCTTCCAGAAGGTTTGGATTACTGGGCACGTCCACCATATGTGTAAATATGTGCCTATTTCTGGGCATCCTCGAAAACAAAGAGCTGAGGTATTAGGTGAATATTTTGCCACTCTAGCGGGTACAAGGTACCAGCGAGTTAGGACTTTATAATTTGTCTCCAGTGCTAAGATGTTGGGTGAAGATGACTTAGATGTGAGCCATATGTTAGACCAGTCCGTGTCTTCTAAAGTTCGTCTCAGGTCCTCCTCCCACCTCTGAACGTAAGAGGGTCTATTAAGATTTGCTACTCCATATAATTGATTATAAAGTGATGAAATTGTACCTTTAGCAAATGGATCTTTTGTACAGATTGATTCAAAAATGGATAATTGGGATAATGGTGTATCCCCCTTTAGGAATGGTGTATAGAAATTTTTGATTTGGAGATATCTAAATATCTCAGAGTTTGGTAGATCATATTTTTCTCTAAGCGATGGGAATGAAAGGAATGATTTAGATGCTATGAAGTCATTTAGTGTCTGAATGCCTGATGTTGTCCAAGCTTTAAAAGAATTTGGGTAGATCCATGCCGGATAAAAGGCCGGATTTCTGATAAAAGAAAGGAGAGGATTGTGTGGAGATTGTAACTGATATTTGGTTTTTAGTTTATCCCAGAGAGATAAGAAGTGTTTAGTTATGGGATTATGAATTTTAAAGCGGTCTTTAGGATCAAGCCATAATAAATTTGATATTAATAGATAAAGCCTCTATAAATACCCATAATGGGATTTCCTGTTTTGCATGGTATTTGGACAGACTGGCCAAATGTGCCACTCTGTAGTAGTTAGTAAAATTAGGGTATCCCAGGCCTCCTTTATTTTTGGGAAGATGTAGTGTGTGTATAGGTATACGTAGTTTAGAAGAGCCCCATATAAACGAAGTTGCTCTTTTTTGTACTATTCTCAAAAAATAGGAAGGAATTGGAATAGGGAGGACTCTGAATAGATAAAGCAATTTGGGTAGAATAGTCATTTTGATTGCATTAATCTTCCCCATCCAGGATAAAGGAAGTTGCGACCATTGTTTTATTAGATTTGTGATCTGTCTTAATACAGGAGGATAATTGGTTGAGAATAAGTCAGAATGAGAGACTGTTAAATGAATTCCAAGATATGGGATTGATTTTTCTGCCCATGTGAATGGGAGTGCAGCCCTATCCGGGATCAATTCCATGTTTGTGAGGGAAATATTAAGCACTAGGCATTTCTTAGGATTAATCATAAGGGCGGATAGGGCTGCAAATCCATCAAGAGCTGGTTTTAAGTTAGGACCAGAGACCTGTGGTGATGATAAAAAAGTAATATATCGTCTGCAAATATACATAATTTGTGTGTAATACCTCCTACTTCAATGCCAGTTATAGTTTGGTTTGTTCTGATATATTGGGCCATGGGTTCGAGTATAAGGGCAAATAATAAGGGAGATAATGGGCAACCCTGTCGGGTACCTCTTTCGATATTAAAGGCTTCAGATTTGTATCCAGCATATTTTATATAGGCTTTGGGTTTATTATATAATGCTTTGATCCATGTTAAAAAGTGGGGTCCAAAACCCCATTTTTGTAATGAATATTGCATATATTGCCAGGATACTGTGTCCAATGCCCTCTTAATATCGAGAGATAGAAAACATAAAGGGATTTTCAGTTTTTTTAGCAATATGTGCCAATAACACTGCCCTGCGTATATTATCGCCTGCCTGTCTATTTGGCATGAAGCCTACTTGATCTCTATGTATTCATTTTCCTATAATGCTATTGAGGCGTTTTGCTATTATTTTTGCTAATAATTTAATATCGAGGTTTAACAGAGAGATAGGCCGATAATTCACACAGGAAGTATCATCAGAAAGGGGTTTTGGGATCATACAAACAATTGCCATTAGTGTTTCTTGCCGAAAAGAATGTCCATCTAGAAGTTTGTTAAAAGTTTTAGTGAGAATGGGAGAGAGTATTTCTGAGAATGTTTTATAGTATAAAGCCGAGTAGCCGTCTGGGCCTGGTCTTTTGTTAAGTTTTAGGTCTTTTATGGCGTTAGCAACTTCATCTATAGTTATAGGCTCATCCAAACTGCTTTTTTGATTCTGAGATAACTCAGGTAAGGTTATTTTTGAGAAGAAGGATTCAGCCTCTGTAGGATTAAATTCATTGTTTGTCTTGTATAAAGTTGCGAGATGTGAGTGAAATTTATGGACTATTTTAACTGGATTACAAGTGTAAACATTTTTTGATAATTTCAAACGTATTGGTTTGAAAGATTTGTTAGTTGAATTTAATGCCCGAGCCAAATATGTACCTGGTTTGTTTGTATTCATGTAGAAATTGTGTTTGGAGCGTTTGAGGGATTTATCAACTGACTCAGTGAGAAATAGATCGTATTCCAATCTAGATTTTTCCAGATGAGATTTTGTACTCTGAGATGGATTATCTTGAAATGATATGTAGGCTGCATTAAAATTGAGTTCTAGTTTTTTTGCTAGATTTTTGCGTTCCCGTTTAAATAGTGCCATTTGTCTTTGTATTGTACCAAGCAAGACAGGCTTATGAGCTTCCCACAGTGTTATTGGGGAGATGTCTGTTGTATTATTAATTGATATGTATTCCTTTAAAGCTTGTTCAATGGCCATCTGATGTAGTGGGTGTTTGAGCATTATGTCCGGTAAGTACCACATTGGGTCATGCGCTTTTGGTATGGCTGAGGCTATAGTAGTGTATACTGCATTATGGTCAGACCACGGAATCGGAATTATATCTGATGCAATAATTTCTGGTATTATTCCTATTGTTAGAAAAATATGATCTATTCTGGTGAAGGTTTGATGAGGGTGCGAGAAATAAGTGAATTTCTTTTTCATTGGGTTACTTTCTCTCCATGAATCTACCAGATTGTATTTGGAAAGAAGTTGAGAAAAAGGTAATCTAGAGGTTATTTTGGATGGTGTAAAAGGTGATTTATCTAGAAATGGGAGGAGGACCTGGTTCGAATCCCCACACATTATCACTGTTCCTATTTTGTGTGTATTAATCACTTGTAATATATGTGAGAGGAATGGTGTAGGTTGTTTGTTAGGAGCGTAGTAGGAAATCACCGTGATTGCTGTATCCATTATATAACCCATGAGTATCAGGTATCTACCTTCTGGGTCTTTAATTTCTGATGATAAGGTGAATGGTGTGGATCGGTGAAATGCAATTAGAGTTCCCCTTTGCTTGGTACAGGCAGAAGCCGTGTAAATTTGTTGATAAAAAGAAGAAATATATTTTGGAGTAGAATCTTTGGTGAAGTGTGTTTCTTGGAGGCATACTATGTGATCCTTCTTGTTATGGAAAGTACGGAAGGCTTTGGTCCTTTTTTTAGGGACATTTATTCCCTGAACATTCAGGGAAAGTATATTCAGTGGTGCCATGGCAATAGATCAAATAGTTTTGACTTACTTTTTGTTATGCAGAGCTGACTGCGCAGATCAACCTGTGTGGACTGAAGAGATGAATAGATAGAAAAGAAACCAGTGAATTCTGGAGTAAAGAGTAAACAAAAAACATATGAGATTAGATGATACATTGTATAAATTATTTTTTGCAAGTAATCACAATTTACCCGTGAAAGAGAATAAATATCTCTCTCAGGGGAATAAGTGCCTTCGTCACACTCCCACATAATATGGTTGGGAGAATGAGGAGGGCTAATGGGGGTACACGGATCTTCCGCTTACAGGAGAGAAGTGCTATGTCAAAAGACATCAAAATGATGTTTCATTAGTTGGAGTGCAGAATATAGTTTTTGTTGAAATTATTTATTCCAGGGTGGTTGTATATGGTTAGCCTTGCCCTAGGCTAAATAATTCAGTTAGAAAGGTATTGTTAATAACTTTGGTATTGATGAAGATAGTTTGAATTATTTTGGGATTTTAACCCTTTTAGAGTAAACAATTACATATTTTATTCATATGTAACTGTTTAGATATGTTAACTCATAAAATTGAGGTTGTATTGCTTCAGATTAGAATAAACAAAAACATAATTCTAGGAACTAGTTAGGTAATAATATATTTGTTTTAAGAAAAGAAAGAAAAAAAAAAAAAGCTTCCATTACTTCTGGATTATTGAACATATTTGTCCTAAAAAGTAATAAATCTATTGTTATTACCTGATAATATATAACTGAACAAGAATTTCCTTATTTCACTTATATATTCTAAGGCTATATGAATCAGAAGTATTAAGAAATATAACTGGAATGTAACATGATCCCACACAGTGTGTGACTATCAGAATGCAGTTACATTCAGTTATAAATATAGGTTTTTTATAGAGAACCATCTCTTAGTATAATAAATGAAGAGATATCAGGAATTAGGATGTCAGTCCATTGAATCTTCTTGGTCCATGGATGATGTGGCATAACGGCCTCTTTTGTGAGAATGATGATTCCCATTTTGTTCTGGAATTTTCTGGGTGCTGCCTGAAGGTGAAGATGATGCCATTCTTCTGGGTGTGGGAGTGTTGCTGCTTGTGGGTTCTGTCAGATTTAATTTTAAAAGGGTTTGTTGTAGTTCATCTGCTGATCTGCTTCTGTAAATTGTACCTTGGTAGTTAAATCTGACTGATACATAATGTTGTGGCGTTGCAGTTCCATTAGTTGGGGTTTCATGGATCGTCTTTTAGTAATAGTAAGTTGGGATAGGTCAGCAAAAATTTGATAATTGTGTCCTTGAAAATTAAGTTCCTTTTTTTCTCTTGCAGCAATTAGTATTTGTTCTTTCGTTCTGTAATAATGAAATTTTGTGATTATATCACGTGGGGGTCCATCTTTCTTTTTGGCTGTGAGGGCTCTGTGTACTCTGTCCAGTTCTAAACGTTCAATAGGGATATCTGGCTTTAGTTCTTGTAATAGAGCAGTAATAGTAGATTGCAGGTCTGTCACAGTTTCAGGTATTCCCCTTATGCGCAAGTTTGAACGTCTGGCTCTATTTTCGTAATCTTCGAGCTTAGTTTGAAGTATTAAATTTTCTTTTTTTAATTGTTCCAATTCTGTTATATTTTCTTGGGTTGTAATTTCAATTTCATCCATTTTTATTTCTAAGGCTGCGGTGCGGTTTCCCAGCTCTCTTATTTCTTTTGTTAGGCTGTTTGTTATTTGGTCTGAGGTTTGTTTTAAAGCCTTATGAAGCAGCATCTTTTCAAATTGTAATAATATTACTGGGGATACTGAGGAGGCTTGTGGAGAAGTTTGTGAGAGGATTTGTTCTGTATCTGACTCAAATGGAGAGTCTTGCTGTGACATTTTCTGTCTGTGAGAGCGCCCTGATGCTGTATCTTGTGAGGTGACTGGAGCTGCTTCAGCTGCAGTGAGTGCCTGTGAGCTCTTTGTGAGGTGATTTTTATTTCTGCCACGGTTTCCTCCCAGTACCATATTTCCTGCCCAAACTTTCACAGTTTGTTCCCCTGGGGCAAAAAGGTTCAAATGGATACCTTTTGAGCCTGCAGGCTCCGCTTTGTCCTTCTCTTCTCTCCTCAGCGGTGTGGAGCTCTAACAATGCATGTCTGCTCCGCTAGGCTCCGCCTCCTGCCCCCCTGGTTATTAAATATTCTGTATGCTCGAGTCCTGTAAGACTGAGCTGTTTTAAGTTTATTGTTTGAAAAGTTGAGAATTTTATGAATTAATAAAATTTTCAAGATGATGTTATTATTATTTATTTAACTGAATACACCAATAAACATGCCACAGCCAATTTTTTGCCAACAACTTGTTATGTGTTATTATTTAAATAGATATTACGTTTTGTGGTATTCAGGGAGGGTAAGGTGCAGCCTGCATTCCCATGAGGTGAAGCTCCGCTGATTGTCCATTCACCTGCAAGTGAAAATCATTTTTTTTTTTTTCTAGCAAGTGATTGGACATTATTTAAAAAGTGATTTTTCACACAGTCACAAAGACAAGATAAAATTCTCTTGATAAAATTCTCTAAAGTGAACAACCTATTTGTTTTTAGTAGATGAAACCCGTTATGCCTGAAAGCAAATGTTTACTGCCTTAGATCACATATTCCCTTGGAATTCTTTTAATGCATGCAACCTATATTAAAGGTTTATTTGTAAAACAAAGATTGTATATAAATCATGAAAAATAAAAATAAAGCATAATTAACATATAAACTTTAAAAAAAATAAGTAACCCAAACCATAATAGTTTGAATATATGGAAAGGCATGTGTCATAGCAGATCATGTAAGCTATTGGTTCAAAATGCCAGAAACGCCACAAGTGTTGTCCAAGTAAATGCTTCTTGTTTGTCTCAGACCTTATCCCAGCCATATAGTAGTCATCACTTAATCACATATTTCAATTTGTCATTAAATTACTTTTTAGTGAGGTAGTTAATAATTTCTATACTATCAAAACTGACTGTACAACTCTTTTTTCCACTGAGAATGTAAAGCCTTCAACTATTTACATGCACATTTTCTATGTAATATAGTAAGAAAGTTGATACAAAGTGTTAGATACAAAGCTCATGAGAATATATGCTCTGATCATTGATAGCGGTGGAAAACACAATTTGTGTCATGCAAAGTACTCACAGCGTGATGACCATGATGATTATGTTAGAATAGATTACCTTGATGAATAAATCAGCAAAAGTGCCATGTTCAAGGAAACTTTATGATAAGCCCTACAATTAGAAGATAATATTTCAAAAATATTTCGATCGTGTGTACACAATTCCGACACACAAAATTCCATGCATGCTCAGAAACAAGCAGAAGAGCCACACTGGCTATTGAACTTAATTTTTCTCGGCTCATCGTAATTGTTGTACGTCACCGCGTTCTTGACATTCGGAATTTCCGACAACATTTGTGTGACCGTGTGTATGCAAGACATCCGTTGGAAATAAATCCAGGATTTTGTTGTCGGAATGTCCGATCATGTGTACAGGGCATAAGAGTTATGCCGCGTACACACGGTCGGACTTTTCGTCTACAAAAGTCCGACAGCCTGTCCGACATACTTCCGACGTACCTTCGGCGGACTTGCGGCAGACTTTCTTACGAACGGACTTGCCTACACACGACCACACAAAAGTCCGACGGATTTGTACGTGATGACGTACACCGGACTAAAATAAGGAAGTTCATAGCCAGTAGCCAATAGCTGCCCTAGCATGGGTTTTTGTCCGTCGGACTAGCACACAGACGAGCGGATTTCGGGGTCCGTCGTAGTTACGACGTAAAGATTTGAAGCATGTTTCAAATCTAAAGTCCGTCGGATTTGAGGCTAAAAAAGTCCGTTGAAAGTCCGGAGAAGCCCACACACGATCGGATTACCAGCCAGCTTTAGTCCCTCAGCGTCCGTTGGACTTTTGTAGACGAAAAGTCCGACCGTGTGTACGCGGCATAATACATCTCTCTGTATCGGAAATATTACTTGTTTATACTTGAAATTTAAAGCAGACATTCATCAGAATTGATTTGATTAATTAATTAATTGATTAATTCTACTTTCTATTTAATCAGCCCCACCACAGTCACAGCATGGCATGAGTGTATTGTAAAAACAAAGTAAATATCAAAATACTTTATTTTTAAATAGAACAATAAAATGACCAGAATGTTACAAAGGAAAGAGATGTGATAACAGATGGGACAGCCCTTGATCAGTGAGATGATCCAGGTAAGTGTTTAGGGATGGGGGGGGATGGAACAGGTAATTTTTTACATGATTGTTCATACTTCATAACCCCTTTAAAGTGGCCCTTCCCCCCTTCACTAAAAACCACAACAGCACGCAGCTCTGCATGCTGATATGAAATCAGTTTATATTTATTAGATAAACATGTTTTCGTGTCAGGAAAGACAGGTCCACAGTACACTTAGACTTTCTTGGCATTTGCGCATGCGCACTAGCGCATTGGCACATCGGCATACGCACATGCACACTCGCGCATCGGTGCATCGGCGTACGCAAGTATGCCAGGCGGGCTATTTAAACTGAGCTCCTGCTTAGACTCATTGCTGTTTGGTCTGCATCTTCTGTGTGTTATGACCTGTTACCTGTGCTGACCTCTGATCTTGATCCGGCTTGATCTCACTAAAGCTGCATGCTTGATACCCCGATCCCGGCTAGTTTTTGGACTCCTCTTCTTCCTGCTGCTCTGTCTATCTGCCTGAACACTACCGACCCAGCTTGCCTGACCCTGCACCTGCTCATCCAGCCTGTCATGGCTCTGCTCTGCAATCCACATCTGGGTCCTACGCTAGCTGCAATCCCAGCCTGCCACGGCCCTGGTCTGCCTTACCACCACTTGCCTGCCTGCTGCACATCCATCCATGGACAATCAGCCATACAGACTACAGGCCTGATCTCAGGCACTCCTACGCCACCAGCTTCTCTGGCTGCTGTCTCACCTTCAGTAACCCACAAGCTGGTGCGGTACGAGAGGCCTTCCTCTACTCGTCAGGCTCACAAACCAGGTATGTGACATTTTGTTTTTACCTACTGTGACTAGGGGGAGGTTCTGCCAATCACAGCCTGTTTCATGCCCCTCCAGCCTATGTCACTTAAATTACAAGGAGGTGAAACCTCCATCAATCAAAATGTAATATCCCAGCCCATTGTGTTTAGCTGTTTAGTGGGCATGGAGGGGGAGGGAGGGAGCTGTCATTTATCAAGATTGTATTTACTCACATGTGTGACTCTATAGTCATGTAGGCACCATTGATATGAAAAAAGAAGGAAATGAACAGTTTAGAAGGAAACTGAAGCTGGAGCATGCTCAGTAGGTGTGGCAAAGACGGGTCTACACACTCTCAGGCTGCAGCAGGGACAGAGAGAAAGAATACCATAGTGACTGAATGAGTACGAACAGCACATAATACAGCATGTATTGACAGTTTTTATTGAGGGTTTAATGACACTTTTAAGTATCTTTTTGCAGATCGCCATTACTAAACATTTCTGAAGGTGCCTTTGTTGTAATTTTTTTGATAAGGGCAAAGTCCCTCTAAAATTAGTCTTTAGGTTCAAAAGCAATAAAAAAAAAAGAAACACTGTTACCAAAGCTATTATAGTATATGTTCTACTTTATTTGATGACTATGACATGTAACAAATATATTACAGTGTAACATTCTAATTAGCAGTGTGCAGTATATATATGTTACCAATGTAGTATTTTCAGGTATATTCTGGTATGTATTGTTTATAATAATATAAACAAATAATACAAAATAATAATACAAATATTATTATTGTTTATTATTATTATTATTATTATTATTATTATTATTATTATTATTATTATTAATAATAATAATAATAGTAATATTATATAGGTACAATTTAAAACAATACAGTAAACATTTATGTTATTGGAGCTGAATGAATTGATTCTGAGTCTGGCATTCAATCTCCATTGAGATAAATCATTCATGGCAGAAACGTTAAAATATCATGGTCTTTGCAGCATTTAGAGACAGAAGGTTTTGATTTTGCTTGGTCCTCACAGGTTTGAAAAGACCCAGAGCAACTCTAGACACCTAAATTTTAATGTTGAAGGGCTTGTAGCATACCACGATGAAAAGCCAGTAATACTTTCTTTATACCATGTCATGTCTATCTCTCCTTTTTTTTTTTTTTTGCTGTCTTCCCCTTTGTCAGTTTCTTTTGCCTTTCCTGCTGTACTCCCTCAGATTTGAGCCATTAGTGTCCCAGCTGTTTCCTTTCCCAAGCCATGGACTCATAAAGACATTAAAAGTACTATTCAGCCACATACTTACTCCTCACTAAGCATTAGAGAAATAGGCTGATATGCCTTCACTGGTAAATAAAGTGTAAGGCAAAAATAAAAACTTTTTATATAGCAAAAATACAGGCTGTACCTTACTTTTTTTCTAAAGGCTTACACAGCAGACAGTGTTGCACTGAAGTGATGAGCAGCGTTGTCAGCTCCATGTGTGAAGTCTGTTGCTGAACTACAAGGCAATATTCAGATGTAGGTCCCTTTCCCTTCTGCTCATCTCTCTAACACCAGTGATTGGGAGAAATGTAAGCTGATATACTCAAAGTAGCAGTTACAATTTCTAGGCAGTTTTGCACACTGTTGAGGAACATTTCACGAAAGCAGACATGGTATTTGCACTTGTATTTAAAGCAGACCTTCACTTACTGTATGCACTAGGCTTTATTGCTCTCTTCCTTTTTGTTTCTGCCCTCCCCCCACGGCCATTCTCGACTAGCCAAGAATGACATCTCACATATCCCAGGATGCTTAGTTTTATCTTCCACAGTGGCCTGGTGAGGGCATTCTTCACCCATAACCAGGTGGTTGTAGGTGGTTGGACTACCTGAACAAGGTAGAGGCATGGCAGCAGCCAGCAGCCAGCAGGAAAGCACTGGATCTGTTGAGCAGGTGAGTAAGTGAATTGAGGACAACCTGGATAACAGGACTGTGGAGATTTTCCTTGTGTTCCTGTCAGGGCTGGGCTCCGCCCTTCCTTCTCAAAGCTGGCCGCTCAGCTGTCAGCTAATTCCCAGCTCCTATCTCTCCACAGTGACTCACCTGTTGATGATATCCTGCTCGTCAGTCCTGCCTACTTAAGCTGTCCAGTCCAAATGATCTCTGCCTTCTCCTTGGTCACATCTCTAGAGACGCTCTCCTGTGTTCCTGTTAAAGACTTGCTTGGCTGACATTCCTCCTGCTTGCTGTTCTACTACGCTCATCTCTGGCTCCCTGACGTTTGGGCTTGTCTGACTATCCATTACGGTTCCTGAACTCTAGCTATGTTTTGACTACGTCTACTCTAGTTACCTTTTTTTATTAATATTATTAAACAAGTGTGATTAAACTGTACTTCTGTCTCAGTCTGATTCATAGTTTCTGACAGTTCCTTCACGTATGTGATTGAGATTTGAAGACCGCGTTTGAATAAAATGGAATATTTTTGATCCAACCTTCCATCCAAAGTTTATGTTAAGCACTGTGAGACCTCTACAAATGTGGAGTCTGTTGCTCTGGTATGCAGTTTGATGTGGAAGTGGAGGAGCACCGGATGGACTGTTTTGCACAGAGAATTAACACATTATTTGAAGCAAGCTATTTTTTACACATTGATAGACTTTGTTGATCACTAATTTTGCACTGATGGATATTAAGCACTGATTAGAGATTATTATGCATTTGAGATTGTGATAAGGTTACTACATATTCACTAAATTGATAATCATGTCATCCTTGTAGTTATTTATAATTTAAAGAGACAATGCGACATGGTTTTATTTAAATGTAATAGTGGGTGCAACTGTCCCACAGTACATTTGTGTTAGTTGGAGCACTTATGTTTTTATTTGTTCAATCTCTCGCATGTCACAATAAACAGCAACAGTAAAGGGTTTCAAACAAGTTTACCATATAATTTTAAAAGGATGTCCTTTACCTATAGTCATGTGACTGTGCCCAGACAAAGATAATGGGGTTGAATTGCTAAAGACAAATAGGTAAGTCACTTTACAAAAGAATTTTCCCATAGATTAGTGAATGTGGTGAAAATTCATTTTGCAAATAATACCCAATAACACACGAGGCACTGTACATTAAAAATAACAGTATTTTTAATTCTACTTCTATATAAATGGATAATGGAAGTCATCAGATCTTCATCTCATTAAGCTAGAGGGCCATTTGCCTTTAGTAAATCAACCCCAAAGTTTTCAGCCTACTGCAGACAGGAGGTAAGATTTTCTCAGTTTCCTTTTCCCCCAGTAATCAGTTTGTAGCAAGTCAAAAAGTAAAACGCTGCAGCAGGGGGTTGCTTAAACATTAGAAGATACAGCCAAGAACTGTACTGACACCAAGATTTTCAATCCAGTGATGTCATCTCTGAACCAGCAGCTCTGTATAGAAAATAGATATTGACTCTGAATAGTGCCTAAACAAAAATGGTGGTGTCATTCTGGAGAGAGAAGCAGGTAAAGCCATTGTCAGGAGGAGCTCCAGGATCTCTGTTAGAGGTAATACATACTTGGAAGTGTTTATACCTAACTGCACTTAACATTAAAAAATATTGCTTATGCTGGGTCCACTTTAAGTGAAAAAGAAAAGTACATCACAAAGTACAGGTAAACATGGAAACCCAATACTTCATTACAAATGTCAAATTCTTTAATCAGTAAATTATCTACTTAGTATAATGAATAGGCATTATGAAGAAAATGTAATGTTACTAATGGAGGTTTGATAATGGATGTACAAGATGCAACAAAAAATGTCATCAAAGACTGGAGTATATTTGTCAATAATAAGTGACCAGAAAAATATAAGAACATAACCATAGGGCTTCATTTGTTGGAACTCAACAAATGAGCAGATATTTTTACCCAGAGAAAATTATCACATTCAACCTTATGTTTTATAGCCCTCAATGGAAAAACAATAGGTGCAAACTGTTTTCAGTACTAAACATTAATGCTTTCAAACACTTTTATCAATAAAATCCATTGTTCCAAAACTGTACTGGATTTGATGCCAGTCTGACATTAATACTCTACTGAGATATAAAGCACATCAGGTCAGCATACATATTTCAAATGCAAGCAAAACAACATTATCTATGTGTTAGAACTGCTACAAGATGAACACGTCTTTGGGGCTCAAGTGCAAAATGTTTAGGTTTTCAGTAATCTTGGCTGCAGACCAAAAACACTCACACACATTACATCTTCTGACAAATGCCAGAATGGTCAAATTGTCAGAACAGGCCCAACAGGATGCAACACAGAATGACTATGAGTGGATTTAATTTGCAGATGAGTGAGGACATGTCATATATTTAGACTAGGGTCCTCTGGAGGAAAATTTATACTAAACGTGGGTCAAATAAGTAGTGCAACCCCTCCCTCTGTCACATAGACATGGTTCACTTTTTTCTAGATTTGAAAATTTGTCTTGCACAAGGGTCCTTTGGCTTTTTTTACATAAAATGGAGGTGCCAAGATGAGTTGTACTTGTAAATCAGACCATGATCATAAATTGCTTCATATTCTGATTCCACCAAGTGTTCAAAGGAACAATGAACAAAGCTTTAATGAGAGTTGCTATTCAAAGCAGCCTCGAGGTTATATGTTACTTTCTATCACATCACAGACAACAACTACACAGTACTGTTCCAAAATCAGAATTCTACTCCCACAGAGTTTTGTACATTTAGCTGACATAAAGCTAACACAAATTGATTGAAATAAAGAAATGTCTTTAAAAATCAGGCTCTTGGAAACCAATTATCTTTAATTCTGTCTTCCTGATTTGTAACTGAAGAACTGAGTATACTGCATGATAATCTATTTTCAAATCTAAAACTTTTTAAAGGAAACACAACTTAAAATATGCATAGAAAATTTGTTATAAAACGGACACTAATTTTGTAAAAAAGAGTGTTTGGTTTTATCAAGTTAGAAAATTGCAGTGGACTTACTACAGTACTCACAGGATTCCAACTGGGTCTTCCAGGATTTCCAGAATTCGGTTTCTCCGGTACTCACAGGATCTTCCAGAAGTTTCAGGATTACTAAGGTATCCATTATCCAAGGCTTCCAGAGCTGATGCTGGGCCGATCCTTTAACCAGGAAGGGTATTTAAGTACTAGTCTTTGAAGTGGCTGGTGCAGTGTCTTATCACCAGCAACCTGAGAGCTAAAGATTTAAAATACTTGCCTGCCAGTTGTTTGTTGTTTGTTGTTACTGACCTGGATTTACCTGCCTACTGTTTTGCTTGCTGCCTGTCTAGACCTCCGTTTGGACTTAAAGTGGAGGGTCATCCAAAAAAAAAAAAATTCCATCAAAAATCTTTAAAAATAAAAAAAAAAACATTTGAAAAAAAAATTAACTTACCAGAAACCCTTGTTGCTAGGCAGTCTTCCTAATCTGCCTCTTCCTATTCCGCGGCTCTTCCTCCACTTTGGCGAGCGGCCCCGTTGCCTTCTGTTAACTGCGAGTGTCCCAGAAAACCACAGTGGCGTGTATTTATATTCAGCACCCCTTTACTCTGATACCCCTAACTAAAATCTAGTAGAACCAATTACCTTCAGACGTCACCTAATTAGTAAACAGTCCACCTGTGTGTAATTTAATTGCAGTATAAATACAGCTGTTCCGTGAATCCCCCAGAGGTCTGTTAGAGAACATTAGTGAACAAACAGCATCATGAAGGCCAAGTAACACACCAGACATGACAGGGATAAAGTTGTGGAGAAGTTTAACGCAGGGTTAGGTTCTAAAAAAAATATCCCAAGCTTTGAGCATCTCACTGAGCACTGTTCAATTCAAATTGCAAACCTACCAAGACATGACTGTCCACCTAAGCTGACAGGCCAGGCAAGGAGAGCATTAATTAGAGAAGCAGCCAAGAGGCCCATGGTAACTCTGAAGGAGCTGCAGAGATTCACAACTCAGGTGGGAGAATCTGTCCACAGGACAACAATTAGTCCTGCACTCCATAAACCTGGCCTATATGGAAGAGTGGCAAGAAGAAAGCCAATGTTGAAAGAAAGCCATAAAAAGTCCCGTTTGCAGTTTGTGAGAAGCCATGTGGGGGACACAGCAAACATGTTGAAGAAGGTGCTCTGGTCAGATGAGACCAAAATTGAATTTTTTGGCCTAAAAGCAAAACACTATGTGTGGCGGAAAACCAACACTGTACATTAGCCAGAACACACCATCCCATTTTGAAACATGGTGGCGGCAGTATTGTGTTGTGGGCATGCTTTTCTTCAGCAGGGACAGGAGAGCTGGACAGAGTAGATGGGAAGATGGATGAAGCCAAATACAGGGCAATCTTAGAAGAAACCCTGTTAGAGTCTGCAAAAGACTTGAGACTGGGGCGGAGGTTCACCTTCCAGCATGACAATAACCCTAAACATACAACCAGAGCTACAATGGAATGGTTTAGATCAAATCATATTCATGTGTTAGAATGGCCCAGTCAAAGTCCAGACCTACATCCAATTGAGAATCTGTGGCAAGACTTGAAAATTACTGTTCACAGATGCTCTCCATCCAATCTGACAGAGCTTTTTTGCAAAGAAGAATGGGCAAAAATGTTTCTCTTTAGATGTACAACTGACAGGCCAGGCAAGGAGAGCATTAGAGAAGCAGCCAAGAGGCCATGGTAACTCTGGAGGAGCTGCAAGGATCCACGGCTCAAGTGGGAGAATCTATCCACAGGACAACTATTGGTTATGCACTCCACAAATCTGGCCTTTATGGAAGAGTTGCAAGAAGAAAGCCATTGTTGAAAAAAGCCATAAGAAGTCCCGTTTGCAGTTTGCGAGAAGCCATGTGGGGGACACAGAAAACATGTGGAAGAAGGTGCTCTGGTCAGATGAGACCAAAACTGAATTTCTTGGCCTAAAAGCAAAACGCTATGTGTGGCGGAAAACTAACACTGCATATCACCCCTGAACACCATCCTCACCGTGAAACATGGTGGTGGAAGCATCATGTTGTGGGGAAGCTATTCTTCAGCAGGGACAGGGAAGCTGGTCAGAGTTGATGGGAAGGTGGATGGAACCAAATACAGGGCAATTTTAGAAGAAAGTCTGTTAGTCTGCAAAAGACTTGAGACTGGGGCGGAGGTTCACCTTCCAGCAGGACAACGACCCTAAACATACAGCCAGAGTTTGAATGGCCCAGTCAAGGTCCAGACCTAATCCAATTGAGAATCCGTGGCAAGACTTGAAAATTGCTGTTCACAAACGCTTTCCATCCAATCTGACAGAGTTGAGCTATTTTTCAAAGAAGAATGGGGATAAATTTCACATCTAAATGTGCAAAGCTGGTAGAGACTAGGGATGAGCCGAACACCCCCCTGTTCGGTTCGCACCAGAACTTGCTAACAGGCAAAACATTTGTTCGAACATACGAACACCATTAAAGTCTATGGGACAAGAACATGAATAATCAAAAGTGCTAATTTTAAAGGCTTATATGCAAGTTATTGTCATAAAAAGTGTTTGGGGACCTGGGTCCTGCCCCAGGGGACATGGATCAATGCAAAAAAAAGTTTTAAAAACGGCTGTTTTTTCGGGAGCAGTGATTTTAATAATGCTTAAAGTGAAACAATAAAAGTGTAATATCCCTTTAAATTTCGTACCTGGGGGGTGTCTATAGTATGCCTGTAAAGGGGCACATGTTTCCCGTGTTTAGAACAGTCTGACAGCAAAATGACATTTCAAAGGAAAAAAGTCATTTAAAACTACTTGCGGCTATTAATGAATTGCCGGTCCGACAATACACATAAAAGTTAATTGATAAAAACGGCATGGGAATTCCCCAAAGGGGAACCCCGAACCAAAATTAAAAAAAAAAAATGAAGTGGGGGTCCCCCTAAATTCCATACCAGGCCCTTCAGGTCTGATATGGATATTAAGGGGAACCCCGGCCAAAATTAAAAAAAAAAAAATGGTGTGGTGTCCCCCTCAAAATCTATACCAGACCCCTCAGGTCTGGTATGGATTTTAAGGGGAACCCGGAGCCAAAATTTAAAAAAAAAAACAGCGTGTGGTCCCCCCAAAAATCCATACCAGACCCTTATCCGAGCACGCAACCTGGCAGGCCACAGGAAAAGAGGGGGGACGAGAGAGCGCCCCCCTCCTGAACCGTACCAGGCCACATGCCCTCAACATTGGGAGGGTGCTTTGGGGTAACCCCCAAAACACCTTGTCCCCATGTTGATGGGGACAATGGCCTCATCCCCACAACCCTTGCCCGTGGTTGTGGGGGGTCTGCGGTCGGGGGGCTTATCGGAATCTGGAAGCCCCCTTTAACAAGGGGACCCCCAGATCCTGGTCCTCCCCCCTGTGTGAAATGGTAAGGGGGTACAAAAGTACCCCTACCATTTCACAAAAAAACTGTCAAAAATGTTAAAAATGACAAGAGACAGTTTTTGACAATTCCTTTATTTAAATGCTTCTTCTTTCTTCTATCTTCTTTCTTTTATCTTCCTTCCGTTTCTTCCTCCATCTTCTTCTTCTTCTGGTTCTTCTGGTTCTTCCTCTGGTGTTCTCGTCCGGCATCTTCCTCCGAGGTGTGTTCTTATCTTCTTCTCCTCAGGTCGCTCCACATCCATGATGGCATGGAGGGAGGCTCCCGCTGTGTGACGCTTCTCTCTTCATCTTTTTCTCTTCATCTTTTTCTCTTCATCTTCTTGTCTTCATCTTCTTTTCGGGCCGCTCCGCATCCATGATGGCATGGAGGGAGGCTCCCGCTGTGTGACGCTTCTCCTCTTCTGACGGTTCTTAAATAACGGGGGGGCAGGGCCACCCAGCGACCCCACCCCCCTCTGACGCACCCAGACTTGACGGGGACTTCCCTGTGGCATTCCCCATGATGTCAGAAGGGGCGGGGTTACATAACGGGTGACCCCGCCCCCTCTGACGTCACGGGGAATGCCACAGGGAAGTCCCCGTAAAGTCCCTGTGCGTCAGAGGAGGGCGGGGTCACCAGGTGGCCCCACCCCCCTGTTATTTAAGAACCGTCAGAAGAGGAGAAGCGTCACACAGCGGGAGCCTCCCTCCATGCCATCATGGATGCGGAGCGGCCCGAAAAGAAGATGAAGACAAGAAGATGAAGAGAAGAAGATGAAGAGAAAAAGATGAAGAGAAAAAGATGAAGAGAGAAGCGTCACACAGCCGGAGCCTCCCTTTATGCCATCATGGATGCGGAGCGGCCCATGGAGAAGAAGATAAGAAGACGCCACGGAGGAAGATGCCGGATGAGAACCAGAAGAACCAGAAGAAGAAGAAGATGGAGGAAGAAACGGAAGGAAGATAGAAGATAGAAGAAAGAAGATAGAAGAAAGAAGAAGCATTTAAATAAAGGAATTGTCAAAAACTGTCTCTTGTCATTTTTAACATTTTTGACAGTTTTTTTGTGAAATGGTAGGGGTACTTTTGTACCCCCTTACCATTTCACACAGGGGGGAGGACCAGGATCTGGGGGTCCCCTTGTTAAAGGGGGCTTCCAGATTCTGATAAGCCCCTGCCCACAGACCCCCACAACCACCGGGCAAGGGTTGTGGGGATGAGGCCCTTGTCCTCATCAACATGGGAACAAGGTGTTTTGGGGGGGCTACCCCAAAGCAACCTCCCAATGTTGAGGGCATGTGGCCTGGTATGGTTCAGGAGGGGGGCGCTCTCTCATCCCCCCTCTTTTCCTGCAGCCTGCCAGGTTGCATGCTCGGATAAGGGTCTGGTATGGATTTTTGGGGGGACCCCACGCCGTTTTTTTTTTTTATTTTGGCGCGGGGTTCCCCTGTGGGGAATTCTCATGCCGTTTTTATCAATGAACTTTTATGTGTATTGTCGGACCGGCAATTCATTAATAGCCGCGAGTAGTTTTATTAAATGGCTTTTTTTCCTTTAAATGTCATTTTGCTGTCAGACTGTTCTAAACACGGGAAACATGCGACCCTTTACAGGCATACTATAGACACCCCCCAGGTATGAAATTTAAAGGGATATTACACTTTTATTGTTTCACTTTAAGCATTATTAAAATCACTGCTCCCGAAAAAACGGCCATTTTTAAAACTTTTTTTTGCATTGATTCATGTCCCCTGGGGCAGGACCCAGGTCCCCAACACATTTTATGACAATACCATGCATATAAGCCTTTAAAATTAGCACTTTTGATTTCTCCCATAGACTTTTAAAGGGTGTTCCGTGGCATTCGGCAAATTGTTCGCTGTTTGGCGAACTGGCGAACAGCCGATGTTCGAGTTGAACATGAGTTCGACTCAAACTCAAAGCTCATCCCTAGTAGAGACATACCCAAAAAGACTTGCAGCTGTAATTACAGTGAAAGGTGGTTCTACAAAGTATTGACTCGGGGGGGCTGAATACAAATGCACGCCACACTTTTCACATATTTAGGTTTCATGTACAGGGGACGTTCTACAACTTCTCCTGAAAGATGAAACTTGACAGCTAGTAACCAACAGTAAAAAACGTCCGTTGTGGCACGTTTACATGCCGCGTTTAGCCGCATTTGCGTTTAGCAGCATTTTTTGCATTGCAAATGGTCAGAAATGTATCTCCATTAAAATTGCCTATAAACAAAACGTGGCTAAACGCGAGTTACTGTATTTACAAGCTGTTACAGGCATTTGGCATTTCAAATGCCTCTGAACATCTGTTCCAAACAATGCTCCTAACCTCAACTGCCTGGAAACGAGTATAAACGACTTATGCCCTGTACACACAATCAGACATTGATCGGACATTCAGACAACAAAATCCATGGATTTTTTCCGACGGATGTTGGCTCAAACTTGTTTTGCACACAAAGTTGTCGGAAAATCCGATCGTTCTGAAGGCGGTGACGTAAAGCACGTACGTCGGGACTATAAACGGGGCAGTAGGCAATAGCTTTCGTCTCTTAATTTATTCTGAGCATGCGTGGCACTTTGTGCGTCGGAATTGTTCACACACGGTCGGAATTTACGCAAACAGATTTTGTTGTCGGAAAATTTTACAGCCTGCTCTCAAACTTTGTGTGTCGGTCGGAATTTCCGACAACAAACTCCGATCGCACATACAGTCAGGTCCATAAATATTGGGACATCGACACATTTCTAATCTTTTTGGATCTATACACCACCACAATGGATTTGAAATGAAATGAACAAGATGTGCTTTAGCTGCAGACTTTCTGCTTTAATTTGAGGGTATTTACATCCAAATCAGGTGAACGGTGTAGGAATTACAACAGTTTGTATATGTACCTCCCACTTTTTGAGGGACCAAAAGTAATGGGACAGATTAACAATCATCCATCAAACTTTCACTTTTTAATACTTGGTTGCAAATCCTTTGCAGTCAATTACAGCGTGAAGTCTGGAATGCATAGACATCACCAAGCACTGGGTTTCATCCCTGGTGATGCTCTGCCAGGCCTCTATTGCAACTGTCTTCAGCTCCTGCTTGTTCTTGGGGCATTTTCCCTTCAGTTTTGTCTTCAGCAAGTGAAATGCATGCTCAATTGGATTCAGGTCAGGTAATTGACTTGGCCATTGCATAACATTCCACTTCTTTCCCTTAAAAAACTCTTTGGTTGCTTTCGCAGTATGCTTTGAGTCATTGTCCATCTGCACTGTGAAGCGCCGTCCAATGAGTTCTGAAGCATTTTGCTGAATATGAGCAGATAATATTGCCCAAAACACTTCAGAATTCATCCTGCTGCTTTTGTCAGCAGTCACATCATCAATAAATACAAGAGAACCAGTTCCATTGGCAGCCTTACATGCCCACACCATGTCACTACCACCACCATGCTTCACTGATGAGGTGGTATGCTTTGGATCATGAGCAGTTCCTTTCCTTCTCCATAATCTTCTCTTCCCATCACTCTGGTACAAGTTGATCTTGGTCTCATCTGTCCATAGGATGTTGTTCCAGAACTGTGAAGGCTTTTTTAGATGTTGTTTGGCAAACTCTAATCTGGCCTTCCTGTTTTTGAGGCTCACCAATGGTTTACATCTTGTGGTGAACACTCTGTATTCACTCTGGTGAAGTCTTCTCTTGATTGTTGACTTTGGCACACATACACCTACCTCCTGGAGAGTGTTCTTAATCTGGCCAACTGTTGTGAAGGGTGTTTTCTTCACCAGGGAAATAATTCTTCGGTCATCCACCACAGTTGTTTTCCATGGTCTTCCGGGTCTTTTGGTTTTGCTGAGCTCACCGGTGCGTTCTTTCTTTTTAAGGATGTTCCAAACAGTTGATTTGGCCACACCTAATGTTTTTGCTATCTCTTATTTTGTTTTTTCAGCCTAATGATGGCTTGCTTCACTGATAGTGACAGCTCTTTGGATCTCATATTGAGAATTGACAGCAACAGATTCCAAATGCAAATAGCACACTTGAAATTAACTCTGGACCTCTTATCTGTTCCTTGTAAATGGGATAATGAGGTAATAACACACACCTGGCCATGGAACAGCTGAGCAGCCAATTGTCCCATTACTTTTGGTCCCTTAAAAAGTGGGAGGCACATATACAAACTGTTGTAATTCCTACACCGTTCACCTGATTTGGATGTAAATACCCTTAAAATAAAGCTGAAAGTCTGCAGTTAAAGCACATCTTGTTAGTTTCATTTCAAACCCATTGTGGTGATGTATAGAGCCAAAAAGATTAGAATTGTGTCGATGTCCCAATATTTATGGACCTGACTGTATTCCGTCGGAAAGTCCGACCCTGTGTACAGGGCATTAGTGTACATGGGCTGATAAGATAACATAGAGGAGAGTTCAGGAGCAGCTGAAAAAAACACCCATCTGCCCCTAAACGTCTGTTTACCAGTAGCATTGTACATGAGGCCTTATTTGTAAAGAAATTTGAAAAACATTTATCATTTTCCTTCCCCTTAACACTTTATGTTGGTCTATCACATAAAATCCCAATAAAATAAATTTACATTTTTGGTTGTAACATGACAAAATGTAGAAAATGTCAAGGGGTATGAATATTTTTTTAAGGCACTGTACTCTTTTGGTGGGGCAATCCTGAGTGCCCTGACTTTGTGACTGTTTGCAGTGAAAAAAATGGGAGCACTACATTTTCCTGACCCATTTCCACCAACAGGAACTCTTGGGAAGACCGGCTGTCACTTGTTCTTCGAGCCTCAGGTGAGTCCGCATCACCTGCTAGGACTGGCCTTGTTTACTACGGCTCACCATGACTCTTGCTCAACCCACAGAACCTAGTTTTTGGGGTTTGTTTCTAACTATTTCCTCTTATTTATTTTTTTTATATCCCTCCCTCTCTACTAGCAAACTAGCCTAGCAAACATCCCCATGACTTAGCAAATACACATTGTCTACAGGCCATTCACCTTTTTTTGTTACCCATTAGTATGCTAACCAATAGGGATGAGCCGAACACCCCCCTGTTCGGTTCGCACCAGAACATGCGAACAGGAAAAAAGTTCGTTCGAACATGCGAACATCGTTAAAGTCTATGGGACACAAACATGAATAATCAAAAGTGCTAATTTTCAAGGCTTATATGCAAGTTATTGTCATAAAAAGTGTTTGGGGACCTGGGTCCTGCCCCAGGGGACATGGATCAATGCAAAAAAAAGTTTTAAAAACGGCCGTTTTTTCAGGAGCAGTGATTTTAATAATGCTTAAAGTCAAACAATAAAAGTGTAATATCCCTTTAAATTTCGTACCTGGGGGGTGTCTATAGTGTGCCTGTAAAGGGGCGCATGTTTCCTGTGTTTAGAACAGTCTGACAGCAAAATGACATTTTGAAGGAAAAAACTCATTTAAAACTACCCGCGGCTATTGCATTGCCGACAATACACATAGAAGTTCATTGATAAAAACGGCATGGGAATTCCCCAAAGGGGAACCCCGAACCAAAATTAAAAAAAAAAAATGACGTGGGGGTCCCCCTAAATTCCATACCAGGCCCTTCAGGTCTGGTATGGATATTAAGGGGAACCCCGGCCAAAATTTAAAAAAAAAAATGACGTGGGGTTCCCCCTAAATTCCATACCAGACCCTTCAGGTCTGGTATGGATTTTAAGGGGAACCCCGCGCCAAAAAAAAAAAAAAAAACGGCGTGGGGTCCCCCCAAAGATCCATACCAGACCCTTATCCGAGCACGCAACCTGGCAGGCCGCAGGAAAAGAGGGGGGGACGAGAGTGCGGCCCCCCCTCCCTCCTGAACTGTACCAGGCCACATGCCCTCAACATTGGGAGGGTGCTTTGGGGTAGCCCCCCAAAACACCTTGTCCCCATGTTGATGAGGACAAGGGCCTCATCCCCACAACCCTGGCCGGTGGTTGTGGGGGTCTGCGGGCGGGGGGCTTATCGGAATCTGGAAGCCCCCTTTAACAAGGTGACCCCCAGATCCCGGCCCCCCCCCTGTGTGAAATGGTAAGGGGGTACATAAGTACCCCTACCATTTCACGAAAAAAGTGTCAAAAATGTTAAAAATGACAAGAGACAGTTTTTGACAATTCCTTTATTTAAATGCTTCTTCTTTCTTCTATCTTGCTTCATCTTCTGGTTCTTCTGGCTCTTCTGGTTCTTCTGGTTCTTCCTCCGGCGTTCTCGTCCAGCATCTCCTCCGCGGCGTCTTCTGTCTTCTTCTCCTCGGGCCGCTCCGCACCCATGGCATGGGGGGGAGGCTCCCGCTCTTCTCTTCTTCTCTTCTTCTTTTCTTCTTTTCTTCTTTTCTTCTCTTCTTCTCTTCTTCTTCATTTTCTTCTCCGGGCCGCTCCGCAATCCATGCTGGCATGGAGGGAGGCTCCCGCTGTGTGACGGCGCTCCTCGTCTGACAGTTCTTAAATAACGGGGGGCGGGGCCACCCGGTGACCCCGCCCCCCTCTGACGCACGGTGACTTGACGGGACTTCCCTGTGACGTCACGGGGAATGCCACAGGGAAGTCCCGTCAAGTCACCGTGCGTCAGAGGGGGCGGGGTCACCGGGTGGCCCCGCCCCCCCCGTTATTTAAGAACTGTCAGACGAGGAGCGCCGTCACACAGCGGGAGCCTCCCTCCATGCCAGCATGGATTGCGGAGCGGCCCGGAGAAGAAAATGAAGAAGAAGAGAAGAAGAGAAGAAAAGAAGAAAAGAAGAAAAGAAGAAGAGAAGAAGAGAAGAGCGGGAGCCTCCCCCCCATGCCATGGGTGCGGAGCGGCCCGAGGAGAAGAAGACAGAAGACGCCGCGGAGGAGATGCTGGACGAGAACGCCGGAGGAAGAACCAGAAGAACCAGAAGAGCCAGAAGAACCAGAAGATGAAGCAAGATAGAAGAAAGAAGAAGCATTTAAATAAAGGAATTGTCAAAAACTGTCTCTTGTCATTTTTAACATTTTTGACACTTTTTTCGTGAAATGGTAGGGGTACTTATGTACCCCCTTACCATTTCACACAGGGGGGGGGCCGGGATCTGGGGGTCACCTTGTTAAAGGGGGCTTCCAGATTCCGATAAGCCCCCCGCCCGCAGACCCCCACAACCACCGGCCAGGGTTGTGGGGATGAGGCCCTTGTCCTCATCAACATGGGGACAAGATGTTTTGGGGGGCTACCCCAAAGCACCCTCCCAATGTTGAGGGCATGTGGCCTGGTACGGTTCAGGAGGGAGGGGGGGCCACACTCTTGTCCCCCCCTCTTTTCCTGCGGCCTGCCAGGTTGCGTGCTCGGATAAGGGTCTGGTATGGATTTTTGGGGGGACCCCACGCCGTTTTTTTTTTTTTTTTTGGCGCGGGGTTCCCCTTAAAATCCATACCAGACCTGAAGGGTCTGGTATGGAATTTAGGGGGAACCCCACGTCATTTTTTTTTTAAAATTTTGGCCGGGGTTCCCCTTAATATCCATACCAGACCTGAAGGGCCTGGTATGGAATTTAGGGGGACCCCCACGTCATTTTTTTTTTTTAATTTTGGTTCAGGGTTCCCCTTTGGGGAATTCCCATGCCGTTTTTATCAATGAACTTCTATGTGTATTGTCGGCAATGCAATAGCCGCGGGTAGTTTTAAATGAGTTTTTTCCTTCAAAATGTCATTTTGCTGTCAGACTGTTCTAAACACAGGAAACATGCGCCCCTTTACAGGCACACTATAGACACCCCCCAGGTACGAAATTTAAAGGGATATTACACTTTTATTGATTGACTTTAAGTATTATTAAAATCACTGCTCCTGAAAAAACGGCCGTTTTTAAAACTTTTTTTTGCATTGATCCATGTCCCCTGGGGCAGGACCCAGGTCCCCAAACACTTTTTATGACAATCACTTGCATATTAGCCTTTAAAATTAGCACTTTTGATTTCTCCCATAGACTTTTAAAGGGTGTTCCGCGGCATTCGAATTTGCCGCGAACACCCCAAATTGTTCGCTGTTCGGTGAACTTGCGAACAGCCAATGTTCGAGTCGAACATGAGTTCGACTCGAACTCGAAGCTCATCCCTACTAACCAACCCAATGATAATGGTCACTGAGTTCCAATGCCCAGGAGGGGTGCAAACAATTGGAAGTAGTTATGCCGTTTAATTCCCACTAGTAAACTAGCAATGCGTGTTTTGTGCCTTACCTTTTTATATACCTTACCACTTAATGTAAGAAATGTGATAAATTAGAGAAACACACAAATGTATTATTGTCAAGGGTTAGAGGTTGAGGATCAAAATCTTTATCTCCCTCCTAAATAAAACAATTCCTTGCACATAATTGGATGATTGAAGTGAAGAGATCTTGAGTAAACGTGCTATTCCTTCAGTAGACAACAGCCAATAAAGCAGCCAGTCAGAATGATATGTATTTGTATTTGTATTTGTATTGGAGGCCAGAGGAGTGATCTGGAGTCTAATAGACCCCAGATTTCTCCATAAAGAAGACCTGTCACAGCCCATGCTTTACAAAGGATGTTGTTCATATCTTGTAATAGCAATAAAGTTAATTTAAAAAAAAATGAAAGTACAGTACAATGTAAAGCACCCCTGTTGCCTTGTGCTCACACGCAAATGAAAGCATGCACTTAGGTCCTGCACACATATATAAACAGCAATTGCAGCACACATGTGAGATATTGTTATGAACGGCAGCGCAAGAGCAATAATTTTAGCACCAGACCTACTGTGTAACTCTAAACTGGTAACTTGTAAAGGCTTTTAAAGCGTTGCCTATAGAGATTTTTAGGTACTGTAATTTGGCGCTGTTACACGGGTGGATGCAGTTTTAAAGCATGACATGTTTGGTATATATTTACTCAGTGTAACATCGTCTTTTATAGTATACCAAACAATTGGGTATTAGTTACCGTAATTATTGGGGTTTTTTTTTTTTGCATTGAAATTCATTAAAGTGTATTCTTTGCAAAAAATTTGCATTTGTAATACTGCTGCACAAATATTGTGTGACATAAAAATATGCAACACTCACTATTTTATTCACTAGGGCCTTTGCTTTAAAAATATATAATATTTGGGGGTTCTAAGTAGTTTTCTAGCAAAAAAAAATATGTGTTTTACATATAGGAGAGGAATGTCAGAATTGGCCAGGACTAGAAGTGGTCAACTGGCAAATGCATCGCCATGCAACACTGTAAGCAAATTAAATTTTTATATTTTTTTCACATGAATAGAGCTTTCTTCTGGTGGTATTTGATCACTACTGTTTTGGGGTTTTTTTTGCGATATAATTGAAATAAGAACAAACATTTTGAAAAAAAAAATTACATTTTCTACTTTCTGTTATAAAACATATCCAATAAATATATTTTTTATTTATATACAGTCAGGTCCATAAATATTGGGACATCATCACAATTCTAATCTTTTTGGCTCTATACACCACCACAATGGATTTGAAATGAAACGAACAAGATGTGCTTTAACTGCAGACTTTCAGCTTTAATTTGAGGGTATTTACATCCAAATCAGGTGAACGATGTAGGAATTACAACAGTTTGTATATGTGCCTCCCACTTTTTAAGGGACCAAAAGTAATGGGACAATTGGCTGATCAGCTGTTCCATGCCCAGGTGTGTGTTATTCCCTCATTATCCCATTTACAAGGAGCAGATAAAAGGTCCAGAGTTCATTTCAAGTGTACTATTTGCATTTGGAATCTGTTGCTGTCAACTCTCAATCCGAGATCCAAAGAGCTGTCACTATCAGTGAAGCAAGCCATCATTAGGCTGAAAAAACAAAACAAACCCATCAGAGATAGCAAAAACATTAGGTGTGGCCAAATCAACTGTTTGGAACATTCTTAAAAAGAAAGAACGCATCGGTGAGCTCAGCAACACCAAAAGACCCGCAAGACCATGGAAAACAACTGTGGTGGATGACCGAAGAATTCTTTCCCTGGTGATTTAAACACCCTTCACAAAAGTTGGCCATTTCAAGAACACTCTCCAGGAGGTAGGTGTATGTGTGTCAAAGTCAACAATCAAGAGAAGACTTCACCAGAGTGAATACAGAGGGTTCACCACAAGATGTAAACCATTGGTGAGCCTCAAAAACAGGAAGGCCAGATTGGAGTTTGCCAAACAACATCTAAAAAAGCCTTCACAGTTCTGGAACAACATCCTATGGACAGATGAGACCACGATCAATTTGTACCAGAGTGATGGGAAGAGAAGAGTATGGAGAAGGAAAGGAACTGCTCATGATCCAAAGCATGCCACCTCATCAGTGAAGGATGGTGGTGGTAGTGTCATGGCGTGGGCATGTAAGGCTGCCAATGGAACTGGTTCTCTTGTATTTATTGATGTGACTGCTGACAAAAGCAGCAGGATGAATTCTGAAGTGTTTCAGGCAATATTATCTGCTCATATTCAGCAAAATGCTTCAGAACTCATTGAACGGCGCTTCACAGTGCAGATAGACAATGACCCGAAGCATACTGCGAAAGCAACCAAAGAGTTTTTTAAGGGAAAGAAGTGGAATGTTATGCAATGGCCAAGTCAATCACCTGACCTGAATCCGATTGAGCATGCATTTCACTTGCTGAAGACAAAACTGAAGGGAAAATGCCCCAAGAACAAACAGGAACTGAAGAAAGTTGCAGTAGAGGCCTGGCAGAGCATCACCAGGGATGAAACCCAGCGTCTGGTGATGTCTATGCATTCCAGACTTCAATTGACTGTAATTGACTGCAAAGGATTTGCAACCAAGTATTAAAAAGTGAAAGTTTGATGGATGATTGTTAATCTGTCCCATTACTTTTGGTCCCTTAAAAAGTGGGAGGCACATATACCAACTGTTGTAATTTCTACACCGTTCACCTGATTTGGATGTAAATACCCTCAAATTAAAGCTGAAAGTCTACAGTTAAAGCACATCTTGTTTGTTTCATTTCAAATCCATTGTGATGGTGTATAGAGCCAAAAAGATTAGAATTGTGCCAATATTTATGGACCTGACTGTATATTTCATCATAAATTTAGGCCAAAATCTATTCTGCTACATGTCTTTGTTAAAAAAAATTAAAATAAGTATATGTTTTGCGTTAAAGTTATAGCGTCTACAAACTAAGGTATATACATTATATTTGAAAATTGATCAATTCTGATGCACTGACTGACTCTTATTTCTTGAGGCCCTTAAAATGCCAGGACAGTATAAATTCCCTCCAAATGACCCCTTTTTGGAAAGTAGACAGTCTGATGCATTTAGTAAGAGGCATAGCGAGTTTCTTGAAGTTGCAATTTTTTTGTCACAATTTTTAGGAATATTAAGAATTGTTTTTTTTTCACATTTTGTTTACATACTGTCACCAGTGCCCCACGGGCACGCAATCGCGGCTTATCCTGCTGGATGTCATATAATGTCCAGTCAGGATAACTTAACCACTTTGCGCACGTTAATCTGTTATATGGCGGGCGGGAAGTGGTTAATATAGATCACTTAGTTATGGATATTACCTCTCTTGAAATGTTTTGCATCAAGCTACTTCAGGATTAGGGTGAGATGAAATGATATTGCTGTTCATAAATGAACGCTCAATGCATGAGTGTCAGCACGTGACCTGGAACACGTGACCTGGAACACATGACCTGGAACCAGAATCATCCCCACAAAGGAGCCACCGGTGGACCGGGTAAAACAGGCAACCATTAAACACAATGGCAAGGCATCCGCAGTTGGTCAGCTACGCTAGACAATGAAGCACACTTATCATATTTTGTCTGGAGACCATTGTCACAAAATGTTTTCAAATACTTGGGCTGACTTGAACCATTATGATTTAAGCTATGGTCAATTGTATTATGTTGACATCTCTATCTCTATCTACAGTAGAATAATTTGCCATTGTGTTTAATGGTTGCCTGTTACAGCCAGTCCACCGGTGGATTGATTTTGGTTCCTCCGGTCCTTGTTGACACTCATGCATTGAGCATTCATTTATGAACATCAATATAATTTCTTCCCACCCTACTCCTGAAGAAGTTTTATGCGAAAGATGTCAAGAAGAATCCTATCCACAACCAAGTGATCTATATTGATATGGTTATACACTACAAATCATCAGGGTTATATGCACAGTTCCACCGGGACTCTAGTAAAAAAAATAATAATAAAAGGGCAGTTTAAAGTGATTGCAAAGCTTTACAAATTTTTGTAAAGGCTAAGTTTAGCTTTTTTTTTCTAAATTCCAGCTCCCCTATGTACCAGTATATCAGTATATACCACTATGTATAAGAATTTACCCCCTTCCTGACCAGAGCACTTTTTGCGATTCGGCACTGCGTTGCTTTAACTGACAATTGTGCGGTCGTGCGACGTGGCTCCCAAACAAAATTGACGTCCTTTTTTTCCCACAAATAGAGCTTTCTTTTAGTGGTATTTAATCACCCCTGCGTTTTTTCTTTTTTGCGCTATAAACAAAAAAAGAGGGAGAATTTTGAAAAAAACGCATTATTTTTTACATTTTGCTATAATAAATATCCCCCAAAAATATATAAAAAACATTTTTTTTTCTTAGTTTAGGCCGATTTGTATTCTTCTACATATTTTTTGTAAAAAAAATCGCAATAGGCGTTTATTGATTGGTTTGCGCAAAAGTTATAGCATTTACAAAATAGGGGATAGTTTTATGGCATTTTTATTAATAATTTTTTTTAGTAATGGCGGCGATCAGCGATTTTTATCGTAACTGCGACATTATGGCGGATACGGTCTTTTAGACCCTGCATGTCTTTTAGACCCTGAGAGTCTAGTAAGAAATAAAAGTAACCAAAGCAGAGAAAACCCCCTGGAATTTTTTTTGAGGCCCCCATCCCACATATACACACGTAAATGTAAAAGCAAGCGTCAGTGGCGCCTACACGTGAAAGTGTTAATTGCAATACACATGTTACACATTGCTACACATGCCGAGAGCAATCTCACTTTTAGCACAGGACCTCCTCTGTATCACTAAACTGATGACCTTTTGGGGCTTTTGCAGTGTCGCCTATAAAAAATATAGGGTACTAAAGTTTGTCACCATTTCACAGGCGCACACAAATTTAATATTTGACATTTTGGGTATCTATTTACTCAGTGCAACCTTATCAACCTCATCTTTAAAATTTCCCAAATTTTTTTTTGCATTTGTTTGCCCTAAAATTCTCTTTAATGTGTTTTTTACTGAAATTTTGTGGTAAAATCAAGTGTCTTAAAAAATGGAACTACCAATATTTTATTCTCTAGGGTGTCTGCTTTCAAAAAATATATAATGTTTGGGGGTTTTATGTAATCTTCAGGACTAAAATGATTGTTTAAACATGCATGCAAAAAAAAGGAAAAAAAAGGGTCTGGCAGCGAAAGGGTTAAACTGCCCTTTTATTAATTTTCTTATTATGTATATGTAGGCAACTTTTTTGGAGGGGGGGGGGGTTAAGACAAATGGCCCTCCTCAAACTTAATATTGTGCTAAACCTGTAGGTAAATAAGAGAACCAGAACCTTCACTGAGTGGAAGACTGGGTTTAATAGTTGGCAAAGCCTTCACCCAAGACAGGGCCTCAGTGAACAGAGTGAATTCTCTTCCTGGAAAATTAACCAGTAATTTAATCAGAGTAATTGGTAGGAAAATAACTACTGCAACCAGCATATAACATAACTATAAGTATATTAGATGCACACCAGTGTAGAAATAATACAAACTTTATAAAAGAAAAGATTATTAATAGTACATGCAGTCATTGTACAAGCATGTAATATGAGCAAAGGGCCCAACTAGAGTCCCAACAGAATTGTGCATATACCCTGGATGATTTGTAGTGTATAGCCTTATCAATTTACTGTAGATCACTTGATTGTGGATAGGGTTCCTCTTGACATCCTTCACATCAAGCTTCTTTAGGAGTAGGGTGAGAAGAAATTACATTGATGTTCATAAATTAATTCCCAATGCATGAGTGTCAGCAAGGGCCAGAGGATCCAAAATCATTCTACCAGGGGACTGAGTGTAACAGGCAATAAGTAAACACAATGGCAAAGTATCCCAGATAAGAGACATATCAGGCTAATACAATTGACCATAGCCTTAAACATATCATCAAATCATAATGGTTCAAGCCAGTCCAAGTATTTGCAAACATGGCAATGGTCTCAAGACAAAATAGGATTAGTGTGCTTCAAGTACGCTATTGGTTTATTGGTATGTAGGGGAGCTGGAAAAAAAGTGGCTTTCCTTCCAAATAATAAACATGTCATAATTACCTGCTCTGTGCAATGGTTTTGCACAGAGCAGCCCCAATCCTCTTCTTCTCAGGTCCCAGGCCAGTCCTCCTGGCTCCTACCCCCTGCCGAGTGCCTCCATACAGGGCAGCCATCAGAAATTTTGGGGCCCCTTACACAGCTTTAGGCCTGGGCCCCCTGGAACTTGACCACCAACATTCCCAGGGCCCGTCCTTCGGTGCACCCACATTTATTTTAACACTCTTACAACTTAATGTAAGCCCATCCATGCCCAGCATCATCCATCCCTCTCCACAATGTATCCCCATTCACGTCCAGCATCATCCATCCCTCTCCACAATGTATCCCCACCCACGCCCAGCATCATCCATCCACACCCAGCATCATCCACCCCTCTCCACAATTTATGCCTATCCACACCCAGCACCATCCATCCTTCACCACAATGTATGCCCACCCACGTCCAGCATCATCCATCCCTCTCCACAATGTATCCCCACCCATGCCCAGCATCATCCATCCACACCCAGCATCATCCATCCCTCTCCACAATTTATGCCCATCCACACCCAGCACCATCCATCCCTCTCCACAATGTATGCCCACCCACGTCCAGCATCATCCATCCCTCTCCACAATGTAGGCCCACCCCACACCCAGAATCCTGGAGAGGGATGGATGATGCAGGGCGTGGGTGGGGATACATTATGTAGAGGGATGGATGATGCTGGGCGTGGATGGGCATACATTGTGGAGAGGGATGGATGATGCTGGGAGTGGATGGGCATATATTGTGGAGAGGGATGGATGATGCTGGGTGTGGATGGGCATACATTGTGGAGAGGGATGGATGATGTTGGGAGTGGATAGGCATATATTGTGGTGAGGGATGGATGATGCTCGGTGTGAATGGGTATACTAGAAGGATGGATGATGCTGGGCATGGATGGGCATACTAGAGGGATGGATGATGATTAGACACGTGCATTTGTTTTCGTCCGAATGCATTTTCGTCCGAATTTCAGGTATTTTCGTTATCGTTTTAACAAACGATAACAAAAGTGCAGAATCTGAAAAACGAAAGATCCGACATAAACAAATGCTTTATTTTCGTTTTTGTTGCTACAACAGTTCGATATAGATAGGAGATTCGACATGATGATGACAATACTCATCTGTGTCCATCAAACCTGTGGTCGAATGTACCCAACCTTAGCTCTATTAGTCCAAGATTATTCTACATAGAGAGAAAAGATTCAACATAGAGAGAAAAGATTCGACGTAGGGGAGAAAAGATTCGACATAGAGAGAAAAGATTCGACGTAGGGGAGAAAAGATTTGACGTAGGGGAGAAAAGATGAATAAAAATAATGATGATGATAAATGTTATTGGCTGATTGTAACCAAAGAGGAGGAGCAGTAAAATAGCTAGAACTAAGTACACACGTACTTTGGGTTATGATGTCTGTTGAAAGTTCTAAGAAGATTCGACGGAGCAGGTAAACTATACGGCGTTGTACAGTTTAGCTGCTCCGTCGAATCTTCTTTGAACATTCGACAGACACCATAAGCCTTCAATGACAGATTCAACCTTAATTTGGATTTTCGGACGAATGCAATTTTTAACGAAAAACTAAATAAATAAAAACGAATTTCGGGAGTAACTAAATACATTTATTTTTCGGACGAAAACGAAATTCCGAAATGAAATATTTCAGTGTGCACATGTCTAATGATGATGATGATGGAGCTGCATTGTGAAAATGGATGAGGATGATGACTCTGGGTGGGGATGAGAGTTACATAGTGAAGAGGCTCTCCACAATCTAACTCTTATGCCCACCCAGAGTCATCATCCTCATCCATGCAACTCAATCATGCTACCTTTTCAGCCTCAGGTGACCATGTCCCATCCAAGGAATACGTGAGTGAGTCCAAATCTACGACAGGGGGGGGGGCACAGGCAGCAGCACACCCTAACTCTCTGTGACTTACCCTCCACGCTGCTCTCTCATATCTGCATGCACCTGAGAGGGCTGGCTGGGTCCGCATTTACTGCTGGTGAACAGACCACGCCCCCGCCCGAATCGCGGCCAATCAGATTGCAATCTAGCCTAGCAGCAGCCAGCATGTTCCGCCTTAGCAGGGAAGGAAGCGGAGCGAGTGCTGAGCTTGATCAGCTGCCCGGGGGGGAGGGGGGTGTGCTAGTGAAAGGCGACCGAGGCTCCGGCTTGTATGCTTAATTCTCCTTCTCTTTTGCGGGCACCGTCTGCCTGCAGATGACAGTTAAATTTCATGTGCTGCTGGAGGGAGGCAGGGAGCTGGCCCGGCCAGCCAGGCCCCTAGGGATGCTTGGATCCCTTACAACAGTATTGCCTGTACCCCCCTGATGGCGGCCCTGCCTCCATAGGAAGCTACTTCCTATGGGGGCACTCAAACATGCTTGATCCCGAGCTGGGCTGTTTGCGCCCAATCAGACACACAGCCTGGCTCAGCCCCACCATCTGCTCTTTGTTCACAGGCTTTGACTGACAAAAGCAGGTGTCACTGGCTCCCGCTGCTCTCAGCCAAGCCTGTGAGAGACAGGAGAGGGCATAAGAGCTGCTGCAAGGTGCACAACACTGGATCGAGATCAGGCTTGGGGGAAGGGTGGGGGAAGAGCTACTATCAGGGATGGACTGGCAATCGGGACTACTGGGAGTTTCCCGGTGGGCCGATGTCTCAGTGGGCCGGTGTTGTGCCTAGAATGGTTTCCCATCTAAATCTGTTTCCCCGTCTCTCGGCTAAGATCAGAACTCAGTGACAGCTTGAGTCTCTGCGCTCCTCTGCTTATGAGATTATAAGCGAGAACCTGCTCCGCTCCTCCCACACATCCACAGCCAATCAGCAGGCAGTGCAATCCTCCCCAGCCCGCCACATTTGAATACACAGGTGCTGGAGCGGGGCTGAATGGGGGCACGAGGAAGGAGAAACACACAGTATCTGAAACCGATACAAGAAGGTATGAGTATGACCAAAGCTACAGCAAAACCAGTCCTGCAGCACACAGAGCGCTAGTTGAATGGGAACAAGATCGTGTGACTTGTGAGCAATGTCACATGTACACTGGCTGCAGTGTCTTCCAGAAACCTATGCTTTCAGGAAGTGTGCAGGTTACCAATCTGTCCCCTCTTCTACCTCTCCTTTTGCTCTGTACTTTTTTTTTTATAACTGCCTTTCCTGCACACTGCCCTGATAAGATCGGCATTCTCTGTCCAGTGATAGTGTGACACATGGCTGGCTGTTAACCATTTCAGCTTCTTTTCAGTTATTTAGCCAGAGCTCTGTGTGCGCTGCAAGGTTTCTGTGATGTTTTTTGTAAGGATTTACTGCTAGTTCAGGCTAGAAGCTTCACAGACACATTAACTGTTTATTGTCCTCCACTAATCCTGACCAGTTCTTTGTTTGTAAGACAATTTGTATTTTGGAAATTGGATGTGCTGTCGTCTTCTGTCACATGGATGTACTTTCAAAGGAAGATTACTGACTTGATCTTGCAGAGCTGGTTTAACCACTTGCCGACCGGGCCATAGCCGAAAGACGGCTACAGCGCGGTCGGCCTATTCTGGGTGCACGTCTGGCGCACCCGGGAACATCCATGACCGCCGGGACCCTGGCGCATCGCAGATCACGGTAAAGAGCCTTTGATCGCGGCCGTTTACCACGTGATCCTTCCGTCAAATGATGGAGCGATCACTTGTAAACAAACCGGCGTCACGTCATGACGCCGGTTCCTCCCTCCCCTCTCTGTACCGATTGGTGCAGTGCGAGGGGAGAGGGGGAGAGATTGTAGCAGCGCTGTGGGCTGGATGTTTAGTGCCCACAGCGCTACTCAGTGTCAATACTCTGCAACACTGTGCAATACTCTGCCAATACTCTGCAACACTGCAATACTCTGCCAATAATCTGCAACACTGTGCAATACTCTGCCAATACTCTGCAACACTGCAATACTCTGCCAATACTCTGCAACACTGCAATACTCTGCCAATACTCTGCAACACTGCAATATGCTGCCAATACTCTGCAACACTGCAATACGCTGCCAATACTCTGCAACACTGCAATACTCTGCAATACTCTGCCAATACTCTGCAACACTGCAAAACTCTGCCAATACTCGCCAATACTCTGCCAATATTCGCCAATACTCTGCAAAAAATTTTAACAGAAACAAAGAATTTTTTTTTTTATCAAATTTTCAGTCTTTTTTGATTTATAGCACAAAAAATAAAAAACCCAGCTGTGATTAAATACCACCATAAGAAAGCTCTATTTGTGTGAAAGAAAGGACAAAAATTTCATATGGGTACAGTGTTGCATGACTGAGTAATTGTCATTCAAAGTGTGAGAGCACCGAATGCTGAAAATTTGGTCTGGTTAGGAAGGGGGTTTAAGTGCCCAGTAGTCAAGTGGTTAAATAGAGTGGAGCAACCCTGTGATACATTGCACTTTTACACTGGACTCAGCTATAAATGTAGTCTCTGACCATCTCCTGTACTATGTCTGCAGTCTCTCACCATCTCCTGTACTATGTCTGCAGTCTCTGACCATCTCCTGTATCATGTCTGCAGTCTCTCACCATCTCCTGTACTATGTCTGCAGTCTCTGACCATCTCCTGTACCATGTCTTCCGGTCTCTGATCATCTCCTATATTATGTCTGCAGTCTCTGACCATCTCCTGTATCATGTCTGCAGTCTCTGACCATCTCCTGTACTATGTCTGCAGTCTCTGACCGTCTCCTGTATCATGTCTGCAGTCTCTGACCATCTCCTGTATCATGTCTGCAGTCTCTGACCATCTCCTGTATCATGTCTGCAGTCTTTGACCATCTCCTGTATCATGTCTGCAGTCTCTGACCATCTCCTGTAGTATGTCCGCAGTCTCTGACCATCTCTTGTAGTATGTTCTAAGTCTCTGACCATTTCCTGTACCGTGTCTAGTTTATATACTGTTTTGTGCGTGTTCGCAAAATAAAAGTGGGCCAGTCTGGATAAAGTCCAGGGCCGAATTTTTGTCCCAGTCCAGCCCTGGCTACTATTTACAGGTTTTTTTACCCTAATGCAGAGAATGTATTAAGGCAAAAAAAACTTTACCTTTGCAACCACTTTAAAAGGTGAATAGATACATAAATAATACTGGCACAAAACTATCATAGTTTTCTGTTGTATAATATGAGCTATGTTGAAGGCATACAGTACATCGATGATACTGAGATAATAATACAAAATGATATGTACTGAGATGTCACAAAGAATGTGGAGACAAATATGTACAAAAGTGAAGTATAATGAAATAAAGGTTTGTCAGGGTAGTATATGTACACTTCTTTAGAATGTGCAATACTTGGGATTGTTTTATAGTGATATACTATTTTGGATAGTTTTTTTGCAAGATAAATGTCTAGAGGTTCTATCTAATGAGTGCGACCCATGTAGAAACCAACCACTTGTGGCATATAATTAAACCAGGAAGAGTTTTGGTGGATTTTACTAGTGCAGGTGCACTACTGAAAATATTAATAGTGACTATTACCTAATATCTGAAACTTTGTTGAAAATTTGCAAAGCAGAGCACATTTTTAAACACCATTGTACTTTATTAATTAACTTCAAGGAAGCATAGGTTACACTTCCGCTGCTATCTGCCATTCTGTTAAAAATGACCTTGGGCTTGTCCAGCAACAACTCAATTAAAGTAGTATCACGAGACAGAATATATTAGTGTATATTATGAATGTGTCTTATTTTTGATGCTCCATTATTAAACTGAATTATGAATGGAGCAATTTCCTCTGGCTCTTGCTTTCCTTCCTGTAAATTAAATTGCAGTACACCACCCTTTTAGCTTTGGCCAGAACATTTTCCTCTACACTACATGTACTTCAGACATTATAATGTGCAAAGAGTCAAACAGCTCTCTATATGCAAGCAGAAAGCTTCAGTTGGATAAATTGTATTTTAAAATGGGGTTTTCCAGCTTGCATGAATTTATGCAATGCGATTTTATCAAAAAATGTATGTATCTATAGCGGTCTGTAGAAGTCTTTATAACTGTACTTTTTTTTCATTCCACAGCTTGAAAAATACATGTGAATAGAAGTTTATTTTACTGGTTATTACAAAATAGGATTTGTACTTCCAAATAGACTGTAAAACAAACTAAATCACATTGTTGCCAAGAAAAAAAATGTTCTTTATGTAATTGTAATCATTGGGAACTCTAAAAAAGCAATATTATTTAAATTAGATGTATACTGCACTCCATAGATAATACATTGTAAATTTTGTAACAACAGTGTTCTGTTACATACATTAATGGTATCAGGGCTCTTCCCCGTGCCAAAACAAAGCCCTGGGCCCAGTTCTTAGATTAAGCGCCACCACACCACTGTCTGGGAGGCAGGAGATCTGAGTTTTCAATACAGTCACCTACAGGCAGTGGCGCACCTAGAATAGTTTGCACCAGGAGTTGATTATTTTTTAAAATTTTCATCCACACTCTCCTCTATACATCAAAATTATTTTCAGTAGTTATTGTGCAAATAAATAAATAGTAAGAATTGGCATAAAAACTGGAAACAGTTAAATTGTTTTGTAACCTACTGTTTTATATATAATATTGCTGGTAAAAAAAACATAAAACAAAAAGGTTTAATAGTGAAGCAACATGGGGATAATAACTAAATGCTGAATAAAATAAAATTCAAGGATTTAATAGCAGGGCATGTAATACATAAAGATAATAGTGATATGCTTTGAGAGTGTCAGGGCCACAGGGGACTATAAGTAATATGCTTCTCTAAACAGCTATGAATTCACAATACAAAAAAAATGGCTTTCCTGACAATACACACGCTCCAAACAGCAATTATATATAAAACACAGACAACCGTCAACTTCTACAATATGCAAGCAGCAAATAGGCAATCATTACAATACACAGGCAGAAAACATCCAATTGTCAATATGCGATCAACAAACTGGTAACGGTGACAATATAGAGCAATTGTGATGATATAAGAGCAATCTAGTCATTAAGTAAGCAAAAAAAAAAAGAACTATTGTGACACTATATGGCAAAAAATGTCTTTACTCCATTACTGTTAGCCATAAAACTGAGGTGGAATATGACAAAACAGGTAGAAAAAACTCACACTATGCTTTAGAATGTTATTTGTTGTCCAGAAAGAAGTGATATATATACAGTGGGGACGGGAAGTATTCAGACCCCCTTAAATTTTTCACTCTTTGTTATATCGCAGCCATTTGCTAAAATAATTTAAGTTCATTTTTTTCCTCATTAATGTACACACAGCACCCCATATTGACAGAAAAACACAGAATTGTTGACATTTTTGCAGATTTATTAAAAAAGAAAAACTGAAATATCACATGGTCCTAAGTATTCAGACCCTTTGCTCAGTATTTAGTAGAAGCACCCTTTTGATCTAATACAGCCATGAGGCTTTTTGGTAAAGATGCAAGAAGTTTTTCACACCTGCATTTGGGGATCCTCTGCCATTCCTCCTTGCAGATCCTCTCCAGTTCTGTCAGGTTGGATGGTAAACGTTGGTGGACAGCCATTTTTAGGTCTCTCCAGAGATGCTCAATTGGGTTTAAGTCAGGGCTCTGGCTGGGCCATTCAAGAACAGTCACGGAGTTGTGAAGCCACTCCTTCATTATTTTAGCTGTGTGCTTAGGATCATTGTCTTGTTGGAAGGTAAACCTTCGGCCCAGTCTGAGGTCCTGAGGACTCTGGAGAAGGTTTTCGTCCAGAATATCCCTGTACTTGGCCGCATTCATCTTTCCCTCGATTGCAACCAGTCGTCCTGTCCTTGCAGCTGAAAAACACCCCCACAACATGATGATGCCACCACCATGCTTCACTGTTGGGACTGTATTGGACAGGTGATGAACAGTGCCTGGTTTTCTCCACACATACCGCTTAGAATTAAGGCCAAAAAGTTCTATCTTGATCTCATCAGACCAAAGAATCTTATTTCTCACCATCTTGTAGTCTTTCTACAACTTTCTCCCATCTCCCGACTGCATCTCTGGAGCTCAGCCACAGGGATCTTTGTGTTCTTCTTTACCTCTCTAACCAAGGCTCTTCTCCCCCGACAGCTCAGTTTGGCTGGACGGCCAGCTCTAGGAAGGGTTCTGGTCGTCTCAAACGTCTTCCATTTAAGGATTATGGAGGCCACTGTGCTCTTAGGAACCTTAAGTGGAGCAGAAATTTTTTTGTAACCTTGGCTAGATCTGTGCCTTGCCACAATTTTGTCTCTGAGCTCTTCAGGCAGTTCCTTTGACCTCACGATTCTCATTTGCTCTGACATGCACTGTGAGCTGTAAAGTCTTATATAGACAGGTGTGTGACTTTCCTAATCAAGTCCAATCAGTATAATCAAACACAGCTGGACTCAAATGAAGGTGTAGAACCATCTCAAGAATGATCAGAAGAAATGGACAGCACCTGAGTTAAATATCTGAGTGTCACAGCAAAGGGTCTGAATACTTAGGACCATGTGATATTTCAGTTTTTCTTTTTTAATAAATCTGCAAAAATGTCAACAATTCTGTGTTTTTCTGTCAATATGGGGTGCTGTGTGTACATTAATGAGGAAAAAAATGAACATAAATAATTTTAGCAAATGGCTGCAATATAACAAAAAGTGAAAAATTTAAGGGGGTCTGAATACTTTCCGTCCCCACTGTACACTCTGACTTGTCCTTTCAGCCCCAAATCCAATCGTTGTCAAAAGTTTATAGAATTCACCTCCGTAGCATCTCTAAAATCCGCCCATTTTTAACAAATGAAACCACCAAGCTCCTCATTCACTCCCTTGTTATCTCTCACCTCAACTATTGCAACTGCCTTCTCATTGGCCTTCCTCTCCATAGGCTATTCCAGGGATCCTCAAACTACGGCCCTCCAGCTGTTACGGAACTACACATCCCATGAGGCATTGTAAAACACTGACATTTACAGACATAACTAGGCATGATGGGAATAGTAGTTCCTGAACAACTGGAGGGCCGTAGTTTGAAGACCCCTAGGCTATTCCCTCTTCAGTGTATCATGAATGCTGCTGCCAGGCTTATTCACCTTACCCACCATTCAGTGTCTGCCAACCCTCTCCTCTAATCCCTACACTGGCTCCCAATCGTCCAGCAAATTAAATTCAAAATATTAACCACAACATACAAAGCCATTCACAACTCTGCCCCGAGCAATCATGTCTCGCAATATCACCCAAACCATCCTCTCCGCTCCTCCCAAGAACTCCTACTCTCAAGCTCCCTCGTCTCCTCCTCCCATGCTCGTCTCCAGGATTTCTCCAGAGCTTCTTCCATCTGGAACTCGCTACCTCAACCTGTCCTGCTATCCCCTACTCTTGCTACCTTCAGGCGATTCCTGAAAACTCATCTCTTCAGGGAAGCCTATCACGCCTCCAACTAATCTTTTACCACTTCCATCAGCTCATTCCCCACAGTTACAACCTTTTGTACCACCTGCCCCACCCTATTAGATTGTAAGATCTTCTGAGCAGGGCCCTCTTAATTCTCTTTATTTTATTTAATTATAACTGTATTGTCTTCCTTTTATATTGTAAAGTGCTAAGTAAACTGTTGGCACTATATAAATCCTGTATAATAATAATAATAATATATACATTACACAAATATGTTTTGATAGTTGTTTAAACCTATGAAAATGTAACATCAATATATTAGCATTTTTCCAACACAGAGGCTAAAGAAAAACCTAAAAACATTGAAGCATACCTGTATATGAAATGAATATTGTTCATTTATTTGTTTAGTTTTAAATGAACCCCATTCCGTAGGATGCCATTTACAGAGTTGCTTCATTATTGTGATTTAATGGATTAAATGAGACATTGCCTAATACATGTCTATTTCTGAGCACTGGAAGTATGTGTGATTGAACACAGATCAGAGAGTTTGGGAAAGCTTTCCTGGGATTTGAGCCATGTCTGTATCTGAAATCTGACAAAGTCACCAGGGTAGTACTAAAGAGCCACAGGCAATGTGACAATTCGTTTCTGGCAGGGAGTCCATGGCTGTATCTGAGGTGGCCCTAGTCCCAAGGTCCCCCCTAAGTACACCACTGCTTACAGATCTTGTTCTTCTCCCATCTCGTAACTGGACAGTGAAAGACAAAATAGAACACAGATGAACATATCCCTCTGATAATCTGCTCTCTCCCTTACTGTCAGCATGCTTCTTGCAAGGCAGAACAACTGACTACTGGCTTCTTGTGTTGCTTCTGCCTCCCTCGGTTTGAGTTCCCCTGTACAGAGGCTGCAAGAGGCTGATAATAGGTTACGTTTAGGCCCACTTCTTGCATTAAAAATACACATTTAATAATGCATCAATGAACTGGGCTAACATGTGTATTTTATATCTGTCTGAACTTCAGCCTTAAGTTACCTGCGTCCCTGGATCTACCAATCACTTTGATGGGTGGTTGTCAGTGAAGGTTTTTTTTTTCCTTTTCTGATGTTGTTTTTAATAAAGCATTAGGTATTTATTGGGTAAAGACTTTCCCTTCTTGCTATACATATTTAGTTTGTTTTAACCATTTTTGCCCTTATCTCTTGTTAACAAACATCTGTGTTTTAGGAAAAGATTTTTTGTTTTTTTATGTCAGAGAATATTGTTGACTGGAATAGGTTTATTTCAAAGATTTAGGCCAATTAAATTCAAGATAGGGTTAAAGAATCTTTCTGGTAGAAAAACAATGCATAGCTTACATAGGCTCTATAACAGAAAGAGATTCTGGTGAAACATTGCATATTTTGAGAGTTACATTAAATATAATATTGGCCCTATATGGTTTGTGTATTCAAATTTTTCCTTTTATGTCACAAATAAACAAAGACATTAAACAAAGGTGGGAAATTAACCAAAAATCTTGTAGTAAACAAATTATGTAGATCTTACGTGTTTTTTTTTTTAATTGCATGTTTATTAGAGTTTTTTACATTACAAGTAAAGCACCTTGAGATCGGAGAGAGCTATAAGGCATCAAACAAGAAACAGAAAACAGACAAAAAAAAAAAAAATCAACTAAAGGTTATAGCCACTGTTCTCTTTTGTGTCAACTAGATGTAAAGCAAAATTAACCAACACAGATTACCATAGGGCAGTGATGGCGAACCTTGGCACCCCAGATGTTTTGAAACTACATTTCCCATGAGTGCAAGAGCATCATGGGAAATGTAGTTCCAAAATATCTGGGGTGCCAAGGTTCGCCATCACTGCCATAGGGTAAGGAGGTAGTATGCTGGACGGCAAGCAGAGATCAGTAAGGGAACAAGATATGAGGAGGGGAGAGGGTTAAATCAGGATGGGGTGGGAATGAAAAGATTGATATGATTCTGACAGAGTCAGGAAGGGGTACTGTATTCAGATTTGTCCCACAATTCCCAGACCCCGTCGAACCTGTCAATAGCATCCTCTACTAATGCCATCATGTGCTCCATTCTACGAATTTCACCAATGACGTTGAGAAGTTGCTCTTGAGAGGGAGGGGTAGAGGCCAGCCAACACATTGGAGTAACTCTTATGCCGCGTACACACGGTCGGACTTTTCGTCTACAAAAGTCTGACAAGCCGTCCGACAGACTTTCGGCGGATTTTGGCGGACTTGCGGCGGACTTGCGGCGGACTTTCTAACGAACGGACTTGCCTACACACGATCACAAAAAATTAGGGTGTCTGATTTCTAGACTCTTTTATTAAGAGATGTATTCACATTGAATTTGCAAGTCATGAGAAGCAAATTGTGTGTCATTGATGAACCCCCCCAAAAAAAACTAAAACTGTCCCTTTTTTATACACAGGATGAGGGCAGCCAGGAGGAATGTGGGGAAAGTGGCAGGCAGAAGGAGACCGGGCCCATGGACAGCCTGGAGGAGGCCGGACCCAGTGTCAGGCAAGAGGAGGCCGGACCCAGTGTCAGGCAGGAGGTGGCTGGGCCCAGTAGGAGCCTGACACAATCACAAGTGCCTCCCCTCCGCCTTCCAAAAAAAAGGGCCAGGAAGGGGAGGGTGACACAGGAGGCATCCCTGCGCCTCATGCGAGAGGTCACCAATTTTTTAACGAGCCCCCCCGAAGCTGAAGAGGCCTATGGGTGCTACTTAGCCAGCAGGCTGTTTATAATGGAGTGGGGCCAACGCCTCATTTGTGAGAGACTGTTTGGGGAAACAATACACAAGGGGCTGGAGGGCGCGCTAACCAGCAACACACAATTACATGAGGCAGCCCCCCCTCCTCCTCCTCCTCCTTCTCCTCCTGCCACAACTCAAACACCAGAGCCACAGCCTCCAAAGAAGGCTGCAGGGAAGGCTGCAGGGAAGGCTGCAGGGCAGTGTGGAGGAAAGGCTGCAGGGAAGAGAAGAAAGTGATGACCTGGGTTCAGTCTGGTCTGACAGAAGACACAGGCTGTTGTAGTACCACAGTCTGGGGACATCTATATCATCTGCTGCTGCTGTTGATCTCTGGGATTCCTGGACCAGATTGTGCTCCCTCTTATATGGACTCCTCAAGATCCCAATTTTCTTGTCCACAGACTTTATCCAGGGTTGACTTCCTCTTTATTTTCTTTAGACCATGAATAAATGGATATTTGAGTTTATGAAAAGACTTTATGTGTTTTCATTTAAATCATTGATTTAGACACAATGTCAAATTAACAAGGGACAACAATCTCCTTGAGGTTGCAAAAACACACAAAAAAAAAATTAATAATGTTCTAGTGGTAACTTAAAAAAAAAAAAATTATACATAACCAAAAACGGTTCTGTTAACTTTATATACAAAAGAAAAAATCACAATAAACAAAAAAATGGTTCTTTGTGGAAAGTTAAAACAAACAACATTAAAAACAAACAAAAATGAAAGAAAAATGTATTTGTGTTCAATTTAAGAAATACAAAACTAAAAAAAAAAAAAATAATAAAAAATAAATAAAATGGTTCTTTGTGGTAACTTTACAAACCCTAAAAAATAAAAAAATAAATAAATAAAATGGTTCTTTGTGGTAACTTTACAAACCCAAAAAAAAAAAAAAAAAAGGTAGATAAAGATAAAATAAGTTCGACAACAATCATAAAATAAACATCTGGAGAAAATCTAAAATAAAAGATGACCCCCCCCCCAAAAAAAGTGTAAAAATTATTATTAGTATGGAGACATTGTTTTTAAAAAAGAATACTATATCATTCATGAGATCAAAGAGAAAAAGAATCCAGAAATCAGTTTGGGAGAACTCTGAATATGAACAGCAAAACATCTAGCATTATTAAAGAAGACATTAATGCGCTGCATTCAACGATCACAGAATTTGCAGCGTGAGGAATGTGCTACCTACAATACGAACACTAGTTTTACTAGACCGAGTGCTTCCGTTTAGTTTTTGCTTATGAGCATGCGTCATTTTTTTGTCCGTCGGACTAGCATGCAGACGAGCGGATTTCTGGGTCCGGCGTAGTTACGACGGAAAGATTTGAAGCATGTTTCAAATCTAAAGTCCGTCATATTTGAGGCTGGAAAAGTCTGCTGAAAGTCCAGGGAAGCCCACACACGATCGGATTGTCAGCCAGCTTTAGTCCGTCGGCGTCCGTCGGACTTTTGTAGACAAAAAGTCCGACCGTGTGTACGCGGCATTAGCTGCTAATAAAATGTATGAGGCCAGTTTGTTTGAGTTTTTTCCCAAGTCTGGAAAGGGAAGGACAAGGAGGTAATATAACGGATCCAACGGGAGGGGGGACTCAAATAATCGCTGGAGCAGAGACATCACCATGGACCAAAAGGGTGTAATTAACTCACACTGCCAAAATATATGGTAATGAGTACCTCTGGTTTTACCACACCTCCAGCAAAGAGGGGACAAGGAGGGATCATAACAGTGCATGATCTCTGGTGTCCTGTACCAGAAGAACAATATTTTGAATGCTGTCTCTCTCTGCGCTATGCATCGGGATATTTTGGAGGTCCAAATCTTGTCCCACTGTGGGATAGAGATAAGCTTTTGTATGTTTTGGGACCATTTTTGCATGTAGGTATGGAGATCTTCAGAAAGTGAGGATGATTCCTAAAGTATTTGATAAATAGCAGAGATCAATCATGTTTGATGGGGACCTTAGGAACATAGGCATTCAAAGGTCGTTAGTTTAGGCAGGGTAAGGGTGGGGGAGAGAGCTGATAGGTAATGACTCATTTGGAGGTAAGAGTAGTGCAAAGTTTTGGGGAGTTGATATTTAGACTGGAGGTTAGCAAAGTTTAGGAATTTATGGGTGACTGGGTGGATAAGGTGGTGTAGTTGAAAAAGGCCACCTTGTAACCAGGGGGCCATACGGGAATGAGATAGGCTGTCTGGGAGTAGTGGGTTGAAGAGTACATTAGATAATGGGGGGCATGGCGAAGAGAGAGAGAATTTAGAGATACAAGTATGCTGTATCCTTAGTGTGAACAACATAGAACTTAAACATAAACTATGGAGTTTGAAGTCCTGCATCAGGGTGGGCGACCAGACAAGGGAACAGGGGTGTGTGGGAAACAATGAGTCCATCTTGATTTTTGCCCATCTATTTGATGCTGCTAAGCTGGACCAGGAAACCACTGCTCGAAGGTGGGATGACAAGTAATAATTATAACCATCCGGTGCCCGACGCCTAGGGGAGAGAATCAGAGAGCTTGCTACCCTGTGGGCCCTTTCACCCAGATAAAATTAAGCAACCAACGCTTGATTTGTTTTAATTGTGACATGGGGATAGGGACTGGTAGGGTCTCGAAAAGATACAGCAGTTTAGGCATGACAGTCAGTTTTAGTACATTGATCCTACCTATTCAAGATATCGAGAGCAAGTTCCACTGCTTTATCATATCATTGACGTCCTTGAGCAGGGGGGTATGGCTGGCCTGATACAGGGATGGGGTGATTTGCACGCCCAGGTACTTGAGGGAGGTGGAACACCAGTGGTAAGGGAATGAGTGTTGTAGTAGTGATTTTAGTTCCACATGTGGCATATGGAGAGGCAGAGCCTCCGTCTTAGTGGTGTTGATTCTGTACCCAGATAGAGCACTGAATTTTAATAATAAGTTCTGTAGAGATGGCAGGGATATATATATATATATATATATATATATATATATATATATATATATGGGTTGGTGAGAGTCAATAGGATGTCATCCGCAAATAGGGATAATTTGTATTCCCTATGACGCATGGGTACGCCTTGGATGTCAGGATGAGATTGAATGGCCTCTGCTAGGGGTTCTAGACAGAGGATGAAAAGTAATGGGCAAAGGGGGCAACCCTGCCTGGTGCTGTTAGACATTGAGAAGGGCTGGGACAAAAAAGGAGGCCATTCGGACCTGGGATGAGGGGTTAGAATAAAGGGTTTATAGGGCAGATATAAAGGGGCCTTGGAAGCCGCATTTGGTTCGGGTGGCAAACATGTAGGGCCAGCTTAGTCTGTCAAATGCCTTCTGGGTGTCTAAGCTAAGGATCAGGGCAAGTCTGCATACTCTATTCAGCATGTCTATGAGAATCTATGGTGCGTCTGCTATTTTCTCCTGTGTGTCTGGTAGGAACAAAGCCTACTTGGTCTTTGTCGATCAGTTTGGTCAGGAATTGGGATAAATGGTTGGCTAGGATCTTCATAAATAATTTGTAGTCTGAGTTTAAGAGAGCAATCGGTCAATAATTTTCTGGAAGGAATGGGTCTTTACCCAGTTTAGGTATGACCGAGATGTAGGAGTGGAGAAAGGAATTGTGGGAAAGCTTGCCTTGTAGAAGGGAGTTATATAAAGACAGTAGATAGGGCGTTAAGGTCGATGAAAACGTCTTGTAGTAAGAATAAGGACGACCGTCCGGTCCAGGGCATTTGCGTGAGGGTAAGTGCTTAATAGTGTCTGCCAGCTTGTCTTTGGTAATGGGGGCATTTAATGTTAATAAGTCTGTCTTGGTCAGCTTAGGAAGCTGAATACTATTCAAAAAAGTCTCAAATGACCCTTGGTCGAAAGGGGGATGTAGAGCAGGGGTTAGACAGTTGTATAATTTGTCATAAAAGTCGCCAAAGACCCGGGTCATAGTTTGAGGGCAATGGGTGGGCGTACCATCTGACTGTTTCAAGTGGTCGAGAAAGGAATGGAAGGGGCTAGGGTTGAGTCTGGAGACCAGCATTCTGTGAGGCTTATTGGCAAACTCATAACATTTTTGTTTGACCCAGAGAAGGGACTTAGCTATATCCGTCATGTCCAAAGATTTTATCTGATTTCGCAGTGAGGTTACCGCCTTCAGTCGAGCCATCGTGGGGGAAAGTACCAGAGAGCACTTGGCGTCTTGCAATTTAGCTAATAAAGGGGATTTTAAAAAGTTTGTATCTTTCTTCCTGCGAGAATTTACAGAAATAGATTGCTTCCTGAAGAAGGCCTTATGGGCCTCCCATAGAATGGATTGACTGGACACATAACCTGCATTGGGCTGAAAGTATTCGGTTAGCGCCGAGAGAAGTTTCCCTTTGTTTTCTGGGTGGTTCAATAGGGACTCATTGAGCCTCCAATGGCATGTCTTGGAGAACGCAGTGGAGAGGGAAAAGTCTAGAGTTAAGGGAATGTGATTCGACCAGGTAATGGGACCCAGGTCAGAAGACACCATGTTAGGCAGAAGGGGGGCTGTCACGAAGAAATATTCTAGTCTGGAGAACATTTTGTGGCAGGGGAGTAGAATGAGTACTGTCTGCTGTTGGGGTGTTTAATCCTCCAAGCGTCAAATAGATGGTGAGCCCGTGTCAATTGACAGAAGGAGTAGGCTAGGGATTGCATAGGGAGAGGAAGTTTAGTTTGGAATAGAGATCTCCTTTCTCTTGTGGGAGAAAGGATAGCATTGAAGTCGCCACCTACAATTGTAAAGGGCCTGGGGAAATGTTGTAACATATCGAATGTTTCAGTAAGAAATTTAACCACTTGCCGACCAGCCGTCGTCATTATACTGCGGCAGTTTGGCACGATCCCACGAACCATCGTAGCTGTACGTCGGCTCGTTTAAGCGGGATAGCAGGTGCGCATGATTGCACCCACTGCATTGTGGGGGTGCTGATACTCATGGCTGGCAGTCGCGTTGAGGGACGGCCACGCATGATCATAAGCACAAGAGGCAGAACAGGGACTTGTGTGTGTAAACACACAAATCCCTATTCTGTGAAAAGAGGAGAGGCAGATCGTGAGTTCCTAATAGATAGGAACCACGATTTGTAATCTCCTATAGTCAGTCCCCTCCCCCCACAGTTAGAACACACAGTCAGGGGACATAGTTAACCCACTGATCACCCCCTAGTGTTAACCCCTTACCTGCCAGTGACATTTACACAGTAATCAGTGGATTTTTTTGTTTTCAAACGTTTTTATTGTAGGAAAATATAACATCTGGGTGTACAGGCACTGTGGTGACATGAATCAAGATGGCTAGAAAGCCCACAACAGAGAAATGTTATATTACACACAGTGTAAACCATAGTTCTCATAATTGTACTAAATAAGCCCATAAAACAGAGGTAGTAAAACAAAAAGGAAATAAAAAGACAGACAGAGAAAGAAAAAAGAAAAGAAAACAGGAGGCATACAATTGTGATAAATGTGCACATCTAATAAATTGAGTTTACTGTCAGGGAACAAAAAATGATGTTTCTATTATCATAAAGATCAAATATGCTGTGAAGGCCCAGGAGTATCCCATCGGCATGTTCTAACAAGTAGAATTAAGATTTGCATTAATGAGGGTCAGCCGTGGGTACCGAGGGGTCCTCCAGACTGTTACTAAGCAGATGGGCTGTCCAGATGTTCCACTTTCGGTCAAATATATGCATGGAGTCTAAGAGAGTATGCTGTATTCTCTCCATAGACCTGATGGACTCCATACGAGAAATCACCTGTGACCAGGATACTTGGGGGCGCTTCCAGTTCAATGCTATTGCCCATTGAATCGCACTAAAAAGTGTGTGGATTAATTTTTGTAGGGGGAGGGGAACATCTGGAAGCTCCGCAAACAGCAGACACATTTGACATGTCAGAGTAAGCGATATTCCGGAGAGAAGCCTAATGAGTAATGTAGTCTTGTGCCAAACGGTGTCTAAGGCTTTGCAGTTCCAGAACGTGTGCAGCAATGTACCCCTGTCCTGGCATCCTCTAAAACATGTGCCAGAGACCAGGGGATACATTCTATGAAGACGGTCTGGAGTGTAGTACCATCCAGTGTGAAGTTTGAGTACCGTTTCCTTAATTGACACCGAGCGTGTGCATTTGTGCATGTTGTCTATCATGTCTTGCCACTCTCCGTCAGGGACCTCTTGGGCCATCTCTACCTCCCATGCCACCATTGCTAAGGATTTTTGAGGGGAGTTATAGTCATTAAGGTATCTATAAAGTACGGAGATGGTCCCCTTATCCCTCGCCGCCTCTCCACATAAAAGTTCAAATGGAGTTTTCAACATCTCCACCCCGCCCATCATAAGAGTCGAGTAGAAGTGTCGAATTTGCAGGTATTTGTGAAACTCGGATCTGCCCATATTATATGTCTGCTGCAGGTGAGTGTAGGAACAAAAGGAGGCGTTCTGCAGCAGAGACGCGAGGTTCACCAAGCCCAGCTCAATCCATTTAAGATAGGGCAAACAGGAGGAAAAGGCTGGGGGGAATGAGGGTTCTCCCAAAAAAGAGGATAAGAGGGGCACATCTGATTGTAACTTAAATTTTTTGCGGTAGAGAGACCATAATTAAAGTGATTGGCCTACAATATTGTTTAATGGGGTGATATCTTTGGAGGAGATTGAGCGGGACCAGAGAAGACCGGGGAGGTAGTATGGGGTCACCGAGACCCGCTCAAATTGTAGCCATGGTATAGAGGCAGGGATGGAATGCCATTGTGCCAATTGGATAAGCCGAGATGCCAGGAAGTACTTCCATAGATCCGGGCATCCCAAGCCACCCTTTCTCTGGGCTCTATACATCAGTCCACGTCCCATTCGTGGCTTTTTGTTTTGCCATATAAACCTCAGCAGGTCCATCTGAACCTTCTGTAGGACTGATCGAGAAACATATAGGGGTAGGGATCTGAAGAGGAATAGAAGTTTGGGGAGGATGTTCATTTTCACTGCCTGAATTCTCCCTAGAAATGATATGTGATATGAGGACCATTGATTTAAAAGGTATTTAACATTTGAAAAAGCTGGAGGATAATTCAATGAATATAGCTGTTTCAATGAGGGGGCTAGTTTAACACCTAGATATTGTAGGAAGATATGGTTCCATGAGAATTTAAATTTATCTGTAAGAGTGGTCAATAGAAGTTGCGGGAGGTGAATTGGTAGAGCCGAACACTTGGAGGGGTTGACGCCCAGGCCTGATAATTTATAGAAAGAGTCAAGGGAGGACATGAGGTTAGGGAGGGAGAGTAGGGGGTGTAATCAGTGGATTTTTATAGCACCGATCGCTGTTTAATTGTCAATGTGTCCGATGTGTCCGTCATAATGTGGCAGTCCCGATAAAAATCGCAGATTGCCGCCATTACTAGTAAAAAAATAATAATAATTAAAATGCCATAAATCTATCCCCTATTTTGTAGACGCTATAACCTTTGCACAAACCAATCGATATACGCTTATTGTGATTTTTATTACCAAAAATATGTAGAAAAATACATATCAGCCTAAACGGAGGAAAACATTTGCTTTTTTTCAAAAACATTGGGGATATTTATTATAGCAAAAAGTACAAAATAATGTGTTTTTTTTCAAAATTGTCGCTCTTTTTTTGTTTATAGTGCAAAAAATAAAAACCGCAGAGATGATCAAATACCACCAAAAGAAATCTCTATTTGTGGGAAAAAAAGGTGGTAAATTTTGTTTTGGTACTGCGTTTTACAACCGCACAATTGTCAGTTAAAGCGACGCAGTGCTGAATTGCAAAAAATGGCCTGATCATTGCGCAGCGAAATCTTCCGGGGCTAAAGTGGTTAAGCTTACCTAAATTGGGTGCATAAACATTCATAAGGGTGAGAGGGCTACGGCTAAAGTACACTTTTCTATAGCTTTTAGATTTGTTGTGGCTACTACATCCACTGTTCAACTCTAGATAAAAAAATAAGCAGCAAAATTTAGATCAATTTGTTTTTTAATTTAAGTTGTAATGCTATGGGCTGCTGCTGAAATCAAACAATAAATAAAAAAAACAAAGAAAAAAACATGTGATGCCAGAATATTGTGACGCTGACAATGTTCATGAGCATTATAATGCTCTGTAATAGGGATGAGCTTCGAGTTCAAGTCGAACTCATGTTCGACTCGAACATCGGCTGTTCGCCATTTTACTGAACAGCGAACAATTTGGGGTGTTCACGGCAAATTCTAAAGCCGCGGAACACCCTTTAAGCCCGGGTTCACACCTATGCGAATTAGATGTGCGTTTCCCCGCATCTAATTCGCATAGTAGGAGAATGTGACTGGCTCCCTATGGAGCCGGTTCACATATCTCCGGGGCGGCTGCAGAGCACACTGCACAAAAACGCTGTGCATCTTTGGCTCCGTTTCAGGGCCGAATTCAGGCATAGAATCGGCCCTGATTCGTCCCTGAAACGGATCTGTGCGATCAGCAGCCCGGTATAGTGTGAACCCGGGCTAAAAGTCTATGGGAGAAATCAAAAGTGCTAATTGTAAAGGCTTATATGCAAGTTATTGTCATAAAAAGTGTTTGGGGACCTGGGTCCTGCCCCAGGGGACATGGATCAATGCAAAAAAAAGTTTTAAAAACAGCCGTTTTTTCAGGAGCAGTGAGTTTAATAATGTATGTGAAACAAGTAAAACAATAAAAGTGTAATATCCCTTTAAATTTCGTACCTAGGGGGTGTCTATAGTATGTCTGTAAAGGGGCGCATGTTTCCCGTGTTTAGAACAGTCTGACAGCAAAATGACATTTCAAAGGAAAAAAAGTAATTTAAATCTACTCGCGGCTATTAATAAATTGCCGGTCCGACAATACACATAAAAGTTCATTGATAAAAACGGCATGGGAATTCCCCACAGGGGAACCCAGAACCAAAATTTAAAAATAAAATGACGTGGGGGGTCCCCCTAAATTCCATACCAGGCCTTTCAGGTCTGGTATGGCTATTAAGGGGAACCCCGGCCAAATTTTTTTTTTTTAAATGGCGTGGGGCCCCCCTCAAAATCTATACCAGACCCTTCAGGTCTGGTATAGATTTTAAGGGGAACCCTGCAGCAAAATAAAAAATAACATGGCGTGGGGTCTCCCCAAAAATCCATACCAGACCCTTATCCAAGCACGCAACCTGGCAGGCCGCATGAAAAGAGGGGGGTACGAGAGAGCGCCCCCCCTTCTGATCCGTACCAGGCCACATGCCCTCAACATTGGGAGGGTGCTTTTGGGTAGCCCCCTAAAACACCTTGTCACCATGATGATGGGGACAAGGGCCTCATCCCCACAACCCTTGCCTGGTGGTTGTGGGGGTCTGCGGGCAGGGGGCTTATCGGAATCTGGAAGCCCCCTTTAACAAGGGGACCCCCAGATCCCAGCCCTCCCCCCTGTGTGAAATGGTAAGGGGGTACTTTTGTACATCTACCATTTCACAAAAAAAGTGTCAAAAATGTTAAAAATGACAAGAGACAGTTTTTGACAATTCCTTTATTTAAAGGCTTCTTCTTTCGTCTATCTTCTTTCTTCTATCTCCCTTCGATTTCTTCCTCCATCTTCTTCTTCTTCTGGTTCTTCTGGTTCTTCCTCCGGTGTTCTCGTCCGGCATCTTCCTCCGCGGCACCAGCGTCTTCTTCCCTTCGTCTTCTGGGCCGCTCCGCATCCAACATGATGGGATGGGAGGCTCCCGCTGTGTGACGCTTCTCCTCTTCTGACGGTTCTTAAATAATGGAGGGCGGGGCCACCCGGTGACCCTGCCCCCCTCTGACGCACGGGAACTTCCCTGTGGCATTCCTCGTAATGCAGAAGGGGCGGACAGGCCCCACCCTCTGTTATTTAAGAATCGTCAGAAGAGGAGAAGCGTCACACAGCGGGAGCCTCCCATCCCATCATGCTGGATGCGGAGTGGCCCAGAAAACGAAGGGAAGAAGACGCCGGCGCCGCGGAGGAAGATGCCGGACGAGAACACCGGAGGAAGAACCAGAAGAACCAGAAGAAGAAGAAGATGCAGGAAGAAATTGAAGGAGGATAGAAGAAAGAAGATAGAAGAAAGAAGAAGCATTTAAATAAAGGAATTGTCAAAAACTGTCTCTTGTCATTTTTAACATTTTTGACACTTTTTTTGTGAAATGGTAGGTGTGCAAAAGTACCCCCTTACCATTTCACACAGGGGGGAGGGCCGGGATCTGGGAGTCCCCTTGTTAAAGGGGGCTTCCAGATTCCGATAAGCCCCCTGCCCGCAGACCCCCACAACCACCGGGCAAGGGTTGTGGGGATGAGGCCCTTGTCCCCATCAACATGGGGACAAGGTGTTTTGGGGGGCTACCCCAAGGCACCCTCCCAATGTTGAGGGCATGTGGCCTGGTACGGTTCAGGAGGGGGGGCGCTCTCTCGTCCCCCCTCTTTTCCTGCAGCCTGCCAGGTTGCGTGCTCGGATAAGGGTCTGGTATGGATTTTTGGGGAGACCCAACGCCATGTTATTTTTTATTTTGGTGCAGGGTTCCCCTTAAAATCCATACCAGACCTGAAGGGTCTGGTATAGATTTTGAGGGGGACCCCACGCCATTTTTTTTTTAAATTTTGGCCGGGGTTCCCCTTAATATCCATACCAGACTTGAAGGGCCTGGTATGGAATTTAGGGGGACCCCAACGTCATTTTTTTTTTAAATTTTGGTTCTGGGTTCCCCTGTGGGTCATTCCCATGCCGTTTTTATCAATGAACTTTTATGTGTATTGTCAGACCGGCAATTCATTAATAGCCGTGAGTAGTTTTAAATGACTTTTTTTCCTTTGAAATGTCATTTTGCTGTCAGACTGTTCTAAACACAGGAAACATGCGCCCCTTTACAGGCATACTATAGACACCCCCCAGGGAAGGAAATTTAAAGAGATATTACACTTTTATTGTTTCACTTTAAGCATTATTAAAATCACTGCTCCTGAAAAAACGGCTGTTTTTAAAACTTTTTTTTGCATTGATCCATGTCCCCTGGGGCAGGACCCAGGTCCCCAAACACTTTTTATGACAATAACTTGCATATAAGCCTTTAAAATTAGCACTTTTGATTATTCATGTTCGTGCCCCATAGCCTTTAACGGTCTTCACGTGTTCGAACAAATTTTTTGCCTGTTCGCATGTTCTGGTGCGAACCGAACAGGGGGTTGTTCGGCTCATCCCTACTCTGTAACAACACATGCAGCTTAAATGCATCTTCCAACCATGTAATTGAGAGCATTGGTGTTTTTTAAAATTTTGCCCTTGAAGCTGCAATAAAAAGAGGATCCTCAACCCACTATATGGTATTTAAAAAAAAAAAAATTATAGTAATACTTTTCAGACTTAATGCTGGGTTTGACAAACCAAACTTTTGCACATCTATAATTATTTTTGTTTGTGTTGTAAAGTTCAGGGGAACCAGCTAGATCGCAGTACACAGGCTTTTCTGTCAAAAGGAGGTTTATTGAACTTAAATAGCTTTACAGCAGCAAAAACAAAAAGAAAGAGATTTCAGTCTCACCGACTTGCAAAGTCCAGAACTGCTATCGCAGTTAAAACAGTCCTTGATTTCTTTTGCAGGTAGCTTGCCCTGCCAGGAGGCTTCCAAGCAGGACACTGCTGTTCACTTTTGTTGCTGCACACAAAACACCATCCACAATCTCCTCTACACTCCTCCACACTCACCTACAGCGTCCTGTCTTGTTTTAAACCCACTTCCTCTGACAGGTGAGTTAACCCTTTTTATTCCCTTAAAGGGACCACAGTCCAAACAGAGGGGAAACATAGCATCCTTCCAGGACCCAGCCACGGCGTCCTGTACATATCCCCCACCGTGGCCCAACGCCAAGGAGGTGGAGGCAACAGTGGAGCTCAAACAATGAACTCAGGAGAGGCCATCTGCATTTTAATGCAGTCTCCCGAGCCTATGCTCCACTACAAATTTAAATTCCTGGAGTGCCAAGAACCACCGAGTAACCCTGGCATTAGTCCCTTTTCCTTGTCACAGCCATGTTAAAGGGGCATGATCAGAAATCAGCCTAAACTTTCTCCCCAAAAGGTAATATCTGAGGGATTCCAGAGCCCACGTAATGGCCAGACACTCTAGTTCAATTATAGCATAGTTTTTCTCCGCTGGTGTCAACTTCCTGCTGAGAAAGACTACCGGGTGCTCCTTGCCATGACAAACCTGTGACAACACCGCTCCCAATCCTACATCGGAAGCATCAGTCTGGACAATGAACTTTTGAAAAATTGGGTGCTACCAGGACAGGGTGCTGGCACAGTGCCGACCTGAGCTCCAAAAAAGCCTTCTCAGCATCTGCATTCCACTCCACCACGACCGATTTCTGACTCTTAGTCAGATCGGTCAATGGAGCCGCCAACGTGGCAAAGTTGGGTACAAACTTCCTGTAGTATCCCACCATGCCCAGGAATGCAGGTACCTGCTTTTTTGTGAGGGGGTGGGGCCAATTCTGTATAGCCTCTACCTTGTTGACCTGAGGTTTCACTACCCCTCTACCCACAATATAGCCCAGGTATTTCACCTCCTCCATTCCCAAAGCACATTTTTCAGGGTTTATTGTAAACCCCTCCTCCCAAAGAGAGTCCAGCACTGCCTGGACTTTGGACAAGTGTGATTCCCAGTCTCTGCTAAAAATGACTATGTCCTCCAAGTACACTGAGGCATACTCCTGGTGAGGTCATAAAATCCTATCCATTGCTCTCTGGAACGTGGCTGGAGCAGTTTGCAATACAAAAGGCATTCTTCTGTACTGAACACTCCCCTCTGGGGTAGAAAAAGCAGTTTTCTCTCTAGTAGCTTTAGTCAACCGGATTTGCCAATACCCCTTGGTAAAGTCTAATGTAGTGATATACCTGGCTGGACCTAGTCTCTCAATAAGCTCATCTACTCGGGGCATGGGGTAGGCATCAAACTGTGAAACTTCATTAAGTTTCCAGAAATCATTGCAGAATCGCAGAGTCCCGTTGGGCTTCGGTACCAACACAATCGGGCTCGACCACTCACTCTGCGATTCTTCAATAATCTCCAGGTCTAACATCTTCTTCACTTCCTCTGAAACGGCCTTCCTTTGAGCCTCTGGGATGCGGTAGGGCAGGACAAAAACTTTGACTCCTGGTTCTGTGATAATATCATGCTCTATGACACTAGTGAGCCCTGGCAAGTCTGAAAATTTTTCTTTATTTCTCTGCAAGAACTCCTTTGCCAGCTGACTTTGGATTTTAGACAGGGTATTTGCTACTTGTACACTCTCCACCCCAACCCGAGACTCAAGTCTTGCACTAGCCAGGGAGATCACTGGTTCCCTGTCTGTCCAGGGCTTTAACAAGTTTACATGATATATCTGATATGGTTTCCTCTTGCCTGGACTCTATAATTTACCTCTCCCACTTTTTCTACAACTTCAAAAGAGCCTTGCCATCTGGCCAAGAATTTACTTTCCACAGTGGGAATCAACACTGCTACTCGATCCCCCCACTTGGAAGTTCCTTATTTTAGCAGCCCTATTATAGACCCGTCATTGAGCCTCCTTAACTAGTGGCATCACAGTTCGGATCCTCTCCTGCATTTGGGAGACATATTCAAGAACACTTTTATGCTGAATAGGTTCACTTTCCCACTACTCTTTAACAAAGTTCAGTAGTCTGCGAGGTCTCCGCCCATATATCAATTCAAAGGGTGAAAACCCAGTGGAGGCCTGGGGCACTTCCCGGATAGCAAACAGGAGAGCTGGTAACAGGCAGTCCCAGTCTTTCCCATCCCTTTGTACCACTCTCTTGAGCATAGACTTAAGGGTCTTATTAAAACGTTCTACCAACCCATCTGTTTGGGGATGGTAGACCGATGTGCGCAGCTGTTTAATCCGGAACAGCTTGCATACATCAGCCATAACCTTCGACATAAACAGGGTGCCCTGGTACATGAGAATTTCCTTGGGAAAACCAGTCCATGTAAACAACTGGAATAATTCCCGGGCAATAGCCTTAGAGGAGGTATTCCACAGGGGTAGGGCCTCAGGATATCGGGTGGCATAGTTGAGGATCACCAGTATGTAAGAGTGACCTCGAGCGGACTTTACCAAGGGACCCACTATATCCATGGCTATCCTCTCGAATGGAACCTCAATTATGAGCAGAGGGACCAAAGGGCTCGGGAAGTGGGTCACCTGAGCGGTCAACTGACAGGTGGGACAAGAGTTACAGTATCTCCTTACCTCTGCTTTCAGACCTGGCCAGTAAAACAGGTTGGTGATCCATGCCTCCGTCTTTTCAACTCCCAGGTATCCCCCTAAAGCATCAGTGTTCAGGTAGGTCTGTGAACCACACATTTTGACATCCTTAACAGTATCAGCACTGCTTTCATCACCATTAACCAAATCATTAGCATTTTCATTCCCCTCAACTGCAGGAACAAAGGAACTAGTTTCTCCCCAGTCTCTGGACCATTCAGGTAGCTCTCCTTGTCCCCACAGTTTTGCCAATAACGGACGGTCTTATCCTATGATAACATCATGTACCAAGTTCTTTACCACCCCCACCTCTTGAGTACCAGTGCCACATGCTGTGGAGATGGACACCGAGATGAGAGGGTACTCTCTAGTGTCGCCGTGAATTCACACAACCCGTAAAGTTTTGCTTACCGGACCGATCTTCCCAATTACTCTAGGATGAACCAGGGTTACCATTCTTCCGAAGTCCAACAAAGCCCAGGCAGGGAGGTGGTTCACTTGCACTTCACACTCAAATTTCTCTTCTCCAAGGTCAAGATGTGTTGTACATGCTTTATGGGCATAAAAAGACCCCCTCCGAAGAACCCCACATTCCATGGGCTCCTCTTGCAGTGTGCAGTGGGCCCAGGTATGCCCCCAGGAATGACTTCACCAACATTGTACATCCCCTCCTCTCCGAACAGGAACAGATCGCTGAGGAAGTACTGGGAGTGAATCTTGACCCTCCGGGGTGTTGGTTCGAGGGCTTTCGAAGGACGGCAGTCAATCGAATAGGCCGTGGCAGACTGGGCCCTTGGCGCTTGGTAGGGCCAAGCAGATCCTCCACCACTGTATATTGTTCCACCATCTCAACAAGGAGGTTCACTGTTTTGGGGTCTCCATGGCTGACCCACCGTTGAAGGTCATCTGGCAGTGACCTTAGGCATCGGTCCAGCATGACCCGTTCCACAATTTGGGGGCCAGACAACACTTCAGCTGCAGCCATTTTTTTACCAGTTGCACCAAGTCATGCATTTGAGACCGTGGTGGAAGATCTGGACGATACTTCCATTGGTGCACTCATTGGGCCCGAATGGCCGTAGTCACCCCCAAACGAGCCAGTATTTTTGCCTTTAGTTTTTGATAGTCTTTAGCGTCATCCGGTGGCAGGTCGAAGTAGGCTTTTTGAGGATCACCGGACATGTGCAGGATGAAAAAATTAGTTTAGTTTAGTTTCGGTTCGTTATTTAACTAAATTTGTTTAGTTAAATTAGTTGCATTCGTTACATTCGTTTTCGGGATTCGTTTTGTTTCGTATTCGAATTCGAAAAAATTCTACCGCATTAGAAAAAAACTATCAAATTCGAAAAAAATTCTACCGAATTCGAAAAAAACTTCAAATTCAAAAAAATTCTACCGCATTCGAAAAAAAACTATCAAATTCGAAAAAATTCTACCGCATTTGAAAAAAAACTATCAAATTCGAAAAAAATTCTACCGCATTCGATAAAAATTTGACCGAATTTGAAAAAGTAAACTATATATAACCATTTTGCGAAATTCGAATTTCATGTAGAATGAAATCGAATTCCAATAGAAAAGATTCAAATAGAATAGAAAATAAGAATAGCGTGCAAAAACAATAGAACAGAATAGAAAAAAATATCATATATTCTATTCTAATCTTTTCTATTCAAATTCAAATTCATTCTGTACCAAATTCCAATTCCGGAAGATGTTTTATATAGATTGTTCCAATGTTTTTTCTATTCTAGTCTTTTCTATTAGAATTCGATTTCATTCTATTTCTATATAACCATTTTCCTAAATTCGAATTTCGTATAGAATGAATTTGCATTCAAATAGAAAAGATTAGAAAAAAATAGAAAATAATAGAAAAGAATAGCATAGAAAAACCATAGACCAGCATAGAAAAAAATTATATATATATAATATACATATATATAAAACCATCTTCCGAAATTCGAATTTCGTATTAAATGAATTCGAATTCGAATAGAAAAGATTAGAATAGAGTAGAAAAGAATAGACTAGAAAATCAATAGAACAGAATAGAATAAAACATAATATATATATATATATATATATATATATATATATATATATATATATATATATATTATATTTTATTCTATTCTGTTCTATTGCTTTTCTAGTCTGTTTTCTATTATTTTCTATTCTAATCTTTTCTATTCAAAATCAAATTCATTCTCGAATTTCGTCTAGAATGAATTCAAATTCAAATAGAAAAGTTTAGAAAAACAATGGAACAGAATAGAAAAAAAATATTATATATATATATATATATATATATATATAAGTTCCAAAGGTTGCTGCACTTAAAAATGTGTTGCTTTATTCCATCAAATCTTTATACATATATATATATATATATATATATATATATATATATATATATATATAAAGTGTAGAGGAGAACCACACACAGCTTTCAATCTAGTGTCAGCAAACAGGTCCTCCCACCGACCTTGTATATATAAAAATAAAGTTCAGATGTGTTCTGACTGATCTAAGGAAGGATGCGAACAAATCAGCCTGAAACGTAATCTTTGTCTGTACAAATGATTATAATGATTCTGTTTGGATTATATATATATAATTCTATTGTTTTTCTAGTCTATTCTTTCTGAATTTCTGAAAATGGTTATATATATATATATATATATATATATATATATATATATATATATATATATATATATATATATGATTATTTATTTATTTATATATATATATATATATATATATATATATATATATATATATATATATATATATATATATAAAACCATTTTCCGAAAATTCAAATTTCGTATAGAATGATTTTGAATTTGAATAGAAAAGATTAGAATAGAATAGAAAATAGTAAAAAAGAATACAATAGAAAAACAATAGAACACAATGGAATAAAATACAATATATGTTTTTCTAGTTTATTCTTTTCTATTATCTTCTTTTCTATTCTAATCTTTTCTATTCAAATTCAAATTCGTTCTATACGAAATTCGATCTTCAGAAGCCATGATCCGAAATTCTAATTTCGTATAGAATCAATTCGAATTTGAATAGAAAAGTCTATTAAAGAATAGAAAATAACAGAAAAGAAAAGAAAAGCATAGAAAAACAATAAAACAGAATAAAAAAATATTATATATATGTATTCTATTGCTTTATGATTTTATATTCAATTTCATTGTATTTTTTAGAAAATCAATTTCTATTGTTTTCAAATTCGATACGATTATGTTTTCGAATTCGATTCGAATATGTTTTCGACTTTGATTTGAACATGTTTTCGAATTCTAATATGTTTTCGAATTCGAATATGTTTTCAAATTCGATTCGAATTTGTTTACGAATTTGATTCGAATTCGTTCGCTTCTCTTCGGATTCGTTTACATTCATCACTTTTGTAATTCGGAAATTCGGATGCATCCGAATTTCCGAATAATGAAAAATTTGTCCGAATTTCGATTCGGAACGAAACGCAATGCACATGTCTAGCGGTTAGGAAAGGAAACAAATGAACGTCGCCCACAGGACTTTAAATGAGGTGTAAAATGGTGATCAAAGGGTAAACAGGTATAAAAGTACAAGTATTTTATTGAAAACAACAGCATAATCCATAATAGGACATGAGCATGGGTGAACAGGTTCATAAAACAGCAACATTGCATAGTAGTCCTAAAACATAGCCATAATATAATAGTAATACATATAATACAGGTATGCATGGTACATCTCTAACCCGACGCGTTTCGCGAGCTTTCCTCGCTTCATCAGGGGCTGATGTGCATAACTGCTGTCTGTAAATACAGATTAAAGTAATTAGAGTATCGGTTATGATTGGGTAAAAGCAATAAGCCAGAACCGGTCATCCCATACTTACTTGTAAGACCAAGGCTACAGACACATAACCCAGGCACGGGTCGGCGGAGGGCATCTCCCCCGGGAGCTGAAGGGGCCGAGGACCCAGCCAGAGGACCGAGGCCAGGCGTGGGGGGCAGCATGGCAAAATGAGAGGGAGAAAGGAGAGCGTGAACCCAAAATTGTTCCCAAATGTACTGCAGGGCAACTCACTGTATGGGAATATAAATATAAGGTAGTATAGGATTAAGAAGTTTGGAAGTATGAGATGTATATCGTGGCATCAAATGCAAGGTATGTTAATAAGCAAGGTCTAAAATAATAACATTGGTATTGTCATGGAAATATATAAAACGTCCCGACTGAGTGTTGGAGAAGTAGTGAGGGAAAAGTTGCCATACTGACACCCCCCGCCTTATACCCGGACATCCGCCGAGTTCTCCGCCCCTAACGTCATGCGTCAGGCGGAGCAAAGGAGATCTCTAATAACTTTAATCTGTATTTACAGACAGCAGTTATGCACATCAGCCCCTGATGAAGCGAGGAAAGCTCGCGAAACGCGTCGGGTTAGAGATGTACCATGCATACCTGTATTATATGTATTACTATTATATTATGGTTATGTTTTAGGACTACTATGCAATGTTGCTGTTTTATGAACCTGTTCACCCATGCTCATGTCCTATTATGGATTATGCTGTTGTTTTCAATAAAATACTTGTACTTTTATACCTGTTTACCCTTTGATCACCATTTACACCTCATTTAAAGTTCCGTGGGCGACATTCATTTGTTTCTTTTTCTGATATTAGGGATGGAGGTGTTTTATGTTAGGGGTCAGTTCTCAGACTTTCTTTATAAGCGGTTAGGAAAGGAGCAATTAGGCCGGCCTACTGGTCCTGGGGCCACCCTTCTCTCTCTGCCATCCTCTCAAATGTAGCAAGAAATGCTTCTACATCATCACTCAGGGACAACTTCTGCAAAAAATGGCTTGCCCTCATGGTCACCTGGTTGCCAGGGGCAACAGCCGCTTTCTCACGGCCCTTCGAAAGCTGCTGCACTGCTTCTTTTAAGGCAGTTACCTGAGCCTGCATAACCCCTTGCTGGGTCGGTTGTTGGGCTGCCAACTGTGCCACCAACAGTATTTTCTTGCTGCAGAGCCAGCGCCTCTTTGTGGTGTATTTGTTGTACATCCAGTTGGGTTGCTAAGCACTGATTAGCTTCCTCATGGTGAGTCTGCGCTTGCATATTAGACAGGGACAGCTGTTTAATTAGCTCCTCCATTGCTTCAGCTTTCAGGGTTTGGGCAGCTTTAACCCAGGATATAAATCCACTGTACTGTCCCTTTAAATGTCAGTTTAAGCCAAATACAAAAAAAAAAATAGCAAGAAAACGCCTGTTACTCTGTCCTGCCCGCATTCAAGCACCACTTGTAAAGTTCGGGGAACCAGCTAGATCGTAGGACACAGGCTTTTCAGTCAAAAGGAGGTTTACTGAACTTAAATAGCTTTACAGCAGCAAAAACAAAAAGAAAGAGATTTCAGTCTCACCGACTTGCAAAGTCCAGAACTGCTATCCCAGTTAAAACAGTCCTTGATTTATGTTGCAGGTAGTTTCTCCTGCCAGGAGGCTTCAAAGCAGGACACTGCTGTTCACTTTTGTTGCTGCACACAAAACACCATCCACAATCTCCTCTACACTCCTCCACACTCACCTACAGCTTCCTGTCTTGTTTTAAACCCACTTCCTCTGACAGGTGAGTTAACCCTTTTTGTTCACTTAAAGGGACCACAGTCCAAACAGAGGGGAAACATAGCATCCTTCCAGGACCCAGCCATGGTGCCCTGTACAGTGTATTTTTGTAAGTATTATGTTTAAGCATCCATCATAAACATTGTATTTTCTGCTTCTAATAGTCATTACCTTCAGGTGCAGGGGACAGCAATGGGCACAGCTTGTGTCATATGCAAACCAGTACCTAGGAGGTGGGAGCAGAAGATTTTAAGTAACAATGATTTTTTTTTGTATGTACCTGTGCTCTAGTGGTGACACAGGTACAGTACATGGATATTTTCTTTTTTTGGTCCGGAGCCTCTATTGTATACATTTGTAGAGACCCTTAATATGAACAAGGATAATTTACATTTTACAAGGATGCAGGATACAGGGAGACTAACTTTCCTACACACAGTTATTGTGAAAAACCTGATGGTTCTATTTGTGTTACTGTATATCACAAGCAAACAGCAGGAAATATGGTTTTAAATGCTAGAAGTTTTTATCCCCTCAGTTCAATTTAAGGTAATCCCATTACTTAATATCAAAGAATATCTCAAAATAGTTTGCAGGATGAAACCTTTGAATGTAAAGTAAAACAATTACAGTGCTCCACATAAATGAGCACACCCTGGTTGAAAAGTAAGATTTAATCAATATCTCAATGAACACATGAACAATTTCTAAAATTTTGATAAAACTTAGCTTTATAGAACATTTGTTTAGCTCATTACATGAAAGTAAGGTTCATAGTATAACTTAGATTACAAAATCTTCAGTTTTACTCAAATTAGTTGATACAAAAATAATTACACCCCACAACAAAAACTACTACATCTAGTATTTTTTCCTTGTCAAAAGAAGTTTATTGAGTATACAATGTTATAAAGATACATAAAGATACATAAAGTAAGTTTACAAGGATCTATAAAGTAAGCTCATTGTTTTACAGTAGGGTTTATATAGGTAAATATCATGAAATTTCAAATATTAAACATTGGGTTCACGTAAACCTAAATTAAAGATATATATCATTTCCTTAGTTACTTTTGTAGGTATTTAAATGATTTATACCTACTATACATATTGTTTACAAGTAGAGTGTATATAGGTCAAATAAATTCTGATAATGAGCTTTAGTCGTAAGGTGGAGAAAAGGAAAGAGAAAGAAGAAAAAGGGTTGAAAGGTAGAGGTATGGTCCACAAGGTTGTCCCGCTCGTCAGTTTATTATTCTTTTTAGTTCTCTTTGAAGTCTTAGAATGGGTGTCTCTGTAAGTCATTTAATCTGTTACCATGGCAACAGCACAGAGTCATTGAAATTTGACAGGAACTGTTGTTTTATCCAAGGATGTCAAAGTTTTTCAAATTTTGGAATTTGATTTTGATCGATGGCTACCATCTTAGCATGGGACATTGTATTATTCATTCTGTGAATTGTTTCTGCTAGTACCAATGTAGGAGATTTCCATGCCTTGGCCACTGTTTGTTTTGCAGCCGTTATTAGTTGGATCATAAGTTTGAATTGAGAGAGTGTTAACCATTCCGGTTTTAGATTAAGTAAAGTTAAATATGGATCTGGTTGTATTATTTTTTTAAATATTTTAGATGCAATCACGAAGACTTCCTTCCAGAAGGTTTGGATTACTGGGCACGTCCACCATATGTGTAAATATGTGCCTATTTCTGGGCATCCTCGAAAACAAAGAGTTGAGGTATTAGGTGAATATTTTGCCACTCTAGCGGGTACAAGGTACCAGCGAGTTAGGACTTTATAATTTGTCTCCAGTGCCAAGATGTTGGGTAAAGATGACTTAGATGTGAGCCATATATTAGAACATCTAGTATTTTTTATGACCTTCATGATTTGTAAGGACAGCACCAAGTCTTCTAGGCATGAAATTAACAAGTTGGTGACATATAGCAACATCTATCTTTTTCCATTCTTCAAGAATGACCTCTTTTAGAGCTTTGATGCTGGATGGAGATTGATGCTCAACTTGTCTCTTTAGAAATCCCCATAGGTGTTTGATTGGGTTCAGATCAGGAGACATATTTGGCCACTGAATCATTTTCACCCTGTTCTTCTTCAGAAATGCAACAGTGGCCATCTGTGAATTCATGATATCAATGAAATTCAGCTCCCCAACACCAGCAGCACTCATGCAGGCCCACAGAAGGACACTGTCACCACCATGTTTCACTGTAGGCACCATGCATTTTTCTTTGTACTCCTCACCTTTGCAACGCCATACAGTTTTAAAGCCATCAGTTCCAAAAACATTTATCTTGGTTTCATCACTCCAAAGTACAGATTCTCAGTAGTCTTCTTCTTTTTCAGCATGGGCCATGGCAAATTCTAGGCAGGCTATTTTGTGCAAATGCTTTAGGAGAGGCTTCTTCGTGGACGACACCCATGCATGCAATTCCTCTGCAATGTATGCCATATTCTGTCATGGGAAACAATCACCCCAGTTTGGCTTTCTACTTCTTCTGCTAACTGCAGTGAACTTTCATGGCGATTTTCTTCAACCCTTCTCACCTCCTGTCAAGCCTGGACATCTCTGTGAGATGGTTGCAGTTCCATCTTAGTTCAATTTTGTATCACTTTTGCTACAGTATTCTGACTGATAAATAAAGCTTTGCTGATCTTCTTGTAGCCTTCACCTTTCTTGTGTAATGAATAGGGATGGGCCGAACACCCCCCGGTTCAGTTCGCACCAGGACATGTAAACAGGCAGAATATTTGTGCAAACATGCAAACTCTATTAAAGTCTATGGGACACGAACATGAAAAATAAAAAGTGCTCATTTTAAAGGCTTATATGCAAGTTATTGCCATAAAAAGTATATGGGGACTCGGGCACTGCCCCAGGGGACATGTATCAATGCAAAAAAAAGTTTTTTTAAAACAACTGTTTTTTCAGGAGCAGTGATTTTAATAACGCTTAAAGTAAAAAAATTAAAAGATTAAATATTCCTTTAAATATTGTGCCTGGGGGAGCCCCTTATGGGCTGTACGCGTGATAGGATTTTAAGATAACAAATGTTCAATGTGAGCTTGTTGTCCATGTGTATGCTCCATAGAACATTTGTTGGCAGAATTTCTGCCAACAAATGTTTGAGAGCAGGTTCTCAAATTTTCCGACAACAAGACTTGTTGTCGGAAATTCTGATCGTGTGTACATAATTCCAATGCACAAAAGTCCACGCATGCTTGGAATCAAGCAGAAGAGCTGCACTGGCTATTGAACATAATTTTTCTCGGCTTGTCATATGTGTTGTACGTCACCGTGTCTAGACGTTCGGAATTTCCGACAACATTTGTGTGACCGTGTGTATGCAAGACAAGTTTGAGCCAACATCCTTCAGAAAAAAATCCACGGTTTTGTTGTCTGAAAATCCTATCGTGTGTACATAGCATTAGCCTGTAAAGTGGCGCATCTGCCTGATGTGTTTTACAGTCCCGCAGCAAAATGAGATTTCTAAAGGAAAAAATGTCATTTAAACTTGCTTGCGGCTGTGATGTATTGCCAGCTCCCGGTCTGGTATGGATATTAAGGGGAACTACATGCCAAAATTAAAAAAAAAACAGTGTGGGTCCCTCCCAAAATCCATACCAGGCCCTTTGGGTCTGGTATGGATTTTAAGGGAAACTCCACGCCAAAATTTTTTTTTAAATTGGCGTGGCGGTCCTCCCCAAAATCCATATCAGACCCTTATCCAAGCATGCAGCCTGGAGGACAGGATATGGGGTCCCCTCCTGTATCATACCTCAACATGGGGAGGGTGCTTTGAGGGTGCATGTTGATGGGGGCAAGGGCCTCATCCCCACAACCCTTGCTCGGTGGTTGTGGGGGTCTTCGGGCGGGGGGCTTATCGGAATCTGGAAAGCCCCTTTAACAAGGGGGCCCCCATGTCCAGGCTCCCCCACTATGTACCCCTACCCATTTACCAAAAAAAGTGTCAAAAAGTAAAAAAACACAAAAGACAGTTTTTGACAATTCCTTTATTTTAAAAAAAAGTGTCTTGTGATGTACATCATCGATCATCAATCAAGCCACCCGACGGACCCGAAAAATGGGAAAAAAAATGAAAAAACTCTGCCTCCACGGGAAGCCTCCCTGCGACTGCTGTCTCTTGGCTGTGACACCCGCTGGGCCACCTGCTGACATAACCGGATGACTCTGCCCCCTCTGATGGCACATGATGTCAGAAGGGGCGGGGTCACTCGGTTAAGGCCCTGCCCTTGCCTATATAACAGCTGTCACCGCAAAAAGACAGCAGTCGGCGGGACACCTCCCATCAAAGTGGAACTTTTTTTTTCCTATATTTCATGTCCGTCGGGCGGCATTTGAAGATGGATGGGTATCGCATGACACTTTTTTCTCTTTTGTAATAAAGGAATAAAGGAATTGTCAAAAACTGTCTTTTATGGTTTTGACTTTTTGACACTCTTTTTGTTGAATTGGTAGGAATTTGTTCTTTTTTTTTTTCTTTTTGTTGAATTTTGTTGAATTGGTAGGGGGGTTAAAGGGGGCTTCCAGATTCTGATGAGCCCCCCGCCCACAGACCCCCACAACACCCGGGCAAGGGTTGTGGGGATGAGGCCCTTGTCCCTATCAACATGGGGACAAGGTGCTTTGGGGGGGCCGTGTTGAGGGCAAGTGGCCTGGTATAGTTCAGGGGGGTGCTTGCACACCCCCCTTTCCTGGCCTGCCAGTCTGCTTGCTCGGATAAGGGTCTGGTATGGATTTTTGGGGGGATCCCCACGCCAATTTTTCAAAAAATGTTGGCATTGAGTTCCCCTTTAAATCTATGCCAGACCCAAAGGGCCTGGTATGGATTTTGGATGGGACCCCACAATGTTTTTTTTTTTACATTTTGGCATGGCGTTCCCCTTAAAATTTATACCAGACCCAAAGGGCCTGGTATGGACTGGGGGGGGACCCATGCCATTTTTTTTTTTCTTAATTCTGTCATAGTGTTCCCCTTACCACTTCAATGCACTGTATACACTGTACACTGACTGCAATGTAAATATATATATATATATATTACACTGCTTGCACTGCATATATATTCTATATATTCTACACTGACTGCACTGTGTTTATATATATATTTATATTATATATATATTAGACTGCCTGCACTGTATATATAGTCTACACTACACTGACTACACTGTATATATCTATATATATATAGCTAACGTTCTATCAATCATTACACTATATACGGATGCTGTTTAAGCAGCCTTATATAGTGTGGGGCGTGGCCCCCTGAGCCATGATTGGCTAAAGGCACCCTGCCTTTGGCCAATCATGGCTCTCACAGCAGCGCGCTGTGATTGGCCAAAGCATGCAGGTCAGGTGCATGCTTTGGCCAATCATCAGACATCAATACACTGCAATCTCACAGTGCATTATGGAGCGTTCCGCAGAGCAAAAATTTGCCGCGAACACCCCATACAGGTGAACACCCGATGTTCATGTCGAACTTACATTCGACTCTTACTTACAATGGGACCATCCCTAGTAATGATATGATTTTCTTTCTCAGGTCTTGTAACATTTCTCTTCCATGTGGTGCCATTGCTGACAGCATGAAATGGGAAGGGGGTTTCTTTGTTAAGTAACGCCCTTTTATAGTCAACTGTCTGCTGGACACCTGTTTAATGAAAAATTAGACTCACCTGTAGTTGAATTCTTGTTAGTTAGGATTTTGGTATCTAAAATTTAGCTTTGCTCATAAGACTTTTATTGGGGTGTATTCATTTTTGCAACATGGTCTTGAATTCATTTGTTAGGAAAAAGTATTTTTTGTTTGTGAAAATTAACAAATCTTGGTTGCAATCATATATCAATCCCATTGAAAATGTTGATTCTGATAGGAAAGTAAAGGTTTTCTAACAAATCTGTTGGGGTGTACACATGTATGCTGTGCACTGTATGTACAAGATTTAAGGAGAAAGGAGAAAGAGGTAAATATCTTAGAATAAGATTGTGTAACCCCTAAATGTAGAGAGTGAGGTATATATAGAGTAACAAAGTACCATCATCCAAATCAATTGAAATAGACAGATTAGGGGGCCAGTCCCCAACTGGTCCCTCATGACAAAAAGGGAGTATGGACTATTGCGGTACAGATATGACTGATATAGATTCACGTGAGTAAAAGTGATATAGAATCATTTTATTAATACAAAATCAATATAAAATCAAGCAAAACATACAATATTGGATATATAAAAAATGCATAATGAACAAACAGTAAGTATCACCAGTAAAATGGTCCCCAAAGGGGAAGATGACATTGGGATGACCGTTCACAGATGACATATCTCAACTAGTTTCACGGTCTCAAAGACGCTTCTTCAGGAGAAAATCTGCAATAGGTTTTGACAGGTAATTAACATTTAATACAAAATAGACAAATCGATCAAAAATACAAAAACATAAGCAGGGGAAGGGAGAGCAGTGCTGCTTACCCGTGAACATGCCCAGCCAAGGTAACTGAGGCAATAAAAGTTAGAATAAGTTACCATGAGGCTTAAAAAGTGAGATATGACCAAAGAAACAGTTTAGGGACAAAAAAAGAAAGGACATTGATCTATTAGATTCCTTACTTAGTACACTGCACAATCTATGAATTTAAACAGAGTTTTGGGCAAACATTGGCGTTGGCTCATTGAAGACCCAGCTGTCAGGACCAGCAGTGGGTGTCTCTCAGCAGCCAACAGACCCCAGTAAATAGTTTCCACCTGATGCTGGCTGCTGGGAGGGTAGTTAAGTCCTCCCCTACTAAGTGCCTCTCGCTCCAGTGTTTTGCTTGCTGGCAGGTCCTGCTAACCATTATCCTATTTCTGTTTGTGCTCCTGGCCTGTCCGCTGTACACAGTATCCTGCTGCTCCCCCATTTTTTATGTATTGTATATAGTTAGTTGTTAGTTAGGCTTCTGTTTGTCCTACATATTTTTAACAATTGTAACACAGAAGGTATTATTTATTTGCTCCTTTGTAAATGTGATGGATATTTCTTCATTAAAATAAAATCTCCCTTCTAAACTGGGATCTCTGACCATGCCTCTGATATAGCCTTAGGAAATCCAAGCTCGCTGATAGCCTGCCATGTCCTTCTTCAGACATGTTCTATCAGGTCTAAATGACTGAATTAATTTTTCTTGCTTTTCATAAAGTAAATCTTTTTTTCCCCATTTTTCTGCCTTTATTCCAAGTTGATATTGAACTGGTTTGATGAATAAATTGATGACATTATTTAACATTATATATTTATATACTGTGTACAGATATCAATATTTATTTACATTTGTTTATTCTTAGATACACATCTAATGTAATTTAATAATACGTCTTTAAATTAATAATGTCCCTTTCCTTGTTTTAATTTTGCTTTTGTGGGTGCACTTATGGCTCACCTTTACCAACACCGTATTTGCTCTTCAGCCTGATGTGCACTGTGTATTTTTTGTAGCAATTTTGCATGATGTAGTAGAAACAGTGGATGCTTCTTACATGTACGTCACAAAATTAAGCATCATGACATTTTTCAGGTATAGGTCATGATGTCATTGTACTGTGTTCTGTTCTTAAAGATGTTGATACGATTCTCTTTGAACACCATTTGATGTCTCCTGCCTCTGTTTAGGAAAGTCTCCATTTTGGGGACAAAAAGTGATGCTATTTTGGCACACTTGAACCCCTCTGTTTGCCCTGAGGACCATACAAGCCTTGAGTTCTTCTCTCCCGGAGAGCACACATTTGAAGATTGGATGCATATTTCAACCTACCCCAAGGACACACACTACTTCACGTATAAGTAACTCTAGAATGTTGGTGTTGTATTGATGTGTGTTTTACAGTATTGTATATAACTCATACAATTTTCTGATATATGTCAAAATAGTAGTAAAGGTCTTGCGAGCTACCAAATCTTATAATAGAATGATGACAGCTGCTAGCACTAATCATATCCCATACTAACGTGGGAGAATCACAGATAAGTAAATAAATCATGTGCTGCGCTATCCCCTTAATGATCAGCTGAACCTGCAGCAAAAAAACTAAAAAACAAAATTGTTAACTAAAGTGATGTGCCCATAAATTCCAAGAATAAAAAATATATATAAGCACGACTATTGTCGTCATACAGCTTACAACATCATATAGCGCGAATATACATTTCATAAAATATAAATATTGATACAAAAGTGATCCATAAAGTGCTCAGGTGCATATAGATTCGTGATACTCTGACCATCCAGGGTCATTTTTCAGCATCCTTTATCTAAAGATAATAAACTTGATAGGTGACTGTGAATATAGCGATCTTCAGTAGTGACTACACTCAGGTGCTTCCCACCCCAAGGTAATGGCCACTCACCTCAGAGCGTGTGACCTCGCAATTAAGTTTGGTCAGTACACGCTTTTGAATCATCATAACGGATTCCAGGTCAGGTTGCAAGGTCAAAATACTGCTCAAAGATGTGGCATCCTCATATATAAAAATCAAATAGAGACTTTAAAAGATTTTATTTAATGCAAACAAAGCTCCCTCGCATGGTGGTGAGTGCTTGCGGGCGCGCTCCCGTGATACAGCCGGCGGCTATAGCCGCTCGCTGTATCACTCGGCCCCGCCCCCCGGCGCGCCGCGTCATCGGATGTGATTGACAGCAGCGCGAGCCAATGGCTGCGCTGCTTTCAATCCATCCACTGCAGCCAATCAGCGACCAGGCTGAGCTGCAATGAAGATGACGAGGACGAGCAGTGAAGATTCGAGGCGTCAGGTAAGTAAAACGGGGGGGCTGGGGGTGGCGGTACTGTCAAAAGTTTTTTCACCTTAATGCATAGAATGCATTAAGGTGAAAAAATTTTTACCTTTACAACCCCTTTAAAAGCACCAAGCCATGGATGAGATCTTGTTCTCCTACTCCATATGACAGACCAGCTGCCTCCTGCGCCGTCCAGTTGCTATAGAGCGGTGCACTAACGCACCAGACCTATGTGAGTACCCTATAATAGGGCTTTGTTTGCATTAAATAAAATCTTTTAAAGCGTTATTACACTATGGAAGTCTCTTTTTGATATTTATCATGGACCTATATGCACCTGAGCACTTTATGGATCACTTTTATATCAATATTTATATTTTTTGAAATGTATATTCACGCTATATGATGTTGTAAGCTGTGTGACGACAACAGTCGCTTATATATATATTTTTTATTCTTGGAATTTATAGGCACATCACTTTAGTTAACAATTTTGTTTTTTAGTTTTTTTTGCTGCACGTTCAGCAGATCATTAAGGGGATAGCGCAGCACATGATTTATTTATTTATCTGTAATTTTCTGATATATGTCCAGCATCTTGGGCACCCTTGGACCTAAAAATTGCCAAGTTGTGACTTTAGGAGGATGGCATATTAAATATAACTCAAGGTACTATATTTGTGACTCTCTCCAAACTACTGTGACTAATAGCCACTGGTCATGTATTTACATCTGCCAATTAATAATTGGAATAATCAACTTATATGCAGTCTCATTGCATGTGAGTGTGAATCTTATGCCACATACACTTAATATCAAACTGCAATTTGTTAATCCATTGGAGAGACAGAAATACCTGAGGTCACCCTTCATGAGATATCTGAGGATTTACTCATGAAATGGTTCTAACTCCATTCATGGTCTGTTATAGATCACAGTGATAAGTAATTGATATTGGTAATAAAAGTGTTGTTTTTGTTTTTTTGCTGAGAAACTGCAGCAATGGAACTAATTTATTTGGTGATTTCCTTACATAGCTGGTTTTTGCTAGCAGAAATGGGAATGATCACAAATTCCCCCAAAAATCCAGAAAGGAAGGCTTCCTAGACATGTGCACACTGAAATATTATGTTTCGGAATTTCGTTTTCGTCTGAAAAATACATTTATTTAGTTACTCCCGAAATTCGTTTTTATTTATTTCGTTTTTCGTTAAAAATTGCATTCATCCGAAAATCCAAATTAAGGTTGAATCTGTCATTGAAGGCTTATGGTGTCTGTCGAATGTTCAAAGAAGATTCGACGGAGCAGCTAAACTGTACGACGCCGTATAGTTTACCTGCTCCGTCGAATCTTCTTAGAACTTTCAACAGACACCATAAGCCAAAGTACGTGTGTACTTAGTTCTAGCTATTTTACTGCTCCTCCTCTTTGGTTACAATCAGCCAATAACATTCATCGTCATCATTATTTTTATTTATCTTTTCTCCCCTACGTCGAATCTTTTCTCCCCTATGTCGAATCTTTTCTCCCCTACGTCGAATCTTTTCTCCCCTACGTCAAATCTTTTCTCTCTATGTAGAATAATCTTGGACTAATAGCGTTAAGGTTAGGCACATTCGACCACAGGTTTGATGGACAAAGATTGTTATTGTCATCATCATGTCGAATCTATTCTCTATATCGAACTGTTGTAGCAACTAAAACGGAAATAAAGCATTTGTTTATGTCGAATCTTTCGTTTTTCGGATTCTGCACTTTCGAACGAAAATGCATTTGGACGAAAACGAATGCACATGTCTAGCTTTCACGCTATACTTACCTATCTGTGATTGTCTGGGGGAATCCTTATGATTATGATACAGATATAAGAGATAACTTTGATACAATACATTGCGTGGCCTTTTTTCTTCTTTAAAACATTTTGTGTTGAGAGCGTCTTAGTACTAAGTCAATATTAATAGAATTGAAAGGTTCTTCTTTGCTTTTTTCTCCATGATTGTGACACGCAAATTTTTTTGAATCCAATATTAATGTTCAGGTTTGTGATAGGTTTTTAAATGTGATTTTCATAGCTATCTTAAATGTCTTAGATGTTGTACCTTTCTCATTGATTTCCCGTGATGTATTTGTTCTTTCCATTACACATGGCAATACTGTCTTCCCTGAGAATAGAGAGACTGAAGAGCTTTTCTTTAAATTGAAAAGGATGACTTGACAGCCTGGACTGTCCAAAATGATCTATTAATATTTAATGAGGGTTCTCTTGAGAAAGTTCCATAGCCTCTACATTTATAGAGTAATGTATTGCTTATCCTGTTTTACATTGTAGTTTTGCTATCATCGAGCTATGGGCATTCATGGATATTAGTCTCATGGTGCAGCTCTGGTTTTATTAAAAATGAATATTGATATGAAATATAAGCCATTTGTAATTTAATCATAATCTTCCTTTTTATCTGCATTATCTTACTTTTTAGTCTGTAATCATCTATGCCTTTCTTTTACTGTTAGCTAAAATTTAAATTCCTTTTTATTACAACAGGGTAACACACTGGCCTGTAAGCAGAGAAATTCTGTTTAAGGGTAAATATACTTATATTTAAATTTTCATTATGTCGTTTCGCAACCTGGCACCAAATAGGGATGAGAAATTATAAAGCCTAAGGTTCCTAAAAAAATAAAGAAAGAAAGAATAAGAATAAGGGACATTACTTCATCTTCAGCAAGCTGTGTCCCTTGTGCTGCTGTGTCCTTGTTTGCCAGAAATCTTCCTCCCCTGACACACCCCCCACACCCCACCGCTATGAATAGAGGATGGCCAGATGATTGAAAGGATTGCTTCATTCATAAAAAGCTATATTATCCACTACTTTGACCGAAAGGAGCTTACTGGTCCTTAGATGAGGTGGATACATTAAATACTTTTATTTAAACCTGGCAATCCTGCATATAAGACTCTTCCTGTCCTTTTGTTGTTTCACGCATTTCTCCACTGTATCTATAGAAGAAGCCATTGTTTTTACACAGGTTGGACATCTGACATGTCTTTGTTCATCTCATATACTTGGTGGATTTATGGAGCTAAAGGTTTACACAAAAACATAAGGATGTTTGTACTTGCTTTTCAGCTTGCAGGAAGTGACAAGTGGTGATGACAGTCCTAGATTCACACAAATTTTCAACGTTCAGTTTGGTAGACATGTAAACTAAATAGGGTGTTCACCTGCCTGTCAAAGGGAACCTCCAGCTGCAGAAGAAAATTGTTCATTTAGGGGGAGTATTAATACTCCCACTAAATAACAACTTACTGCTGTGTGGGCTCAAGTGTCTTTGATTGCTGAAACACAATGAGCCACCTGTCTTTTAGCAGATCTGGTATGATTTTAACAACCAGAAAAAAAAGCATGTGATCCCCCCAAAAACCTATACCAGTCCCTTATTCATGCATGCAGCCTGGCTGGCTAGTAAAGGAGGGGGGGTGGTGAGCATGCACCATACTAGGCCACACTTAAACTTAAGTTGGGTACCTTGTCAACCAGAGTTGGGACTTCCCTGGCAAAGCACTTTCTCCCCATGTTGATGAGGACATGGACCTCTTCCCCAAAACCCTGGTCTGGTGATTGTGGGGATTTTCATGAGGCGGATTATAGGATCCTCATTTAAAATAAAGGATCCCATAGTTATCCCTGCTCACCATGTGAAAATGTAAGTGGTACACAAGTATCCCTGGTTACTCTTGTATCCTGAGTGACATCACTGACAAAATATGGACATAACTAAACTTTAGCTGGACTTTACTACCAGTGTGTTTTTTCCAATGTGTTTGTAAGTTGTGTGTGTGTTTATTTACTTTTTAGTTTTACTATGTACCCCTTACTCATTCATGTATGGAGGTTTACATAATTAAAGAAACCCTTAAGACTCAGCGACTGCTAAGAAATGCAAAAAACCTGCATCGTGACCTACAGCGTTTTGGACTATTGTACAGTTTTAGTAATATAAAAGTCGATGGTGGGATATATTCCAGACCATACAGTAATATTACTTTACAGAAGTACACCATAGTTCCAAACATGAGACCTTTAACGAGTTTGTCATATTGATTTTATGCTTTAAGTCTAATTATCCAAAAATAACTGTCTTGTGGAATGCACAAGACACAAACAAATAGTTGTGGCTCTGTAAGTACACCCACAAATGGTAAGCACCAAAATGATCAATTACATTTTTTTTTTTAAGGGCCTGTGGACCTACTTTGAAAAACACAGCAGCAGTAAAATAAATCTAAGTATTAAAATACAAGTGCACACATACCATCTCTATTTTTTATAAAGAAAAAAAAAGTAAAAAAAAAAATATATTAAAATTACTAATACTCATGTGGAAACTCAGGTCAAACAAAAGATATGCCTTAGGCTGCAGCATCCTGCAGTATCTGGAAGAAAAAATGTAATTACTTTTTTTTTTTTTTTGCAACAAAGTATCAATATGAGTTGCAAAAAAGATAGTATTACTTTAGAGACAGTATGGCTTAACCTTTCCTGTTTGTAAAGTCCATGTGTAAATGCACTTAAGCCAAAACTTTTTGTTTTGGAGAGACTTGGGAAGAGTTAAAGGAGAAGTGCACCTTTTAGAAAAATTAGAAATGCACATTTTAGCAGGACAAAAAAATCTGCACTTTATTTTTCCCTCAAGAGCATTGTACCCATGATCTATGGACTGGACACTTACTCCAGCTTTCTTGCCTTGCCTAGCTGGAGTCAGTGTCAATGAACTAGGAGGGCACTCATCAGCGCCCTCGTAGTTCATTGAGAACTACAAGATATCTGTTGTGGTGGAAGACAACACTTGTAGTTTCTTCATTCACAGATTTTTGTGAATAAATGATGGGGCTGTGTGAGTGGAGCCCCGCACAGCCACCTCCAGGGATTCAGCTTCTTTGTATAAACTGCAGGCATACCATGAGTTAAGTCCAACAACGTACGTGCTTCCTTGTTGACTTATCTCTTTAATTTACATCTGGCAGTTTTATTGTGCTACAGGAAGATAACTTCTGTAGCTCTAATGTTGTGTTCTGGTCTCAGCTCCTTCAAGAGGAGAGTTGCTGCAGCTGCTATGCCTTCACATCTTCTTCTCCTGCCCAATCACAGAAGCTTTTGCATAACTGTATGTAAACTCATTCACAAAATACAAAGGCTTCTGTGCATGGGCAGCAGAGAGGAGGGGCAGGCATAGTGTGTTTCTCTACTCTCAGAGCCCCAGTGTTCTCTCATTGAGTGCATTAACTTGTTAGATGTAAATAACAGAAATGAGTCCAGGACATAGCGTGTACCTTGTTGGACTTAATTCATAGTATGCAAAAGCTGGCGGCAGTGTCAATGAACTAGGGGGGCACTCATCAGCACTCTCATAGTTCATTAAGAACTACAAGCTATCTGTTGTGGTGGAAGATGGGACTTGTATTTTCTTCATTCACAGATTTCTGTGATTAAATGACGTGGCTGTGTGAGGGGAGCCCCACACAGCCACCCATATTTTAAAGCTGAACTTCTGTGCATGGGCAGCAGAGAGGAGGGGCAGGCATAGTGTGTTTCTCTACTCTCAGAGCCCCAGTGTACTCTCAGGGAGTGCATTAAACTGTTAGATGTAAATAATAGAAATAAGTCCAGGAGCTAGCATGTACTGTGTTGGACTTAATTCATAGTATGCATGCACTTTTTACAAAGTGGCTGAATTCCTGGAATTTGGTTATAAAATGTAGCAATGGGTGCATGGGAGAGGATCATCCACCCATTGTTACAGGGAAAGGGGTGAGAGGGGTGAGCGGGAGACACGAGCTGGAACATGTTCCATGTTACAACCTAAATATGGGTGTATTATATTACATGTTCCAAAGGTGAACCTAGCCTTTAATACTTCTGTTATTTGTTTATTGCTATCCATGACCCTGTTGGGGAGCTCACCTGCTGTCCTTGTGGCAGTCTATGACTACATTACAAGAAATAAGGGGAGTGCCAGAAGACACAGGCAGTAATAATACTGACAGAGATTCAAACCTTTCTCATTTCTCCAGTGTGCTATTGGGGACCATAGTCCTCAAAACAACACTTTTTGTAAAACTGGTAATACATTAACACTGGTGGATTTTTGTCAAGTGAAGCTAGATGTCCTGGATAGCAAGCTGATGATTTTGAACTACTGTAAGATGCACTGGCCCATCTATTATCAAATGAGCATGTTACCAATTGCTCAATCAGAAGTACCCATGGACAAAAAACATACTGTATTTATTGGCGTAAAGCACTCACTTTTTCACCATGAAAATCGGGTGCAAATAGCATGTGCATGTTATACGCCAATACTTCAATTTCAGCTGCCTCAGAGGGGACAGGGAGGGGGGCGGGACGAACGCCGTTAGATTACATACAGTGGGAGTCTCCTGTTTACTTGGCAGCCTCTATAATAGGAAGTCCCATCTCCTGGGCCAACATTGGATCACTATTCTGTCTATCAAAGGAGATTCTCACTGTATGTAATCTGTCGGCACTTGTCCCACCCCCCTCCCTGTCCCCTCTAGGCTGCAGATGGGCATCAATCAGACTGCACTGATGGCAATGGTGAGGCTGCTGCACTGATGGAAATGGTGAGGCTGCTGCATTGATGGCAATGGCGAGGCTGCTGCACTGATGGCAATGGTGAGGCTGCATTGATGTGGACTGATGAGGCTGCATTGATGGCACTTGTGAGGCTGCAGATGGCCATTGATGAGGCTGCATTGATGGCAATGGTGAGGCTGCAGATGGGCACTGACCCTTATTTTGCTTCCAAGTTCCTTATTTAAAATGTAAGTTTTTTTCCTGAAACTTCCCTCTTAAAATGAATGTGCATGTTATACGCCTGTGCGTGTTATACGCCGATAAATACGGTAACTGTCTTTTTACAATGGTGTGACTACTTTGTTAAGGTGATACATAGGCAAGACACACACATGCTTTCCAGTTAATAAATGGTTCTTTTCAACTGCTATTGTAATGATTGCACAGTTTCTTTTTCCCTGGATTTGCATTAGATTGCTCTTTGTATGTGCTGACAAAGTGTAATTTAGTAAGCTGCAATAACCATTAGCCTATGTTCGATTGGCTGTTCATCACATAAATGCCATAATCTACTGATGATACAGTTACGTTCACAGCATACTGGAGAATTATTATAATTTGTAAACATTATCAATATAGGAATTTTCTTCAGTTTCTACTTGTCATGTATTTTCATAAAATCACAGAAGAAAAGAAGATTGTAATTGACAAAAAAGCAACAGAAATATTTTAAAGGTACAACATAATAATACGTTGCTTTAAGAAATTCAATAATTAGCCATGCTTGAAATGATCCATTATTACATTATTGAGCATTCAAGGTGCATTAGCAGCTTGTTAAAAAAAAAATCAGTAAAGTATTTAGCCTAGAAATAAGAAGTAGTCAAAGACACGCTGATAAAATGTGTCCGTGATCCACACTACGAGCTGAAAAGACTGGGGGTAAATTGACAGCCAGATTGCACTAACACTGTGATCGTTGCACTGTGATCTCTGTATCTCAAGAGGCAGAGATCCCAAGTGCTGGAATATGTATTCCAACACCTGTTTCACTCCACGTTGTCTGATCGCATTAGTGTCTGTCTGATGAAGCCTGATGAGCTACTGCAGTGGAAAACTGTTACCTGCTGAAAATAAAATCACAGCTCAACTGTTTCACTGGTTAACACTCTGTTGTGCAAATGTATCGCATTTAAGATTAGAACATTTACAGCTATGGTTCCTTTTTTTTTTTTTTTTTTTTTTAATTTTACATAAAGGATTCCAGATGTAATTTTTTTTTTCATAAAACGGATACATATTACATTACTTACACATATTAGCTTTATTTTAATACATTTCCTCTTCTGAGTTTACTTTTCAAGTTGTCCAACTGGCTGCGCTGATACACCTCTTGTTCTATGTCTGCCCACTGTGCCCCTAAGGCCGGCCATAGACGAGTCAAAAACTGAAGGACGATTTCTTGGTCATTCATTTTTCGCAACATTAGTGTGCCAGCTGTGATATGCAATTTTCATGCCACAATGGAAAGTACCTGATCCAACTTGCTGGATTTTGTTTAGAAAAACGAAACAAATGATCACAATCATATGCGTTATTTTCATTTCTCGATCGACAGAATGTTCGGTTTTCGACTCGTCTTTGGCTGGCCTTAGACATATGGAGACATATGGAGGTTAAAACCTTTGTCAGTTTATTTTTTTGCTGCATGTGTCCCATTGTAGAGATTTTCCTTTACTTCCTATTCCAGAAATGAGAGATATTTCCTTTCACCTCTTTTTCTCCTGGACAGCTTAAAACATTTTGGATTGCTCCTCACTTTCATTTTGGTCAACAGGACCAATGGAGAGGAAGAATCTGCCTAACAGGGAAACAGATTGAGATAAGAACTTGACAGAGGATGTAAACCTTCCCTACTGTATTCAAGACTAAAAAAAAAACATTTTTGCTATAAATAGAGTTTAAAATAAATATGGGATTTGCTAGTTTTAGGGACAGTGATGCATTAGTTAGCTCTTTTGCATTTCAGTTTCATTAAGAAACGATACTGAATAAAGTGAGCACTGATGTCATTAATGTTGACTCTAAAAAAAACACTGAAAATAAAAATGGCCATAGTGAAGCCCCCTTGAACCCCCTCTAGGAAAAGGGAGCCTTGACTGCTGGAAGCTTGGCCTCTACATGGGAGTCAACCTAAAACAGGGAGGTTAACTGGCTCCATTAGGTTTATCCACAAGGACATGAGGTGACTAGTTGGAGCCTAAACTCCAGAAAAAGGATACCCAGGGGCATGTCCCCCTATTCTAAGGAGACTGAGACGTCACAAGACTTGCCCACCCTACCACTTGGTGTGAGTTTTCATCACAGCTTTATTGGCTTTTTACCTTGCCAGCGATTGATATGTCTTTATGGGCTATGCCCTCAAGTTTAATCCTGGGGTCAGTTTAATGCCTGTCTTGTACTGATGGTGGAGACAGGCCTCTTAGACTATTTGTGTTTTTGTTATGGATGCTCACAGTATAACTGTGACTGGCATTCTTATGTGATAATTTAACCGCTTCAGCCCTGGAAGATTTTACCCCCTTCCTGACCAGAGCACTTTTTGCGATTCAGCACTGCGTCGCTTTAACTGGCAACTGCGCAGTCATGCGACGTTGCGCCCAAACAAAATTGTCGTCCCTTTTTTCCCATAAATATAGCTTTCTTTTGGTGGTATTTGATCACCTCTGCGGTTTTTATTTTTTGTGCTATAAACAAAAAAAGAGCGTCAATTAAAAAAAAAAACACATTAGTTTTTACATTTTGCTATAATAAATATCCCCCAAAAATTTATATAAAAAACTATTTTTTCCTCAGTTTAGGCTGCTATGTATTCTTCTACATATTTTTGGTAAAAAAAAAAATTGCAATAAGCTTATATTGATCTCTGTCATGACACAAGCCAGAACGGAGAAATGCCTTGTTTACATAGGCACTTCCCCGTTCTGAAGCTTCGTAACACGATTGCCAGGAGACCGGCGCACATCAAGTCTCCCGGTCCCGCGGGCACGGTTGCGATGTACGCTGCGGGCACACCTCCGGTGGCACGCGTGCGCCTGCTATCCCCAGCTCTTAAAGGGGACGTACAGGTATGCCCATTTGCCCACCATTGCCATTGTGCCAATGTATATCGGCGTGTAGCGGTCGGCAAGTGGTTAAATGTTGTTATAGTTACAAAGTTCAATAAAGCTGTGGCCTTGCCCTATCAACTTAATCAGCCTTTGTGTCTTTTTGGGTGGCAAGGTTTGTTACAATAGTTGGTCAAATGTGCATATGCTTCTCGGCAGTCATACATATTTTGCAGGGTTATCTCAGTACACATAACCATAATTTATGCTGTGGCCATGGAAAGAACGTGTACACAATTTCATACACTGCTGTTTCCAAATGTAAATGTTGTAATGACAAAGATCCATACTTACGCTGCCTTATTTGCTCCAAAAGAACATTGTGCCCTTTTTATTGGAGCTGTCCTTTGTTTGGCACATGTGCTTAGTCTACCTTAAAGTGTTACTAAACCCAGGACCCTGCGTTCAATATATATGGTCTCCCACAGTACACAGAACATGGACATGCAATTATTTTAGTAAATACAAACTGCTAAACACCTTTTCTCATCAGCAGTCATGTGACTTCTATCAGTGTCTGGCCGAGGAATGGCTAAAGCTCGTAGGAGACGGTTTCATTCTTCTCTGACTGTCCTATGAGGCTACATGACCCCTGACCCTCTGTCTGGACAGTTCTGATTGTCCCTGTGCCCATCACATGCACCCTCCCAAAAAAAAAAAAAAAAACTATCTAGTAATACACGCCAAACTGAGCATGTGCAGAGTGCCTCCTAGGGCTCTGTGCTATCAGCAGATGGACTGGGGACTGTGGAATAATGGGAGGATCAGAGAAGACAGGTTCAAACAGCCTTTTTACACAATGCTTAGGATTAACCCCTTAGGTTCCACAGTGGGTATAACAAGCAGGCTTTACTGCATATACAGTACAGACTGAATTTACTGTTGTGGATCTATTAACACTTTAATGAGCAATTGTGGAGATTCTTAACACACACATTAGTCACCCTGATCTGCATATACTGTATTAGGCATATAAACCATTAAAGCAGCATTCTTTTTCATGTCTCAAATGAATATGCATCAGGCAGGAGTGTACATTTTGCAGATAAGTTGAGGGATTGGGTTTGTTAGGTGCATGAAGGTCCACACGCTCATGCAAACCTGCAAAAGAAGCATCTCAGTTATTGCTCTTTTGATTTTTTTTTTTTTTTTTAAATCAGGCCCTCTGTCTTCTGTAACTTCTTAAACATCCTTGACCCAGAACAAATGTAGCGCTATTGAAGACAGTCTGATGTCAGAACATATGATCTGATTTTTTTGGCCCTAGGCTAGTGTCAGAAAATAATGAAGACAGAGAAACACCTGGTATTTTTGCAGCATATATTTCTTTGAACATCACTGGCAATCCTCATTGCATTATTCATTTATTTTGTATTTATTTATTTATTTAGAATAGGTATTTATGTACAGTGCATCTGAAGTATTCACAGCGCTTCACTTTTTCCACATTTTGTTATGTAACAGCTTTATTCCAAAATGTATTAAATGTATTATTTTCCTCAAAATTCTACAAACAATACCCCATAATGACAATATGAAAGATGTTTTTTTATAATCTTTGCAAATTAAAAAAAAAAAAATTAAAAAAAAATAAAAACACATGTACATAAGTATTCGCAGCCTTTGCTAGACACTCAACATTGAGCTCAGGTGCATACTGTTTCCATTGATCATCCTTGGGATGTTTCTACAACTTGATTGGAGTCCAACTGTGTTAAATTCAGTTGATTGGACATGATTTGGAAAGGCACACACCTGTCTATATAAGATCCCACAGTTAACAGTGCATGGTGTAAGAGAGAGATGGAAGGCGCGTGATCTGATGCATTGATCAAGATGTTGCAGTTTATTCATAAAAAAGGAGGGATGAATCCATACAAAAAGTATCTACTTGTTCATAAAACCAGGTTACAAATATACACATTTAAGTTAAGAAAATAGACATGCCCATGCAAGGGCAAGTGCTAAAATTTGGCTGATGCGTTTTGAGGAAAACCCTCTTCATCAGAGCCTTGTAGAACAACAAGAGAGGTCTGTATAGTATTGTGGATCAACATACAGGGGAGTGGCTAGTTGGGAGGAGTGTCACATGGTACAGTAAGTGATGAATTCTCCTACGCTCTAAGTTTATCCATATCCCAGCACTCTAAAAGTCATAGAGAGGAGTGATTCATATCTTCCTTAATGGCAGATCAATGTGTATCTGTTGATTGTGCCTGCATCCAGGTTTGCAAGAAGGATGCAGCCTGCATGCATCTGTTTGAGAACAGGAGGCAGTTGCTTCTTTAAGGGTTCTAAGTAGCTCCAATGTTGCAATGAGAATATCAGCTGTCTCCATCCATGTGAGACATCAGCCAGTGCATGTCAGAGCAAAAACAAAGCCATGAAGTCCAAGTAATTGTCTGCAGACCTCTGAGGCAGGATTTTTTCGAGGCACAGATTTGGGGAAAGGTACAGAAAAATGTCTGCAGCATTGAAGGTCCCAATGAGCACAGTGGCCTCCATCATCTGTAAATGGAAGTTTGGAACCACCAGGACTCTTCCTAGAGCGGGCCACCCAGCCAAACTGAGTGATCGGGGGAGAAAGGCTTTAGACTGGGAGGTAACCAAGAACTCGATGATCACTCTGACAGAGCACCAGCGTTTCTCTGTGGAGAAAGGAGAACCTTCCAGAAGAACAACCATCTCTGCAGCCCTTCCTCAATCAGGCCTGTATGGTAGTGACTCGGTTAAATTGATGATAGGCAACTCCTATCCTCATATTGATTAGTGGTTCCAAATTAATAATAACTACTGCAGTAGGGAACAGACACAAAAGATACGCTCAGCATCTTTCCAAATAACTGTTCTGCTTTATCTTGATGCAATTGAAGGTTTTTATGCACATGATTACGTAGGTATCACATTAATATTACAATTGTAGGTTTATCGTAACAAGGGGCGTTACATAGGCAGGCTAATTCTAATCAGGATTCGAAAGAATGTAAACATGCACTGAAAACATTATTAGTGCCGTGTGCACAGTGAGGGCAGTGTGCAATACATACAAAATAGAATACAATTATATACAGAACGTACAAATTTCCATTGCAGTCTCCCCTCTTTTGATCAATATTTTGATCACTAACCATACCTGCTATCACCTTTAACCTGGTACCTCCACACGCTTAGGTGGAGGTAGTCCTGGCCAAAGAGGCAAAAAAATCCATTGTGGAGAAAATAATAGCTGAGCAACTTTTTCATTACAAAATGACCTTTCATTGTGAAAAACAAATGATAAATAAGACATATTTACAGAGTACTGGCTGTACACTCCTGTGGCCAGAATGGCCTTCTAGCTTAATTGTGGGCATGCTGACTTATCAGCATATGTAAACACAGACAATTCTACATAAAATGTAAGACGTACAAAAGACAAATGTGACTTCAACATGGCTAAACTACTTTTTAAATATATATATATATAACCCTTACAATTAAAGTAATTGAATCAAAAAGTAACCTAGACTGTAATCACAAGAGGGAAACAAATCAAACACAGACATTTCTTTAATTTTGTCATTTTTGCAGTGTCTGGTGTGGATCCAGGTGACTTTTCCCTCAAGTTTTGCAAAAACTGTACATGACATAGATGCTGTATTGAGTCTCCAAACATTTCCTTATATATAAATGTCTCTTAACAATCCCACAAGTCACCTGGCTTTAGTTTTAGATCCTTCCAAACTTTTAGGATCTGGAATTGGGGAGAAAACACATAAATGAGTTTGTCAAAAACCTTAAAAGATCAGCAACATTCTCTGTGAGATCCGAATGGAGGACTTCAGCTGCTGAGACAAAATATAAGCAAGTGAGTAACACACTCCCAAACCAAATCCCATAGGGAGAGAGTCCAACATCCCCCTTAGGGGCTTCATAAAATATAAGAAAACATTCAGGCAAAAGTTTTCTAGTTTTTTAGGCCCCTTTCACACTGGGGCGGTGGGGGCGTCGGCAGGAAAACAGCGCTATTTTTAGCGCTGTTTTACCGTCGTTTTTGCGGCTGTATTCGACCACTAGCGGTGCGGTTTTAACCCCCGCTGGCGGCCGAAAAAGGGTTAAACCCGCTCGTACAGCGCGGCTATAGCCGCGGTATTACCGCGGTATAGCCGCGCTGTCCCATTGATTTCAATGGGCAGGAGAGGTTTAGGAGCGGTGAACACACCGCTCCTTCACCGCTCCAAAGATGCGGCTCACAGGACTTTTTTTACCGTCCTGCCACCGCACCGCTTCAATGTGAAAGCCCTCGGGCTTTCACACTGAACAAACAGCGGAGGCTGTTTAGGGGCGGTTTGCAGGCGGTATTTTTAGCGCAATAACGCCTGCAAACCGCCCCAGTGTGAAAGGGGCCTTACTCTACTTTTTCCGCTACATTGTAGACAGTGGGGGGGTGTGAAAATAAAACCTCAAAACTTCTAGTAAGGACTCTCCTATAAAAATGATTTCCTCTGTTACTCTCTGTTCTTTCTGCACTCTATATTTACAAACTACTTCTGATAACACTTTTTACTGTGGCCTTTGCAGTAGCATTTGCCACTGGACATCCAGAAAACATGTCCATACAGACAAAATGCATACTCGTAAGATCCTAACTTGGGCATCTGGATATATCTTTTTGTAATCTCTGGAAGGGATGTTCAGCTTTTGGTAACACCTTTGGTAACAGGTAAAACAAGAAGTGGTATGTTATAAAAACAAATGTGGAGAACCCTGGCTCTATCCCACGCTCATTTACTAAGGCAGCCATAACTGCTTGTGACTGATGACACAGTCCATGTGTCAAGCTGGAGGGAAAAGAGTGGCTGGCAGACATAAATGATCACCTTTTCCAAAGTCCTGTTTCATAAGAAGTTGCCCCCTGTGGACCACTTGTTCTTCTCGTTCTGGGGTCCTTAAAGTTGAATTATTAATCCCAGCTATACTGGGCCAAAACTAGGGTGGAATCTGTGAGTTGCACAGACCCATCAAGTGTCCGGGGTTGTAAATGCAGGATCCTTAGTCACCTGGTCTGCTTTCATGTGTGAAAGTTAATATGGCTACCTCAGCAAGAACCTGGAAGGCTGAAAACAGCCAATCAAATTAACTTGGCATGCTTTATTGGTTTACCTGCTGAAGTAAAAACAAACTTCTGGCCCTTCAAATGGAACCAAAAGCATGGTGACCTCTCATCTCAGCCACATTCATTCATGAGCGCACAAAGGAGGGGGTCACATCTGCATACATGACTCACACAAGTAATAGAACTAAAGCTCCCAGCATTCGCACACACATACACCAATATCTCTCTAAAATCGCTTACTTTTTCCCATTTGTACACAACACATGCATATCATTCTCTCACTTTGTTTTAACTCTTTACTATTTCCCTGCCTTAAATTCTGCATTTCTTATTTTGTTCAGATATCCTTTATATCTAGCTTCTATGATCAGACGGGCAGCCAGAGTGCTCATCCCATCTTCCCTCTTCTGACAACATATAAAGTATTCTGTTTTAACTCTCATTTCTCTGTTTCTGATTTTACTAGTTGTAGTGCCTGACCCCAAATTCATCCCACAACTTAACATGAAAATGTCCCTTTCTGTCTAGTGTTAATGTCACCGTTGATCCAACCTGCTCACATAGATAGCTGTCTCTCTAGCTGTTTACTCTGCATGATTCTTAGTCCCTATGGACTTTGGTAACCCAGTTACCCATTGTGGATCCCTGTCCACTTTAACCATTAATCTAGGGGCTCAGTATAGGCGGAACCGTAAATTCGGTTCATATATAGAGCTCCTCTTGCGCTGGGCATTTTTGAGGGTCTCTTACCCTTCATTCCCTTACTTAATTCAATGCCCATAATGACTGGCCAGTCTTCTCTACATGTGCCTATACCCTCTTACCTCTAATCTACTTTATCTAGCAGATGTACTACATATACCTGTGAACAGCACTATTCTTCCATTTCTTATCTATAACACTCCGATGGACAATGGACAGTGACAACATAACATATAACCACCAATCAATACAGTTCGATTAAGGGGAGTAAAATAGGTACCCTTTGTCCCGAAAATGCCTTACCGATCAAGGAAGTCTGATAACTCAAATGTAAGCAAAAGGCTTACCTCAGCCAGCTGATTATCAGAAATACCCGGATCGTCTCAAGCTCCTCGTTTCGGATACTCAGGGTCACCTGGAAACCCCTCCTAAGGTAAAGCTCGCCATGCTGACTCGGTTAAATTGATGATAGGCAACTCCTATCCTCATATTAATTAGTGGTTCCAAATTGATAATAACTACTGCAGTAGGGAACAGACACAAAAGATACTCTCAGCATCTTTCCAAATAACTGTTCTGCTTTATCTTGACGCAATTGAAGGTTTTTATTCACATGATTATGTAGGTATCACATTAATATTACAATTGTACGTTTATGGTAACAAGGGGCGTTACATAGGCAGGCTAATTCTAATCAGGACTTGAAAGAATGTAAACATGTACTGAAAACATTATTAGTGCCGTGTGCACAGTGAGGGCAGTGTGCAATACATACAAAATAGAATACAATTATATACAGAACGTACAAATTTCCATTACAGTAGAGTGGCCAGACAGAAGCTACTCCTCAGTAAAAGGAACATGACAGCCTGCCTGGAGTTTGCTAAAAGGCACCTGAAAGACTATCAGAACATGAGAAACAAAACTCTCTGGTCTGAAGAAACAAAGATTGAACTCTTTGGCCCGAATGGCAAGCATCTTGGAAACCAGGTTCCACTCATCACCTGGCCAATACCATCCCTACAGTGAAGCATGGTGGTGGCAGCATTATGCTGTGGGGATGTTTTTCAGTGGCGGGAACTGGGAGACTAGTCAGGATTGAGGGAAAGATGAATGCAGCAATGTACAGAGATATCCTAGATAAAAATCTGCTCCAGAGTGCTCTGGACCTCAGATTGGGGTGAAGGTTCCTCTTCCAACAGGACAACGACCCTAAGCACACAGCCAAGATAACAAAGGAGTGGCTGCAGGGACAACTCTATGAATGTCTTGAGTGGCCCAGCCAGAGACCAGACTTGAACACGACTCAAGATCTCTGGAGAGATCTGAAAATGGCTGTGCACCAACACTCCCCATCCAACCTGATGGAGCTTGAGAGGCCCTGCAAAGAATAATAGGAGAAACTGCCCCAAAATAGGTGTGCCAAGCTTGTAGTATCATATTCAAAAAGAGTTGAGACTGTAATTGGTGCCAAAGATGCTTCAACAAAGTATTGAGCAAAGGCTGTGAATACTTATGTACATGTAATTTTTTTTTTTACATATATAAATTAGCAAAGATTTCAAACAAATTTCTTTCATGTTGTCATTATGGGGTATTGTTTTTGAGGAAAATAATAAAGTTAATACATTTTGGAATAAGGTTGTAACATAACAAAATGTGGAAAAAGTGAAGCGCTGTAAATACTTTCCGGATGCACGGTAGTGCTGAAAATTTATACAGCACTTAAATGATTGCACATTAACATTAGTCCCTGCCATCAAGGAGCTTACAATCTAAGTTCCCTCTCTCACATGCATGTATACACATAGTAGGGTCAATTTAGACAGTTTAACCAATTAATCTGCCAGCATGTCTTTGGAGTGAGGAAGGAGACTGGAGCACAGAGAGGAAACCCAGCCCACGAAGGACATACAATAGTGATTCAAGGAACAAGTGTTTATTGTGATTAAAGCTAGAAGCACATGAAGGAAAGCTTTTGTTGGCTCATGAGTATAAATGGGGCATGAGGGAGTAGGAGAAGGGGAAAAAAATGAAATTGGCTTTAAAGGACAGATAACAGTTCAGACATGAAACATCAAAAGCTGCAATAAAGCACGGTCCCTTGCATAAAACCATAGAGCAGCGCCTGTAGTCAGTGTTGTATTTAACTTAATGGCACTGATGGGAATAGCCCAAGTCAACAAAATTAGAGAGGGCTGCAAGCCTCAAACCCTACAAACTGTTATAACATTTTCCTTGTTCCCTTTATTTTGGTTCTTCCTTCTGTCCATCTCTGGATGGCTAAATTCAGCAGGAGACCTGCAGAAAGAAGGAAGTGGATAGCTGTTGAGAAGAGTCAGAAGGAAACCTGAAATCAGCAGTGTTACTGTTGCTTTGCCAGAGTTCTCTTTGTCTTTTTTGCCATAGTTTAGCCTGCAGTTTCCTGCTTGGGAAATTCTTACCTCCTTGCTGCAATGGTTCTGCTGGACCTGTGGCTCTGCTCACATGGACTGCTGGGCTTTTGTGTTCAGCTATGGGCATTGCCTGCCCTGCTGTGGATTTATATCCTTTTGCCTTCTATTACTTTCTGGTCCACCTCCCAGTCTGCTTCTCAATATATAAACATGCTCAGTGCCTGGGCAACTCCCCAGTTTCTCTGTGCTCTTTCTTTCCCATGTATTACGTGTATTCTGTCTGAAGAAGGAAGGGGAAATATGTATACACTATAAGAAAACTGGAAGAAAAATTCAGTACGAGGCATGTTCATTGGATTTTCATAGTGTTGTGTGTACACAACTTTCGACTTCCGATTTAGACTTTGCAAACATACATTTTTCAAAGGGACAAACTCTAAAATTTTTCTTGTACATGAACAGAATGAACAATTTTCGTTTAATGTGTATTTTCATAAATTTTTTCCTTCTTTGGTTCCAACTTGCTATAAAACATCGAGGAAAACCAGATGATCATTCGCCTGATTTTAGTATAGTGTGTACCCACCTTGAGGTGAGTGAGGTGTGATGGTTTATCTGGTCTGAAATTTATGAATAATATGGAGATTATGGAAAGATGCAGCCTGACCTCAGATTAAATCAAAACCACAGGTGTCATATGAAATCAGAATCAAAAATATACTAATCTCAGGACTATAGAAAGCCTGATGTTTGATTTGTAAAATAAACTTGTGTACTCTCTAAGCATCAGGGACATTTATCATTTGTCGGACAATGGCAGTTTGAATAGTTAATCGGAAACAATTAGTTTATTACTGGGAATACAAAAAGTCTGTTGTCCAGACTGGCGGAAGCCACACTTGTTGCATAGTGTAAACTTCTTGCATTGTTTAACCACTTCCCGCCCGGCCGTCACCTGCTAAGTGGTTCAGTTATCCTGACTGGGCGTCATATGACGTCCAGCAGGATAACATGCCGCCTCGCACCCGCGTGGGTGTGCATTGCGGCGATCGGTGGAGCGGTGTGTCAGTCTGTCCGGCAGAGGCTCTTTACCACGTGATCAGCCGTGTCCAATCACGGCTGATCACGATGTCAATAGGAAGAGCCGTTGATCGGCTTTTCCTCACTTGCGTCTGACAGACGCGAGTAGAGGAGAGCTGATCGGCGGCTCTCCTGACAGGGGGGTCTGCGCTGATTGTTTATCAGCGCAGACCCCCCTCATCACCACACCGGACCACCAGGGATCGCCACTTGGACCACCAGGGTGAGGGGCAACATGTGGATGGCCAGGTATGTACCCCATGGCCATCCACATGTGCCCAATGTGCCCAGTCAGTGCCCAATCTGTGCCAATCAGTGCCCACAAATGGACACTGATTGGCACCAGTATATTGCAGTGATGTCCAGCAATGCCACCCTTAGGGGCATCAGTGCCACCAATCAGTGTCATCAGTGCCACCCATCAGTGTCCACCAGTGCCACCTATCAGTGCCCATCTGTGCCTATCAGTGCCCATCAGTGCCCATCTGTGCCAACTATCAGTGCCACCCATAAGTACCCATCATTGCCACCCATAAGTACCCATCAATGCCACCTACGAGTGCCCATAGGTGCCACCTATGAGTGCCCATCAGTGACACCTATGAGTGCCCATCAGTGCCGCATACCAGTGCCACCTATCAGTGCCCATCAGTGCCACCTATCAGTGCCCATCAGTGCCGCCTATCAGTGCCCATCATCAGTGCCCATCAGTGCCACCTCATCAGTGCCACCTCATTGGTGCCACTCCATCGGTGCCACCTCATTGGTGCCACCCCATCGGTGCCCATCAGTGCCGCCATATAAGTGCCCATCAGTGCAGCCATATCAGTGCCCATCATTAAAGAAGAAAAAAAAATTAACAGAAACAAAGAAAAACTTGTTTTTTTTTCAAAATTTTTGGTCTTTTTTTATTTGTTGCGCAAAAAATAAACGACGAAGAGGTAATCAAATACCACCAAAAGAAAGCTCTATTTGTGGGAACAAAATGATAAAACAAATTGTTTGGGTACAGTGTATCATGACCGCGCAATTGCCATTCAAATTGCGACAGCGCTGAAAGCTGAAAATTGGTCTGGGCGTGAAAGTGTCTAAGTGAAGTGGTTAAGCTTTAATAAATGCCAACGAACTAAGAAAGTCAATGACTTTATTTAGTCAAGCTACAAAGAGACAACACTCTCTGCCTGTTCAGCTGGTCCCATCGTTGTACAGTTGATAAAACTGGTAATAAACTGAGAAGGGATCATTAACGAAGGACAACCTCCACAAGTGACTCAAAAATAGAGAACGGTCAAATGAAAGTGAATTGATTTTTTTTTCACAATGTTATAAGACCTTAGGGACATTAATGGAAAATAATAACCATAAGTGTTTATATGCTTTGCAATGTATTTATGCATATATGGGACATCTTACTATCTAAACGTTTCAGTGATGACAAGTAATATTGTACATGTATACTGTATGTATTCTCGAATACTTCAAAAAGAAAATAAGCATGTTTTCATATATGGATTTCAGAAGTGATTTTGGAAATAAAGAGGTGATATTTATCCTGACCTCCTTTTTGGTTTAAAAATTACTACATCAAAATTGATCTCTGGATGAATCACACATCTTTAACAAAGTATCACATGATTAAAATTATGGTACAGTTAAGGATTAATATCATAAATAATATCATCCATACCAGGCACCACACCTATCTACACTACGATGAGGATAACAAATTTAGATCTTGCCCAGGGATAAAAATATATGTCCCATATAAGGTTGACTTGAATAATTTCCATTTTATTTCCAGAACATCCAAAATAGGAATTCCTAGTCTTAGAGCACCAACTTGTGGGCAGGTACAGTTAACTCCTAAACAAACATTGGGTTCATCTATAGAAATACCTTGTAATCAGATGTGAGTAAATATTCTGAAATACACCTTAGGAATAAAAGAGGAGAGTCCAGAGAGGGGGGGATCATCATCAGGAACACTCACACACTTAAAGATCACTCTCTGTCAATCACTCACCATCCCAAGCGCTCATAATGATAGATCTATCATGATCACTCCCCACCTAATGGATCACCATCTCAATTACGGAGTCTTCCAACAAGATGCTGTCTCTCAATGTAAGGCTCTGTCGATCGATCTCCCTGAAAGCCCTTCCCATATCTTCTACAGGTCATCAGTTAAACGGTCCTTCAAATCTCTGGGTCCATAACGCTTCACAAATATCTTTATTGTTAAAGTATAATCTTCTTTGCAAAATTTTCCTCTCACTTCTGAATGTAACTGTATGTGTATTTCTTAATTTTCTTGTGTTAGATTTTAGCAGTAGATCCTGTTCAAAGGTATAGTCGCCACCTAGGGAATCAGGTAATTAAGTCAAGCTGTTATCAGCATAACTGTTAGCATAAATTCAAGCCTCATATTCTGCTGCAGAAAAGTTCAAGGGGAGGGTCTGATTGGGTGGGCTGTGTTGTCTGCCAGTATAGTCCAATTGCTGGTATTTCAGAGACAATGGTGATGGTACCTTATGAATGAAAAATTTGTTACTTAATTCATCCTAAGTTCCTAGGCCTAAATCTATAGTTGTGCCAATTATTGCTGTAGGTACAGGATATTAATTTAACTGTGTCTATGTAATGTGATAAATCAGACATATATGTGATTGTTAGTGATCTGACGGTGGATAAATTGTTTTTATTTTATTGTTAAAAGTCTATACCTTTATCAATAACTTTATTGTGCTAAAAATCTCTACACAGAGTTTACAATATTTAGGAAATTAATGTAAGACAGCGTGGCTATATCTATTTTATTTATTTTATGCTCATTAGCACACCGAAAGACTGGAGACACTGTCATACCTGGATTAACCACTTCAATACTTGCCAATTTCACCCCCTTCCTGCCCAGGAGAATTTTCAGCTCTCAGAGCTGTCACACTTTGAAAGCCAATTACTCAGCCATGCAATGTTGTACTCAAATACGTTTTCCATAATTTTTTTTGGTGCTAGATAGAGCTTTCTTTTGGTGGTTAGTAAAGTGTGCTACAATGTTTAAAGCATGGTACCTACGTCCCAAATGACTGTGTATAAGAAAATATGGGGTTTTGATGCACTATGGACTTTTATGGTACCATGCCGACATAATGACCAAATATGGTTAAAAATGCAATATTTTATTACAAAATGTAAAAAAGATAATCATGTTTGACAATAAACCAATCTAAAATGTCATGGAAAAATAACTCTTTCAAGACTGAATGTCTACTAGACAATATTAAATAGCACCCCGATATGACATGAGGTCTATGATGGATTTATCCAGTATTTCTCAACATGTTTTTACAGGGTTACGGCTTCCTCAGGAGTATTTAAAAGAGTAGTAATCTGCAGAAAATAAAAAGAACAAATAATATAACATAGAAATTGAAGAGTACAAATATGCACAAGCAAATCTATTTTACAAGTTTTATTTTACTGTATAGGGGAGCACACTTACCCAGCAACTCAAACCTGTTTAAGCTCTCTATACAGCATTCATAAAACATTTTTTGCTATGCTGTAAAAAAAAAAAAAAAAAACTTGTTTGTGCATATTTGTACATTTCTATTTCTACGTTATTGTACATTTCTATTCCTAGCTAAGCAGCTAGGAATAGAAATCAAGGTTGGTCCAAATAAATGGCATACCCTCATTGTGGCAATACTAGGGTCCATAACTAATGTTGAGGTTTTCTGGCCAATTATTATGACACCCAACAGCACTTTGAGGTCCATATAAAGCACACTGAGTTTGATTTGCTACCACCATTTAGTAGAGGCCAGAGCACACCATTGTTTTGCTTGATCGAGAATTGTCATGAGTTTCCATTCCAGTTTGGGATTTTAAGGTATACATGCTGTGCTTATAGATATAAGGTTGCTTGTTTCCCCAAATGTACATTGTAGTTATTCACAACCTTTAGCAGAATCTGGAGATGTGAAGGTAAAATATGGTTGGGTAAAAAAACAAAAAAGTGGGTGTATATAGGGTATACAGGGCATATATGGAGCTTCTGCACTCATATTTGCTTACCACTCTGAGAAATATACACATATATTCAATCAATACATATAGATATAAATCATGAAAACACTAATAAACTGATAAATAATGATTAATACAGATATATTAATATACAATCTCAACTGTTTTATCAGTGAATTTTAGTACTTGTGCCCTATTTCCTTTATAGTCATCAGGAGCTTTCATGATGGTTTTATTTCATTTAATTATGTATTTATTTTTTAATTGTACCTTTTTTTATACAGTACATGTATTTCATAAAATTTCTTAGTGATAGAAATGGTTTATTTTTTCTCTCTGATTTTTTTTTTTTTCAGTTTTGTCATTTAGTCAGTTTTTTTCAGTTTTGTCATCTATTTGAGCCTTGACATGGTTGCAAAGTAATATGGTATCACAAATGTGTTCTGTTTCTCCTCTTGCTTTGAATATGATGAATATGAGGTAATTTATAGTTTTTTTTATTTACATATTCATAGAGCAGTAAATGCATTTTGCATTATATAGTATAACGCTACTGATTAGTCCCGGATTGGTTGGCAAGACATCTTGTTCGGTGGTTCTTGTTATCGAACACCTTGATAGCATTCTTAGGATGTATCTAATAATGGCCACCATGTACTCCAACACTCTGTGTATTAGTAAGTCTGATTTTAAAAAATGACTAGTTTAGGAGTACCAAAAGGACAATTGGAACATGGCCAGTATTGTTTTTACACATCTCTATAGAATATGGCAGCATTGTTAAATTTAGTTCTCCAATACTATAGCCACCTTTACCTCTTTTTTATTCTGCATATAGTTCTATAAAACATCTTATACAATATGGCCGCTAGCATTTATAATACGGAGCTTCGATAATATGGACGCTGTTTCCATCATCATTGATTGACCTATTGCACCTATTTATGTTTATTTATATATGTGTGATTGGATCACTGTCATACACATATAGCGTAGCACAGAATAGCAGTTTTTTTTTATATTGAAGCATTGTGGGAACACAATATAGTGTTTGCTGCTTCTGTTTCACTTTAGTAATAATTTGGTTTGCTTTGGTTTTGGAGTTATTCCTTCATTTATTTTGAAGAGTATATCCTGTAATGATTATGAGAAAAGTCCTGTCACATATAGTTACACCCTTGACTACATAATATGTCTGAATGCTAACAGCAGTCTGCTTGAGGACTTATCTTGACCCAAAAGTTGCATATCTATGTATTTTTAATCTTTTTTTCCTCTTTAGCACCAAGTGAAGCCTAAAAATGTTTAATCCAAGTTTTGAAGTTACTAATAGTCTTAATAATATTCAGGTCATCTGGATTGCTGCCTCATCAGGAATTCCAGACACAAGTGCAAACATCGATGATTTGAATCTTTTATTTCGCATAGAGCACACTTCAAGGCATTCCATTAGCATGAGAGTTAATCATCCACCTCTGACAGTCTCATCTGAACATCATGTTTGATTCCTCCAGCCTTGGTGCTCTATGGACAATTAGAGGTTAATATTTATGCACCTCTAATGGTATAGCAGAATATTAAAAATAAGCTTTCCCACTACAGGGAAAAGGTGTTTCACATTAACCTTCTGTAAACTATATTTACATGTTTTAGTACGATGAATAATGGATCAGTCTGGGAGTATAAGGTTATTTGAAAAGTTTCACTGGGAGAGGAGTTGCAGTAAACTCTAAATTTATGCTTCCCTTGAGTGCCTGTAATGTGTGGCATTAATCTTTTGAGAGATAGATGGGAACGAGAGCACTTGGAAAAGTCTGGAACTAGAAAATGGTAGAAAATTGCATAGACCTTAATTCAACAGTATGTCCTCCTACATGCAGACAGCGATAGCAAAGTATGTAGCAATAGTAATACTCATCAAAATGGCTGTGGTTCAACATTATGAATCCTGTTTAAATGTACGGAATAAGGATGTGGCTTCTGCTCTTTTCGGTTTTACGCTTTACATCCTGCAATGAAACATCATCACTTTTCCTATCTATCTATCTATTGAATAAGAGTAAGTAGTATATAGTAATATTAAACACATTTTTTTTCACTCTAGTATAATATTGATATTAGTACAGCCGTGCCCAAATATTTTGAGAATGACACACATATTCATTTTCACAAAATCTGCTGCTTCAGTGTTTATGATGGCAATTTGCATATACTCCAGAATGATATGAAGAGTGATCAGATGAATTCCCTCTTTGCCATGGAAATGAACTTAATCCCATTAAAAAACATTTCCACTGCAGGGCACCCAAGAAAGTCCAGTAAGCACCAGGACCGACTCCTACAGTTGATTCAGCTGCGGGATCGGGGCACCACCAGTGCAGAGCTTGCTCAAGAATGGCAGCAGGCAGGTGTGAATGCATCTGCGTGCGCAGTAAGGCAAAGACTTTTGGAGGATGACCTGGTGTCAAGAAGTGCAGCATAGAAGCCACTCCTCTCCAGGAAAAACATCAGAGACAGACTGATATTCTGCAAAAGGTACAGGGATAGGACTACTGAGGACTGAGTTAAAGTAATTTTCTCTGATGAATTCCCTTACTGATTGTTTAGAGCATCCAGAAAAAACCTTGGATAAAAGGTGAGCTCTACCATTAGTCTCGTGTCACACCAACAGTAAAGCATTCTGAGACCATTTATGTGTGGGGTTGCTTCTCAGTCAAGTGAGTTGGCTCACTCACAAATTTGAAAAGAACACAGCCATGAATAAAGAATGGTACAAAAACATCCTCCGAGAGCAACTTCTCCCAACCATCCAAGAATAGTTTGGTGATGGACAATATCTTTTCCAGCATGATGGAGCACCTTGACATAAGGCAAACATGATAACTAAGTGGCATGGGGAACAAAACATCAAAATTGTGGGTCCATGGCCAATACACTCCCCAGACCTTAATCCCATTCAATCCTCAAGAAGGCAGGTGAACAAAAAAACAAACAAATTCTGACAAACTCCAAGCACTGATTATGCAAGAATGGGCTTACATCAGTCAGGATGTGGCCCAGAAGTTGATTGACAGCATACCAGGGCGAATTGCAGAGGTCTTGAAAAAGAAGGGTATACACTGCAAATATTGACTCTTTGCAGAAGCTTAATATAATTGCCAATAAAAGCCTTTGACACTTATGAAATTCTTGTAATTACAGGCATACCCCCTTTTAAGTACACTATGGGGTATATACTTCAGTAAACCATAGTAACATCTGACAAAAAGATCTAAAAACTCTGAAGCAGCAGACTTTGTGAAAGCTAATATTTGTGTCATTCTCAAAACTTTTGGCCACGGCTGTATATGAACTCCAAACCAATATATATATTCTGACAGGCTTTATTGAGGCAAATAAAATTATTTTAATTCTAACCCTAAGGGCCTCCAGATTCTCCTGCTCGATAATACAAATTTTTTGGAGCCTGGTTCAATTTCCCTTTGATTTCAATGGGACTTTTAATATGAAAATTGTGAATCTCGGATGTGCCTAAATCTTTGATGAAACTTTTAATAAATTACCTTATCTTTAATTTGATAGTGTAATACACAGTACTAACATAATATACTTTTTTAAATGGCATATAAATAGTATTAATTACTTATATTGTTCCATGACATTATATTGTATTGTTTATGACATTATAGGCAGAGCCATAGCATATTCGTGAAGTTAGACTGATAGTATCACGTGGGAATGATTTACTAAAGGCAAATAGACTGTTCACTTTGCAAGGGAAGTGGCAAGCTTCACAACATTCACTAAGCACTGGAGAAAAATCCCTTGCAAAGTGCACAAACTTCACATGCAAAGTGAGCATTGTACTTTCTTTAGTAAATCATAAATTTGAACTGACAACCCTAGTTCTGCTAAGCTGAAAGTGCTAACCATGTAGTCATTGTGCTGCCCATTGTTAGTGATGCCCATTGTTAGTGATGATGTGCAGATAATAAAAGGAAGCCCAAGGTAGAAGAAGATAGGGGTCTCCTCTTGAGGTATTCACTGGAATTCACTGGAATTTCACTCAGTGAATCCCTTATGTCCTGTACACACGGTCGGACATAGATCGGACATTCCGACAACAAAATCCATGGATTTTTTCCGACGGATGCTGGCTCAAACTTGTCTTGCATACACACGGTCACACAAAGTTGTCGGAAAATCCGATCGTTCTAAACGCGGTGACGTGAAACACGTATGTCGGGACTATAATCAGGGCAGTAGCCAATAGCTTTCGTCTCTTAATTTATTCTGAGCATGCGTGGCACTTTGTGCACACACAATCGGAATTTCCGACAACGGATTTTGTTGTCGGAAAATTTTATAGCAAGCTCTCAAACTTTGTGTGTCGGAAATTCCGATGGAAAATGTGTGAT